>NW_027532203.1:6234611-6379954 GCF_008692635.1 Crocuta crocuta | reverse complement strand
CACACACACACACACACACACACACACACACACACACCCCACACAGGTGCGCGCACCTAGAAACCTTGCTTGCATTTACTCAATATGTCCACCAGGTGGCACTATCAGTCCACAGGTGGTCAAAGAGTCCTGTAAACAAAGTTCTTGTAAAACTGACCTGTATTTGCTCTGAGTGAAGGAAATCTGTGTCTTAACCATACTTGTTCCCACATATGTTGGCATTCTGTTTACCATTCTCAAATGAAATATGTTACATTGTTTTAACTACTTTGTGGTGGTGATGTATGGTGACGCTGGTGGAAGTCTGAGTCACCAGAGACGGGAAAAGAGTGCTACAGGGTGAGGACTCCCGGCTCCCCGGGGAGAACACGGAAGAGCGGGGCGGGGCCACCCTAACACCACCAAACTGGGAATGGAGGGAATGGAGATGAGCTGTGAGCAAGCACTTTTACTGTACTTTCTGTGGAAAAGAAGGGAGACTGGGCAAGCATGTTTGGGATTGGTTAACTTGAATACCGTCAGCAGGCTCCAGGGGATGCGCCTGTCCCTGGCTGCCTGGTAGCTGCACCCGGGCCATCAGGGCGTTGGTTGGGGTGTGGACTGAATTTAACGGTCAAGAAGGAGACCTGACTGATCTCTCAGCTGATCTCAAACCTGGGTCGAGAACCCCCCCCCCCCACGCACACACTCACTCACACACACACACACACACACTCACACTCACACAGAGTGATATGAGTATCCATTAAGTTCTGTGGCAAGTCTATGCATACTTCATGTGAGTGAGAGCCATTTGGATCTCTATCTTGTTAAAACTGAGGCTCTCTCCATTTATTCCTAAATTCCTGAGGAATTCTGGCAGAGAATGTGGAGCAGGAATGGAACAGAGCAAAAACGGAAGATGTAAGCCTAGGAGTTTCCACTCCTTGCTGAGGTTGCCTTTGGATTCATTTAATGTGACTATTTACATTCCTTGTGTATAAAATTAAAAAGGTTGAACTAAATAGCAGATACATGATATTTGATTCATAGGACTTTAATATTTTTAAAATTTATTTCTAGGAGAGAGAGAGAGACAGCGTGAGCAGGGGAGGGTCAGAGAGAGAGGGAGTCAAAGACTGAAACAGGCTCCAGGCTCTGAGCTGGCAGTCAGCACAGAGCCCGATGCGGGGCTCGAACCCAGGAAACGCGAGATCATGACCTGAGCCAAAGTCGGACGCTTAACCGACTAAGCCACCCAGGCGCCCCTCATAGGACTTTAAAGAAGAGCCTGAAAGAATGGTGGAGAAAACTAGATGGATCATGGTAGTGAAAGTCAATTAAATAGCCAGGTGTTAACATGGCAAAATGATTAAAAAATTGGGGCCAGAGCATAAAATTCAAATCTAAGGGATCAGTTCAGGCAAAGGGGGGCACAGATATTAAAATATGAAACTGGAAAGCCCAAGGGCTGCAGTTCAAGTCTGTAACAACCCGCAGACCTTCCTCACCACCCCAAAACCAGCAAGTACTACTTCCTACTCCCATGCAAAAGTAAAGAATCCCCTGGAAAGAAGAGCCTTTCTGAAGGTGCTCCACACCAGCCTTCACCATGCTGTTGAGGGGTGCTGAGAGGGAGCACCCATCTTTGAATCCAGCCATGCAAGTTCTCTCAGGGATTCTGACCAGAGAAGCCCTTTCTACAGTAGCTCTCGGGAAGAGTGCTCATGGATTTGCCTGAAGCTTAACAATCGGGTGGCCTGGCCTGTTCAACATGAGATGAAAAGAAAGAATAGAAACAATATCTGGTTGACTTTTGAACAATGTGGCTGTTAGGGGCTCTGACCCCTGATGCATTTGAAAATCCAAGTAAAACTTTTGACTTCCCCAACACTGAATTACTAATAGCCTATTGTGGACCGGAAGCCCTACCGATACACATATTTTGTATGTTACATGTTTTATCTACTGTGTTCTTATAATACAGTAAGCTAGAGAGGAGAGAAGGGTACTAAGGAAGTCATAGAGAAGAGAAAGTACATTTATAGTACGGTACTCTATATAAAAAAAATCCACGTATAAGTGGATCCGCACAGTCCAAACTCATTTTGTCCAAGGGTCAGCTGCATTTCAAGATAGTATTGTTCTGGGAGGTACTAGGAAATTAGGATAGCATCATCACAGCTCACAAAGAGGAAAGTGGCTCAGAAGCAGTAAGATAAACCCGGGTAGAGTGACTGGATGACCAGTGCCGGGAGACATGTTAACCAGAAACTTGAGGAACATCTAAAATATACAAAACGTCCGGTTTTTCTAGTGTTATGGTAACATTCAGATTCTTTCCTTTTTGACTAGTTTGGGACAAAGATAAAATCAGAATTCATTTTTCTCTAAATTAAGCATCTTGGGGCGCCTGGGTGGCTCAGTCGGTTAACCGTCCAACTTTGGCTCAGGTCATGATCTCATGGTTCATGGGTTTGAGCCCCGCGTCGGGCTCTGTGCTGACAGCTAGCTCAGAGCCTGGAGCCTGTTTCAGAGTCTGTGTCTCCCTCTCTCTCTGACCCTCCCCTGCTCATGCTGCCTCTCTCTCTCTCAGAAATAAATAAAACATTAAAATTTTTTTAAAAAATAATTTAAGCATCTCATGATTTACAAGTAGAATAACCGATTGGGGGATTAATTGTGTAGATTTGTGTTAACAGCATCTATTTACAGCCCTCTCAAGCCTTCAAATAGAGCTAATTGGAATAGTTTTGAAGCCCTCATATTGGTAGCTCTCACCTCTCCCATTCTTCATCTTGATTCTAAAAGCCACTTTTCCACAACTCTCCACCCCTTTATTTACCTCTATTAAGATGTATTACATTTTATTATAAGTTTATGTCTTTATGACTATCATCTCCACTAGGCTACCAACTCCTAAAAAGAAAATGTTCATTATTTTATACTTCCCAAGGCCTAGGATATTAAATGGCAGGCATCCAATGGATAATTAACATAGGCTGAGTGAATAAAAGAATATACGGATTTTGATTTTCTAGGGAAAGAAATGGGAAGTGGATAGAATATCAACATTGAATGATCACTGAGAAAAGAAAAGGACCCTGCTCAACGTCGTGTCCTGGGGCGTCGCCCAGCCAATTTTTAGTAGGGAATAGAATGATCACTGGTAAAGAAGACCTGAAAATAGGTAGTTATAAGTAGCAAAAAAGGAGAGGTTCTGTTTATTTAATTTGGAGTACAGTAAAAGCATTGACTGAGAATGAAGTATAAATAATTGTCTTGTAAGAGAGAAGAATAATCTTACCAGAGTGCCCAAAACTCCAGGAGGAAAAGACATGTAAAGAATATGTAGAGAAGATGGGGCGCCTGGGTGGCTTAGTCGGTTAAGCGTCCGACTTTCGCTTGGGTCATGATCTCGCGGTTCGTGGGTTCGAGCCCCGCGTCGGGCTCTGTGCTGACTGCCAGCTCAGAGCCTGGAGCCTGTTTCAGAGTCTGTGACTCCCTCTCTCTCTCTGACCCTCCCCTGCTCACGCTGTCTCTCTCTCTCCTAGAAATAAATAAATTAAAAAAAAAAAAAAGAATATGTAGAGAAGAATCCAATGGCGGCATCTTTTTGCATATTTAATTTTAAGCGTAGATTTCTACTTATCTCTAATATTTTCCCACCTTTTTTTTAATGTTTATTTTTGGGAGAAAGAGCTAGAGAGAGAGAGAAAGAGAGAGAACAGGGGAGGGACAAAAAGAGAGGGAGACACAGAATCTAAAGCAGGCTCCAGGCTCTGAGCTGGCTGTCAGTACAAAGCCCAATGCGGGGCTTGAGCTCACAAACCGTGAGATCATGACCTGAACCGAAGCCAGATGCTTAACTGATTGAGCCACCCGGGCACCCCTCCCACCTTCAGTTTTTAATCATGTCTCACAATTTGCCATTAAGTATTGAAGTTTTTAAAATAGGTCGCCATGATTATATTTGTAGATTTTGGTTCTGGTTAAGATTTTTATTTTACCTTTTATATTTAGTTATCTTGTGATCACATAGATCATATTTTCCTCTCATGGCCCAGTTTATGCTGATGATACTTGTTTTACTTATTTTTCTTTATTTTTTTTAATGTCTATTTATTTTTGAGAGACAGAGAGAGACAGAGAATGAGTGGGGGAGGGGCAGAGAGAGGGAGACACAGAATCTGAAGCAGGCTCCAGGCTCTGTGCTGACAGCTCACAGCCTGATGTGGGGCTTGAACTCGTGAACCGTGAGATCATGACCTGTGCCGAAGTCAGATGCTTAACTGACTGAGCCGCCCAGGCACCCCACCCTATTATTAAAAATTTTTTAATGTTTATTTATTTTTAAGAGAGAGGGAGACAGAGCAACTGATGATATTTTCTTAATCAGCATGGATTTTCTGGACACAGGCACACCATCTCGTTGCAGTTGTAGTTACTCAAATGACAAAGACAATTGTATATACATAATAAATAGTATGTAAGGTTTTTGAGGCAAGGATGCTTGTTTATTTTGTTCATTTCTTATCTGCACTGTTCAGAATTGTGAATGGCCCTGTTAGATCATCAGCACATTTATTTCATTGAGTACATTAGAATCAATTTCTTTTGTCTACACATAACCGTTTTGAAGGAAGCAAAAAAAAATTAAGGTTCAGTCACAGGAAATTCTCAAGAGGAAAATATATGCAGCTTCAAATTACATACAAAAATTGTGTTTGGAGAGTGAAAACTGTAGACCTTGGAAATGGTGGTGTAGAAGAAGAAGGATTATCAGATACGGTCAGCTCTGATAAAGACAGCTGAACTGGTGCAAAATTTGATTAAAGATTTGAATTTAGATTAGAGTCAGATCAGCTAAAAGAGTTGAACATTAAATTCCTTTAGAAGGGGCACTTACATGTTTGGTTTCTTTTTGTCTCCACCAGTGTTTGGAACAGTGCAGAGTATGTGGTACATACACAGAAATAATGAGTTTAAAGGAGATTAAAGATGAGAGGTTGCACATATATTGAAAATATATGGCCCTTATCCTTGAACTATTATGCTAATGAGAGATAGGAGACTCTACACTGAAAACAAATGATTGAGTCCATAGTTTGAAACTCATTGGCAAAGTAGCAAGAGAAGGAGTCCAGTAGTGAAAGGGGGTGGGAAAGGCTGGTTTGTCTGTGAGCATATTTTTTTTTCTCTCTTTTTTTTTTTAATTTCTAGGAGAGAGAGAGAGAGACAGCGTGAGCAGGGGAGGGTCAGAGAGAGAGGGAGATACAGACTCTGAAACGGGCTCCAGGCTCTGAGCTGGCAGTCAGCACAGAGCCCGACGTGGGGCTCGAACCCACGAACCGCGAGATCATGACCTAAGCGAAAGTCGGATGCTTAACCGACTAAGCCATCCAGGTGCCCCTGTGAGCATATTTTTTTTTAATAATAAAGGGTCCATCAAGGGCATCAGGTGAGTTGGGAATATCTAAGAAAGACGGGGATGGATAGTGTATTTCTAATATAACATCATAAATTCCTTGGATTTCTTAAATCACTCTATGATGATATTTTATACCTCATTCAGTATATCTTACACCTCTGTTTTTCCCATTTCCTCTAGCTCTAGATATTTCTGTACTAGTCGATCTTTTCCTGAACATTGTGACTGCTCTTTTCTGAGGCCAAGGCCAAATTATACATGCATCTTTTAAAAGACAATAGCTCTGTAGTTGAAGAGTAATTACTTTTCCAACTTTCATAGTAAATTTTCTTTTAAAACACTATCTGCAGTGTGAAATTGAGTAGACATCTGATGGAGCTCAACCCATTTATTTCTCCTCTCAAAAAATCATTAAGTTTGAGTCACATTGAAAACTGTACTGACATTAAATAATGCATTCTATTGCTTTAAATTGCTTTTCTACCTACACATTATCTAGGTACAAAAACACCTCACAGTCTTCCACATTTTGAGCTTGTATGCTTTAAATACACACACACACACACACACACACACACACACATCCACGCCCTTACCTCACTTCGTTATTAATAGATAATAGCAACACAAATCAGAGAACAACTTGACCTAAAGTTTTGGCTTTTGGGGTTACAATAAGTAATTTTTGTGATCAGGGATGTTATTGCCATTGGGTTTTTTTTGAGTGTTACTTAATTTGGTACTGATTTTCCAACAAAAGTGCTTTCTATGTTATAATTTGTTTTGCCTTTTATGAAGTTATCTTAATTATGCAGAAAATGTTAGCACTATGGTTGATTTCTAATTAGCATATTCCAAGAAGAGAATTTAATCCAAGCAGGGATATAAGGGTATTGATTTTCTGTCTTCTGTGTCACAGGGTCAAGTATAATGTGGATGCTGTTTGTATTAATATAAATTCCTAGCAATAGCATTGAAATCTGTCACTATTATTGATTCTTGTTTTAAATGGCCAATGCCCATTGATCTGAGCAGAAAAAATATTGGGATGGATTTAGCACTTGCTTGCTTTGACTTATAGTCAATACATGACTTATTGAACAGACATTCATAATATTGCACTTTCTGCATACCCATCAGAAAGCATGCAAAAAGATACAGTGGAGGGGTATATTAGAAGTGGCTTGCAGACCACATGTCGTTGCTCATTATTTTCTGTTGGATTTTCAGGGGGAATGGAGGGAAATTGTGTATAAATGTGGGTGTCTTTGTAAAGTGCATGTAGCAGAAGCTATCATATCTGAAATATTATTATGGAAGTATCTAGAATTTGTAAGAGAATCCCAAGACACTAAGAGTATTAGAATATAAGAGATTTTCTGGATTCCTATAGACAATCATAGAAGTAATGACAATATAGGCAGTAATGAAAGTGTGGCTAAGTTTGAAATTCAGCATTTGTAGATCTAATAGCTTATGGGGTGATATGGTCTATTTCTTATTTCTTAACAAATAATAATTTTATCAATTATTCCAAAACTACCCTATGTCCAGGGGAGTTCAGATCTAGAAAGCAGAGATACCACACCTCATGACCTCTTAAAGAATTATCCCTGTTTAAACTAATCCTTTAGGGGCACCTGGGTGGCTTAGTCGGTTAAGCGTCTGACTTCGGCCGGCCCAAGTCATGATCTCACAGTTTATGGGTTCGAGCCCCACATCGGGCTCTGTGCTAACAGCTAGCTCAGAGCCTGGAGCTTTGAATTCTGTATCTCCCTCTCTCTCTCTGACACTCCCCTGCTTGTGCTGTCTCTCTCTGACTCTCAAAAATAAATTAATAAAAACAACAACAAACATTAAACTAGGCCTTTATATTCACTTAATACCAACCTGACCTCAGACTTTTTGATTTAGCCTTTTGTCTTGTCTCACTATTGTACTGCATTCTGTGGTCATACTTTTTTGGTTTGTCCTCATTTTCTGTTATTAACTCTTCTGGTTTTATACAACTTCTGGTTATTGTCTGTCTGATGCCCATGTGAACCTGATATTTACAACTTCCCATAATTTTCTAAAGGGCAGAGAAAAAAACATACATTCCATCTTAAAGGAAAGCACCCCAGGAGATCCTGGGATGAGCTAACTTTATTTTTTTTAATTTTTTTTTTTAATGTTTATTTTCAAGACACAGAGAGACAGAGTGTGAGTGGGGGAGGGGCAGAGAGAGAGGGAGACACAGAATCCGAAGCAGGCTCCAGGCTCCGAGCTATCAGCACAGAGCCCAACATGGGGCTCGAACCCACAAGCTGTGAGATCATGACCTGAGCCAAAGTCGGAGGCTTAATCGACTGAGCCACCCAAGCACCTCAGGATGAACTAACTTTAAATGTCATGCCTTCATTTCAGGCCTAGCACCTATCATTTTTCTTGTTTCTTGAAACAAGTGTGATTGGGAAAGAGACTCAACTTACTTTGAGCAAATCACTTTGTTTCCTAAGATCCATCTACTAAATGCATAATGATGATCATAATTTAAATTTTCTGAGAGATACTGATCTGTAGAACCCCTATTTAACAATAGTAATAGTTCAATCAAATTTTATTGTGAACTGGGATTTCCTGTGGTTGTAATTTGGTATCTGCAAAGGCCTTAGATAACTGGCTGATAAATATTTGAGTTTGGCTGAATCTTAACACATTATATTCTCAAATATTTAAGAATGGTGAATTTGGTTGTTCTTGGATGAATTTCACTCTCTACATCCCAAATGTAATAATCTTCCTGGTTTTACCCTTAAAAAAAGTCCCTTCCTTTAAAAGAAATCACAAAACTGTGGGGGCATTGATCCAAAGCCAGTCTCTGGAGTTAGGCAGACTTGATATGACACTGGATTCCACCACTTAGTGACTGTGAACTTCAGCAAGTCACTCAATGTTTCTAAGGATATTTCCTCATCTGTTAACTGAGGATACATGAAGAGAAGTGAGGCTTAAATAAAAATGTGCACATACTTAAATGTGAAATTTATTTGCCATTATGCCATTACTATAATCATTATTATTATTATCATCAGTATTATTAACTACCTAGTTCTATCAAACTGCGATTCCACACTAATAAGATGACCACAAATCATTTACAGTTTGATGGGCATGTTTGAACACCAAAGTACATTCATGTCCCAAGTGGCTGCCTTACTTTCACAATGGGAGGGATAAAGTCTACACAGGGCATGACGTTGAGCACATCTCTGTAAGTTCAACAGGGCAAAAATAATTAAGACCTCAAAAACAATTGTATAATTTTGGAGGAGTCAGAATATAAGAATGCTGTTCACAGAATTCAGTTCCCTGTGGTGTAGAACTAAGGTCTGTGTTTTCTCACTGGATGTGAGCAGAGCCCCAACTGGATCGGACCTGAGGCTGGCTCTGTAGGGCTCTGTAGACAGTTCACAAGGCCGTGCTTTCTTTCAGGCCCGAGAGTGTGTCTGCTGCTATGTCCTCTGTTTTTTTTAAGTACCCATTTGATTAGGTCCTACCCAAGATAATCTTTCTTTTGATTAACTCAAAGTCAACTAATGAGGGACCTTAATTTCATCTGTAAAATCTCTTTGGCCCTGTAACATAACATCATCAAGGGAGTAATGTCTCGTCAGATTCATAGGCTCTGTCTGCACCAAGGGGAGGGAAATATGCAGGTAGTTGACAACCTTGGGGGCTACCATGGAGTTTTGCCAACTGGACTTCTTCTTGAGTGACAAAGGCATTAATAAAAGGATTACTATTGGCTGGGACAGTCAGTAACCTTTTCATGGAAGCAAATTATTATATGAAAGACGTTGAAATAAATCCAGCTTTGGGTTGTGGAGGAGCTGGTAATGCAGGAGGGCATATAGAGCAAACAAAGATTTGAAATGGATGAAGAATACATGCAGAGGAACAGAGATGAGGCCAGTCTGCCTGGAGCAAGGCCTAAGGAAAAGTAAAGTTCAAAACCAAGATGGAACTAGTTGATCAGGAGGCCTATGAATTTGTAGAGCAGAGAAGTTTCCTTATGTTTCCTATAAACTCTCAAGCACAAAAAGGGACTATTTGTAAATGCCTAAGATACATAAAAGAGAAGCTAACTGGGTGATTTTTTGTGGTTTTCCTCCACCATGAGATAAACACTTTAGGAGAGCATATGAGTTCAAAATGTATCATTTATAATTTAAAAAATTTAACTATTTAGCAAACCTCAGAGAGTGAGAAAAATTTGTAAGGTTAAGAAATACCAGATGAAAAGATAAAACAAGCAAATTTAACTTTGTATATGTATAAATATTCTGTATAAAACTAAAGTTCATGTTTGATAAACATTTATAGTAAAGGGAGTAGAGGGGTAGTAGTTTTACACAAACACATCATGTAGTAAGTGAAAGATAGTCTTTCAAAAAAGAGTGTTAAATACCTGAGGGGGCATACATTAACCATACCTACCATTTTTGAATGTTCATCATAGGCCACTGAGCTCGGTGATTTGTATCCATTATCCTAATGTTAATGCTTAGTTTGATATTGGTATTAGAGTTTTAAGAATGAATATGCTGATTTATAGAGGTTAATAGTCCAAGGCCCCAAGACAAGATGACAGAGCCCTCCCCAGTCAGTGCCAGGTCTGACCTCAAAGGTTCTTCTTTCACCTTTCTGCCCACTCCCACTCTAGCACCCCAAACATGTAGCTAAGAAAGAAGAAGTTCAGGTAGTCCTCAAATATATGGAGTATGATGCTTATCTCTTCATTAACGAAAGAGTTTTTAACATCAGATGTCATTTTCATTTATCAAGCTATAAAGATCTTTTTTCCCTCATTTTTAAGAAAAGTTTATTTATTTTGAGAGAGAGAGAGCAGGGGAGGGGGAGAAAGAGAGAGAGAGAGAGAGAGAATCCGAAGCAGTCTCCACACTATTAGCACAGACCTGCAGAGCCCAACGTGGGGCTTGATCTCATCCACGACTGTGAGATCAAGGTCTGAGCTGAAACCAAGAGTCAGATGCTTAACCGGCTGAGCCACCAGGCGCCCCTTTTCCCTCTTCATTTTAATTGGCACATATCTTCACTTGGCTGATCCTCAGATGGCAATAGATTCAAAACTTCATTTAACGGCCTTGGCTCATATTTGAAAACACTGAGAGAGTATCAGGCAATACAAATTCTAGAACCTAGCATTCTGTTCATTGTCTTTAGCCACAGAGGAACATGAGAACATTTTCCTTAAACAATTTACAGGCCTAATTCTTGGGTTAGTGCTGTAAAGATTAGGAGATGGGGATTGTAAATTGTCTAGTTACCCTCATTAAAGGCTGGAACAAAATTTAGTCCTTCAGCACACACTACATATTTAGGAGGTGGCCCCCGGTAAGACAGTAAGAGATTCAGGGAAGAGAAAGGAGCTAGTGAAGACAATAGTCTGCACCAGCTGCCACTGGGGACTCTGGAGGTGGAGTAGACCGTGAGCTGGGAAGAGTAGAAAAAGGGGCAAGGGAACAGGGGTATTTATCACCAACTCCTGCCAGGCATTGTGTGAGTACTGTTCCTGTCGCACGTTAATGCAGACACTGTGGACAACTTAGCAAATAGTCGTGTAGGCTCTGGACCCTGGAGAATGCCCTCAGACAAACAGATGTGGGATCCATCTGTCTGAGCACCCCATATAAAAATTTTAAAATAGAATCCAAATTGTAGGGGCACCTGGGTGGCTCAGTTGGCTGAGCATCTGACTTCAGCTCAGGTCATAATGTTGTGGTTCGTGGGTTCAAGCCCCACGTCAGGCTCTGTGCTGACAGCTCAGAGCCTGGAGCCTGTTTCGGATTCTGATAACTCCCTCTCTCTCTGACCCTCCCCTGCTCACGTTGTCTCTCTCTCTCTTTCTCAAAAAATAAATAAAACATAAAAAAAATTTTTTTAAAAAGAATCCAAATTGTATATTTTATAATTAAATGCAGTAGGTCTGCAACGATGTTAAAATACTGATAAGAAAATCTAGGAAGAAAATTCAACAAAAGATATATAGCTGTTATTTTTAGGTATTAATTTTTTTCTATATTTCAGTACTATATTTTTATAGGTCCTTAAATATGTAAGCATCCCTTTTATGTTAAAAATGAATAATTACATTCTTATTTTTCAGGACTGGTTTAAAGATAAATTGTGAATACGTAGTTTTGATAGACATGCGATTATTTTCATAGTGATAAGTTCTTTTTTTTAAGTAGACTCCATGCCCAGAGTGGGGCTTTAATTCAGGACACCGAGATCAAGAGTCACATGTTCTACCGACTGAACCATCGAGGAGACCCCATAGTGATAAGGTCTGGTCATTTTCTTTCACAGGCTGATACCTATACCACTTACCATATCTGGGGGAAGAATACAATACAGGACCACGTTTAATGGATCTAAATTTTAAAAGTTATAAATCGAGAGCAAGGTGATGGAATAGAAGCTTCCAGTCCTCACACCACCCATAAAAACATCCATTTTTAACAACTGTTCATGGACAAAAATACCATTACAGGAGCCCAGGAATACATTTGAGAGGTTCCCAAACTGAAACGGAGCAAAATAATCTGAGAATAACTTCATTTTATGAGGCCAGCATTACTCTGACATCGAAGCCAGATATGGCAATTCTGTTTGCAATATATGAGCAAAATTTAGATGGCAGGAACACACACATTCACATATATGTATATATATACACATACATACCTCTTCTGTATGATCAGATTGCATAAATTGCTGATTAGATATTTGGATGGATAAAATACCCACGTTCCACATTTTCTTTAAGGTTAGATGTGTAATTCTTGTGCTGCTGATCGGTGGACTCTGCTGTGTGTCTCTCCCAGACACAGAGGGTTGGTCCCCAGTTCCATCAAGCTAATAAAAAGCCAGTCCTCTGCTGAACTCAACATGCAATAGTCATCCAGTGTAGACCTAGCTTCTCCCATCTAGGTCTCCATGAATATTGAGAATTGTGTTACTTTTTTTTTTTTTTTTTGGTGGGAGAAAGCCATTTCACAGCACCATGCAAAGGGAAACTGCATTAACACTCTTGGATGCTGAGAATTTGGCAACATTTTTCTCTTGGGCTGTGAGGCAAGTAACCTGGAAAACTGATGTGCTTATTAGGGGTTTTCCAATTACACTGCATTGTTAGACATAAGGTTTTATAGAAGATATCAGGTCAGAGAAGTCCCTCTCTGTGCTTCGGGTGCTTTATTTTTTTTTCAGGATCGTTCACATAATAAGAACTTATTTCGAAGCAGCATTTTACAAGAAGAAAAAAAATACACAAATGCATTGTAAATAGCATTTAATTTCCTGTAGGAGAATAGCTCAAAGACGGTAATTATCTAAACACCAAAAAAAAGTCTAGCAATCATTAAACAGGTTTAATCTTTTGATAACAAATAGATGCACAGGATCTAACTGGCATTAGAAATAATGAAACATTTCACAGTTGGCATAATATTTTTGTTGTATCAATATTTCAAAATATTGCAAAAATCAAAATAACAAATTATGAACCATTAAGCTTGAAAAACGTGAAAAGAATTACTGCATATCCACAATAACAGGAATGTAAAAGAAAGTTATTTTACGTATTTTTCACACAACATTCTTTGTTGTCTGGGCTTTATATGTCCTCAAAATCAGAAGAAAAAGTCAAGAATATTTCTGATCATTGTCAAGAATTGCTTTAGGATTTCCAGGTCTCTTATTGCTTTTAATTTTTCTTAACATTTGTTCATTTTTGAGAGACAGGGAGAGACAGAGCGCAAGCAGGGTTGGGTCAGAGAGAGAAGGAGACACAGAATCTGAAGCAGGCTCCAGGCTCTGAGCTGTCAGCACAGAGCGCGACGTGAGACTTAAACTCACGAACCAAGAGATTATGACCTGAGCCGAAGTCGGACACTTAACTGACTAAGTCACCCACTGTCCCTCTTACTGCTTTTATATTAAACAAGTGAAATGAATCTATTTTAGTTCTTAAATTGTGAAAGTTGTTCCCAACTGCATCTACTCTATAGTGTTTATGACAAAATATCTAGTCTCTTTATCAAATATGCAAATGTTTATTTTAATATAATGTGATGTTTCCAGTTCAGTTACGAGTTTCCTGCAAGGGTGCATTGTTTAATGAATTAATTCTGATGCCTGCCAATTTCTTATTATTTTGGGTCTCAATATGTACTGCAAGGAAAGTCCTTTAAAACCTGCAGTGCATTCATTCTGTAAAGAAACTTATGTTACCCATACTGTTAGGGTCACAGTAGTCTGACGGTTTTGAGTATCACAAAAATGCTTTGAGATATTGATGAAATCTGTGTCGATCTATGGATTGTTTTCTTTGATGATGTACAGTAAGTGACAAAAATAATATATGCGAGTTCGACAGATCTGTGTCCTTTTAGAGTTTATAGGCTTCATTTAAGGACCCCCAGTATATTTTTTCTCCCCTCTGTGGGGTGAATGGGAATTTAGAATAAGCAAAAGAGGAAAAACAAGTGAGCTATTAAGTTTGAGGTGTAATGATGGCTTCACCTTAGTGCACCTCTGTCTCCTCTTTGGCAAAATGAGGTGATTGAATGAGATGATCTCAGAATCCATTTCACCTCTGACATTCCATAATTATATATTACAATTATAATGATGTTGACAATTTCTCTAGAATAGCCATCCTCAATCTGTGCCCTTCAAGTTATAGGGGTATTAGGAGGTGCTTAAGAGTTATCACAAGTTTGTTAATTAAGGCACTGCATTTAAGACTGGGTTTAGGTGCTCAGATACTAACTAGAGCAGTTCTTCTTGACTTTAATATATGAGGCATCTGTGTGTGAGTTCGTTTATATATTTAAATGCCGTCTAGTACGCTAGCCACTGGTCACAGGAGGCTGTTGAGCACTTAAAATGTTGTCAGTGAGACTTGAGGAACTGAATTTTTAGTTTCATTTAATTTTAATTTAAATAGCACCTGTGGTGGGGCGCCTGGGTGGCTCAGTCGGTTAAGTGTCCAAATTCGGCTCAGGTCATGGTCTCACGGTTGGTGGATTCAAGCCCTGCGTTGGGCTTTGTGCTGACAGCTCAGAGCCTGGAGCCTGCTTTCGGAATTCTGTGTCTTCCTCTCTCTCTGCTCCTCCCCTACTCATGCTCTGTCTCTCAAAAAATAAAGAAATATTTTAAAAAATTTAAATAGCACCCGTGGCTAGCTTCTAAGGTGTTGGACAGGGCAGTTCTAGGAATTTTTGAGTGAAATAAACTGCTTCAGTTTCTTATTATTAGTCTTTTTCTCTTAATTTTTAGTCACAAATTTACTTTGTATTTATGTCTTATTTATTTATTATTGTAAAATCGAGATATAATTGTCCTACAACATTATATTAATTTCAGGTGTCCAATATAGGGATTCAATATTTGTATATACTGTGAAGCAATCACCATAATATAAAATAAGTAAGTCATGGGAATATGATGGACAGAATGGCAACTGTAGTTGATAATACCGTATTATATATTTGAAAGTTGCTAAAAGAGTATATCTTAAAAGTTCTCACCATTAACGATCTTTAAACATAAGCTGATGACTAATTTAAAGAGTTATTTTAGAGGCAATCCAAGTATCAAATGAATCATTGTACTGGGTGACTGAATTGTTTGAGTTAAAATCTTAAAAATATTTTTAAAAATTTTTTAAGTTTAATTTTTAAGAAAGAGAGAGACAGAGCATGTGAGTAGGGGAGGGGCAGAAAGAGAGGGAGACACAATCTGAAGCAGATTCTAGGCTCTGAGCTGTCAGCACAGAGCCCAATGCGGGGCTCAAACTCACAGACTGCGAGATCATAACCTGAGCCGAAGTCAGACGCTTAACTGACTGATCTACCCGGGTGCCCCCAAATCCTAAAATCTTTTGCTCAGATAATAAAGTAGGCACAGGCTTTGACTCATACAAATCTGGTTTGAATTCCACTTCTGCAGGTTAGTGGCTGAGTGTCCTGTCAGTGAGTCACTCACATCTGTACCCTCTGCTTCTTTGGTTAAAGTGAGGACAGCATTCCAATCTCACAGGATTGCTGTGAGGATTAAAGACATACAAATGACATATGAAGGTCCCAGTGAAGTGCCTGGCTCATGAAATTTACTTTCTATGAATGCTATTTCACCTCTCCACGTAGTTATGTAACCTGTAACTCGGGCATGTTTAATTCATCTTTTGAAACGTACAGGTAAAATACGTCTTTAACTAATACTGAGGATGGGAAAAACTAAAAATGATACAGATGCCGCTAAACCAGTTTTACTTTTCCAAATGTGACTTCTGATTTGATGGCTGACTGTCCTGGTATATCCCAAGACTGAATAAGGAGATGGAGGATAAAGATTTACAGTTATAGCTTAATATAAATAAGTACAGCTTTGAATCTTGCATGTTCTATCCACTGCCACTAGCAATAACATTACTGTCAACTCCAGAATGGGCTTGTCATTGAGTCTTGAAAGACCTGTGCATGTGCTGAAGTGGATATACACTCCTTCCTTGATTTGACTTCTCCAGAGGGACTGTCACCTGTAGTAGAGGCATATTGATTTTTCAGGAAGACAGTTCAGGAGAATAGCATTGTGATTGTCCCTACCCTAGGGAAATTAACTCTAGGAGAATGATCCAACTTTCTCTTCATAAATCAAAAAGATATTTCTTGGGGCGCTGGGTGGCTCAGTCGGTTGAGTGTTGGACTCTTGATTTGGGCTCAGTCATGACCCCTGGGTCGTGGGATCAAGCTCTGCATTGGGCTCCACACTGATCTTGGAGCCTGCTTCAGATTCCCTCTCTTTCCCCCTTTAGGAACACTGAAGGAGACTCTATTTTCTGTTCCTTAATAAATTTCGTGCTCCCAGCATGCCCTGATACCCACAAATGTGACACTTGAACACAAATTTTCAAATTATCTTCGCTTTTTTAAATTTGAGAATAATGAAGACACAATGTTACATTATTTTCAGGTGTACAACTTACTGATTCAACTTCTCTATATGTTATGCTATGCTCACCACAAATGTGAGCTACTAACTGTCACCATGCACTATTACATTATCATTGACTATATTCCCTGCACTGTGGCTTTTATTCCCATGACTTATTCATTCCATAACTGGAAGCCTGTATCTCTCCCCTTCACCCACTTCGCCCATCCCCCACTCTCTTCCCCATGGCCACCATCAGTTTGTTCTCTGTATTTTTAGGTTTGATTCTGCCTTTTGTTTATTTATTCATTTGTTTTGGTTTTTAGATTTCACATGTCAGTGAAATCATATGGTATTTGTCTTTCTCTGTCTGACATGTTTCACTTAGCATAATACCTTTTTGGTCCATCTGTGTTGCTACGAATGGCAAGATTCCATCCTTTTTTGTGGCTGTGTAATATTCCGTGTGTGTGTTTGTATGTGTGTGTGTGTACATTGTCAGTATGTGTGTGTATATATATATATATATATATATATCCCATTGTGTTCCTTATCTACTCATCTACTGATGTAGATGACATGATACTGTATTTAGAAAACCCCTAAAGACTCTGCAAAAAAAACTGTTAGAAGTAAAAGACAGATTCAGTAACATTGTAGGATATAAAATGAATTCCCAGAAATTAGTAGCATTTCTATAAACTAATAATAAAGTAGCAGAAATTTCTGTAAACTAATAATAAAGTAACAATTGCACCAAAAATAATAAAATGCCCAGGAATGAACTTAACTAAGGAGATGAAAGACCTGTACTCTAAAAAACTATAAAACATTGATGAAAGAAATTGAAGATGACACAAATGAAAAAGTATTTTCCACTTATTCTTGACTCTAAATTCCAATTCACAGATGTCCACTCTAAATGTGTTTAAGGGGACGTATAGGAGGATTAGGAGGAACTTGACGGAGGAACAAGGGGGAGAAGAAGGGCGGAAATGGTGGGGGAAAGGGAGAGAGGCAAACCATGAGAGACTCTTGAATGCTGACAAAAACTGAGGACTGATGGATGTGGGGGGGAGGGGGGGATGGGCATGGAGGAGGACACTTGTGGGGATGAGCACTGAGTGTTATGTGGAAACTAATTTGACAATAAACTATTTGTAAAAAAAAAAATAAATGTGCTTAAGGGGAAACAATTTTTCAAAAATTTTAGTCTAGGTGACTTATTCCTATGCTCCATGAAAATCCTGAATTTCCTTGTAGTTGAAAACCAGGAACCTAAAAATAATTTTGTTTTATAATATCTAGTTAATATGTTTCTTTCCTTAGAAAGGATTGTTCCTTCTATATTTCTTTGGGTAACTCCAAAATCTAAGTGCTAACTCTTCTCTTGGGACTCTCTTCGAACCCTGATGGCATAAAACAGAATTGTTCAATGAATCTCAATCAACTTACAAGATGTTTTACCAGATCAACAACAACAACAAAAATGATATTTTTATGGTGGAGGTATAGTGTTTTTCTGAGGATTAATAAGGGTCTGGACTTATTTTACCATTAAAGATATATTAGTAATTAGTGGCCTATTAGCAGGTGAAGACCTTCATTAACATTTGGGAAGGCGTATCTAAGCAGCCAGTCCTAATTGACTTCAAAATGTGAAATGGCCCCACAGTGAATTACTGAATTATAAACCTCACCTCCTCCACTAAGATAAATTTTATGTAAAAATCCTGGGCATCTTCTGAGAGGGCCTGACCTGCAGGGAACCTGTCTAATTCTGATGCTCTGCAAAACTACATAATGCAAAGCCCTTTGCTTATTCTAAAAATAGTGAGTATAATTAGTCTTGCAAATCAATGTTTCCACTCATCAGGATGACAAAATAACTTGTTAAATAGCATGCTTAATTTACATATCCAAGAGTCAACAAAAGCTTCCTCTACCATTTATTTGATTATATCCTTTTAGGAGAAAAAAATGCAGTTCATTGGCCGGCTGCCATTCTCCAAAATATAGGAGGTAATTAGAACCATACTGTTGTCATGTTTTCATAGCAAAATACAATCTGCTTTCAGAGCAAATATGCCATTATCTTATCTGGGGCTCCTTTATTCATAATTATTATGATATTTATGCTTATGGGCAAAATTAATAAAAATATGAGTACATTGAAAATGAATTTTACCATCTTGTGGTTATCTCAGCAAAATTTCTAGAAATAAATATCACATGTACATACATATATTTGTAAATCCTTTACTTTTTTGTATAATAAAAGACAAAAATAATATGCAACAATAAATGTTATTTTGGTGACATAATTCATGCCAATGACCTATGTTTAATTTTTTCAAGTGATATGAAATACAATGATTTTAAGAATTTTACTGATAGCTAGAATTGACTATAATTAAAACATTTGGGGGCCCAGCAGCAAAAATCTACCAAATTTCATAAACATGTGAAAACTTAAAAAATATTTTTTTAACATTTATTTATTTTTGAGAGACAGAGAGACAGATCGTGAACCAGGGAGTGGCAGAGAGAGACTCACACACAGAATCAGAAGCAGGCTCCAGGCTCTGAGCTAGCTGTCAGCACAGAGCCCAATGCATGGCTTGTACCCATGAACCGTGAGATCATGACCTGAGCCGAAGTCGGATGCTCAACCGACTGAGCCACCCAGGTGCCCTGAGAACATGTGAAAAATTTAAAGAGAGGGATAAATTTAGGTGTGTATTACTTTTCTATTTCTACTTTCATCTCTGGCTGTGGGTTGCTATTTTTTGGCTGATTTTTAAACAGTTACTATGAAATTTGCTTGTTCCCATAATAAACAAAATACTATTAATATTAATATTAATCTGCTTAGTTTTCATTCATCATATCATGATCAGTTGACTCAAATCTTTTGTGGATAGTAACTCCCCCTCAATCATCTGCTTCCCCAAACCAAAAGTGTTACAAGCTTCCAAAAGTATGATTTTACTCATATGTGGAATTTACGAAACAAAACAGATGAACATAGGGAAAGGGAAAAAAAGAGAGGGAAGCAAACCATAATTATTTAATTTATTTAAGTATAGACTTAATTATAGAGAACAAACTGAGGGCTGATGGAGAGAAATGGGTGGGGAATGGGCTAGATGGGTGATGGGTATTAAAAAGGGCACTTGTGACAAGCACTGAGTGTTATTTGTAAGTGATGAATCACCAAATTCCTCACCTGAAGCCAATTTACCATATATTTTAATTAACTAGAATTTATTAAAAAAATGTTTTAGGGGCACCTGGGTGGCTTTGTCGGTTTAGCGTCTGACTTTGGCTCAGGTCATGATCTTACGGTTCCTGTGTTCAAGCCCCGGCGTCAGGCTCTATGCTGACTGCTTGCTCAGAGTCTGGAGCCTGCTTCAGATTCTGTGTCTCCCTCTCTCTTTGCCCCTCCCCTGCTCACGCTCTGTCTCCCTTTGTCTCAAAAATAAATAAACATTTAAAAAAATTTTTGAGAGACAGAGCCCGAGCAGGGGAGGGGCAAACAGAGAAGGAGACACAGAATCTGAAGCAGGCTCCAGGCTCTGAGCTGTCAGCACAGAGCCCTACACGGGGCTCGAACCCACCAACCATGAGACCATGACCTGAACAAAAGTCGGTCACTTAACCGACTGAGCCACCCAGGCACCCCTAACTAACTAGAATTTAAATTAAAATTTGAAATAAAATAAAAGTATGACAATTTTCCAGCAATAAATAAATTTGTCAAAGAACTGGCATACTTGAAATTATTGACACCAGTGAATTCTTTCCTTGTTGACAGACCTTGCTGGGAAGAAGTTCATTATACAAAATTAGCTTTAGTAGCGTGACCTTAGAATCAAGAATGATAATTTTTTTAAAATTTTTTAATGTTTTTTATTTATTTCTAGGAGAGAGAGAGAGAGAGAGAGAGACAGCGTGAGCAGGGGAGGGTCAGAGAGAGAGGGAGATACAGACTCTGAAACAAGCTCCAGGCTCTGAGCTGGCAGTCAGCACAGAGCCCGACGCGGGGCTCGAACCCAGGAACCGCGAGATCCTGACCTAAGCGAAAGTCGGACGCTTAACCGGCTAAGCCACCCAGGCGCCCCAAAATCAAGAATGATAATTTTTGTATCAGGATAAAATAGCATCATAATATGGGTGCTATTTACAAGGAAAAATGTGAATTTAATTACATTTAAAATCATGAAATACTTGTTGAATAGATGCACTGAGCTGGCCTCCTGTGTTTCAGGTACTATTCAAAGATTAGAAAAATCAAAGAGAAATAAAACCAAAAGGGTCACTTCCCTTATTAAACTTCCACTTTAATGAGGAAAGGAGAAGAAGAACGAGTATTTTGACTATAAGGGGAAAGGGATATTGTGAAAATATCTAGAAGAATGAGCTAGGCTTGTCCAGATGTCCTTTAAATTTTTTGTGAGGATATTAAATGTAAGTTAAAACCTGAAGGATTAATAAAAGTGTAAAAAATCCTTATTTTACTCTTGCTTCTTTGGCTTAGTTGATTTTTAAAATGTTTTAGGTCAGTTGTTGCATTCTTTTATGTTTAGGTTAAACTACTATTAGGCTTACTTAATAATACCCCTAGCATAATAATACTTCTATATTATTTGAATTCACTAAGTAAACATTATAAAAATGTATTTACACCTAAAGTTTGAAGAATGTATCATTCTTTCTAAGTAGAGTATTAACTGCACCAAATTCTCACCTATTACAAGTACGTGAAGGAAAGGAAAAGAAACCAAAACATTTAAAAAGTAATTAATCTGCCGCAAACCTTTCCTAGGTACTATAGCATCAGGATAAAAATAACATAATGACAAAGGTTTTTGTTTTTATAAATATTCATACATAACATATATGTATATATGCTTTATACAGATTATAAATTATATAGTATAAATTTATAGTATAATGAATGATACAAATATTATCCCTGTACAGAATTTTCACTACAGACATGGTTCTATATTAAGTTTTGTAAGAGATTAAAAGTGAGTCACAAACCACTTTATGTACATTTTACTTATTATGATGGTTATCCTTACGTTACAATTATGTTAACTTATTTTATCCACAATTAGATGGTACCTACTTTGTGCTTGACCCCAAGCATAGAAAGAATTCAGTCCCTAACCAGTCCACAAAGAGCCCACGATTTAGAGAGGAAGTTGGACACATAAAGATTATATATGTAGTTCAGGAATGAACAAAAACTCTTATGCCTGTAATCTCATTTGATCTTGATAAATAAGAAGAGTATTGGGTAAATAAGAAGAGTATTTTTATCACATTAATTTTAAAAGAAACAGTAAAATGACTTCCCTATTACCATGCATTTTCTTTTTTTTTTAATTTTTTAAAAATTTATTTATTTCTGAGAGAGAGAGAGAATGTTAGCAGGGGAGGGTCAGAGAGAGAGGGAGATACAGAATCCAAAGCAGGCTCCAGGCTCTGAGCTAGCTGTCAGCACAGAGCCCGATGCAGGGATTGAACCCACGAACCGTGAGATCATGACCTGAGCTGAAGTCGGACGCTTAACCGGCAGAGCCACCCAGGCGCCCCTACCACAAATGACAGGAATTCACAAAGCTAAATAAAAAGCACTTGAATTAGGTCCAAGAATCAGAATAAAATATAGAATTTTTAGATTAAAATGTATCTAGATAATGGTCTCTAATGCAGCTTCTCTCAATTCCCCACTTAAAAAAAAACAATTAAGAAATGGAGAAGAGATGAACATTAATCTAAGAGTGGCAATTAGCTATTGCCAACATCTGGGGCTGGAGAAGAGATTCATTAATTACAAGATGTGTGGATCCCAATTAACAATCATAATCAGAAGTTATCATTCATTCATTATTAAATGTTTGCTCTGAGCCAGACATTTTGTACTTTCTTGAAAGAGAGGTAGTAATATGATTTAGCTTTTTATCCCTACTGTTCTGGATCGGTTAGAAAAAAAGAAGTGTCTACGCCAAGCCGAAAACTGAGCATGTAGGCCTTCTTTCTGAGATGGTCAATATGAATACGATCATTTTTAACTTCCCAGAGACTGCCACACCCCAAAAACAGAAGGGCAAGGATTATTCATGCATGTTTATGTTGGTGGCGGCAGGGCCGAAGGTCTGGGCGTGAAGCCCTACATGGAAGTTGTAATTTCAGAAACAGAGTGAGTGGAGTCGGAAGAGTGAGGCATTCTTTGTTTTTGTGTTCTATTAGTTCATATAATTTTTAAAATAAGCATTAATAGAGGTGCCAGAGTGGTGCAGTCGATTAAGTTGGCCTCTTGGTTTCGGCTCAGGTCATGATCTCACAGTTCTTGAGTTTGAGCCTCACGTGGGGCTCTGAGCTGACAGTGCAGAGCCTGCTTGGGATGTTTTCTTCCTCTCTGTCTCTTCCTCCCCTACTCTCGCTTTCTCTCTCTCAAAAATAAAATAAATAAACATTAAATTTTTTCTACCCAACTGGTACATTCATTAGCATTAAACACAAGACTCTTCTCTTCCTTGACTCCAGGAAGCCACGCCCACAAAGTCCCAGGCTCCTTAAGCTCCTCTGTCCCATTTCTGAAACAGGCTCTCAGGCAGTAGCTTGAGTTGGCCCCCAGGACTGTGAGCTGCTGACTCTTCTGCCTCCTCATCTCCATGACAGCCTGTTTCATGACATGCCTCTCCTCCCAAGGGGGTTGGCTCTTCTCCATTTGCTTGGTGAGGAAGCCTATCTTCCTCTTGAAAAAGCCCTTGGCATCCTCAGCTGTTGTTTCTACATAGCAAGCTGTTCCCATGTCCACAAGGACATGTTCCACATCGCGTAGCTTCCCAGGGACATACGAAGACCTCATCAGTGGGACAAGTAATTCTTTCCCCTTGTTGTTGAGCATGGCCAGACAGTCCTTGGCTTCCACATACTTGGTCTGTACCACCTTGAACTGAGCAATGGACGTGGACAAAAACTCCAGCTGGCTCTTGAGTATCTCTAGCTGCGGCAGGTTCAGCTCGGTGAGGTTAACTGACTCCGCCATGTTGGGAAGGAGGAAAATAAATAAGCATTAATATAAGCACTCAATAAGAGGAGATAATATTTCTATCCAGTAATGCTTAATAAATTGTATGCTTGCTCATCTAAATCAGGCCACATATGTGGGAATGCCAAGTAGGCCAGCTCTTACCATTACAAATAAAATTTAGAGCACGTTCACAAACATCCCTCCTTCTGTTATAAAATGCTTGCTCAAATCTAACACCCAGTATGTATGAACAGTGAAAAGGGGAATTTATACACCCTGAATGTACCACATCTCAACAGACTGCTTCTTACTCTAGAATAAGATACAAATACAGGGTATACAAATACCCCTGAATTCTGCTTCTGCTCAGGAGGCAGGAAGCTTCAAGAAAATGTCATTTCTGAACTAACAATGACAGAAAAGAAAAAGAAAACAGATTATTTACAAAATCATAACTTTCTATTCAGCTCAGCAGAGAGTTAAAGTCACAAGTCAAGTAAACTGTATTCCAGAAAGAGCTAATCCCCTTTTGTGAGCGATGGGACACAGGAACTGTTTTATTTTAGCCAATAGAAGATGTGGAGGCCAAACAAACAAGTCAGAAAGAATTGGCTGGAATCATAACACATTATGAAAGAGCAAATGTGGGCCGGCAGCAAGTTAGAATAACTAAAATCCCAGATCCGAGGAGGGGTTTATGTTCATGTATAAGCCTTGTGCATCGCTCCCCAATAGGTGATCATGAGGGAGGTCAAGGATGTGGTGGGAGACGGGAGACCCCTTCGGTGGTGCAAGAGGTGACCGCTGCTGGGGCCAGACACACAGCCCTTCATCATTCTCTGCTATGAGGCAAAAACCCTAAAACTGTGGGTGTATGCGCAGCAGTCACTCAACATCCAGGGCCACTTAAATACTAATTAATTCTGAGAAA
This sequence comes from Crocuta crocuta, assembly GCF_008692635.1. Lineage (NCBI taxonomy): Eukaryota > Metazoa > Chordata > Mammalia > Carnivora > Hyaenidae > Crocuta > Crocuta crocuta. The sequence goes on along the minus strand of NW_027532203.1, from coordinate 6,355,558 downwards.
AGAGTAGAAGCAAAAATCCCTCTGTTTTTTTGATTGAGGGTAAAAAGCCCTCTTAATTTGGGATAAAGGCAAAAGTCAGTTGTGTCTGGAGAACACGTGTACCTGAGAGGGAGACAAGAAGCCATGAGGGGCTCAGGATTCTGCGTCCATTCCAAGCAGGAGTGAGCCACCCCTGGAGAAGGAGCAGGAAATATTTCCTGCCCAAGACAAATCACAGATTGGTGTCTATGATGAGCTTAGGATGCCTCACCCCCAAGGGCAGGTACGCAGGGCCTGCCCAGGGTGGAGGCTGACCGGGGGCAAAGGCCAGCCCAGTGTGACTCCACAGTAAAACCCGTCCCGAGGAAAGTGAAAGAGTTCCCACTGGAGATGGAGGGAGAGCATGCCCTGAGGCCCAGGGGTGCAGGGGCCTCGGAGAGCAGAGGGAGCAGGAAAATCGTGGGCACCAAGCCCTGCTCTCCACACAGGTGAGAACAGCATCCGGAATCCCATCGAACAAAACAGTAGCAACAGTGAAACCTGAACCCAGGTCAGCTTCTGATACCACTGATCTGGAACTTTGTAGGTAATATATTTCCGGCTGATTTTAGTAACTGTTGTCTTCAGTTTTCAGCAGTTTGACTATATGTCAAGATGTTTTGTATTTTGTTTTGTTTTTAATTCTGCTTAGAATTTGAAGAAATTCTTGGTTCTTTGCTTTTTTTTTTTTTTTTGGTCTCAATTCTAAAAAGTCCTCACCCCCCCTTTTTTAAAAATATATAAATTTTTTCTGTATAACTTACATTTTCTCCTCCTCTTCTAGGAATTCAATGACAACAATGTTGGACTGAAGGTACTGTATAACAGGTATTAGATGCTTTTTTGTGTGTTTTCAAACTCTTATTTCACCTTGTGTTTTATTGGGATAGACCAATCATGAAGTATACTGATTCTAAACAGTCCTTATATTTAATCCACCAGATAAATTTTTCATATTTGAGATTATATTTTTATTGCTAGCACTTCTATATAGCTCTTTTAAAATATTTTTAAATGCTTTGTACATTTATTTTTGAGAGAGCGAGAGAGGGAGAGACAAAGTGTGAGCAGAAGAGGGGCAGAGAGAGAGAAGGCGACACAGAATCCGAAGCAGACTGCAGGCTCTGAGTTGTCAGCACAGAGCCTGACGTGGGGCTCAAACCCACAAACCGTGAGATCATGACCTGAGCCGAAGTCAGATGCTTAACCAACTGAGCCACGCAACTGCCCCTATGGTTTTTTTTTTTTTTTTTTTTTTTTTTAGTTGTCACTCTTCTTCTGGAGTTACTATCTCTTCGTGGATTTTACCCACTTCTCCACTTCTTCAAATAGATCCTGAGCCATCTTTGGGTCTCCTCCTGTAGACTATTTATTCCTTGTTTTGTCTGTATGTCACATTTTCCGATTTTTGTGTGTGGATGTTTTCTAATTTGTGGTTATATGCCAATGTTTTCACACACTGTGATGGAGAGAATTAATTGAGTGATATATATTTTCCACACATCCATCGTTTGTCAAGCTGTGGGAGCTGAGAGAAGGGTCAGTCTATCTGATCCGTAGTTTATCTGGACCTGGGCTTTGATACACACAGTGTTTGATGGAGTTCGCCACTGACTTCAGATATTTTGAGAGTTGGATGAACACTTTCCTATCAGCAGGGCACGGGGCGAAGAACTGGTAGAGTTCAGTAATCTGCCTGCGCTTCAGAGCTGAGCCCCCAGAGAGACCTCTTCCTACTTCACAGCCTGGCTGGTAAATTTCTGGTCACCAGAGCTCTCTGCTCTCCAGTGCTTCCCCTTCACTTCTGTGCCTTCTAGAGAATTCCATCGTCCTGCTGTCTGCTCCTCAGCCTTCAGAAGGGGCCTCCCTACCCTCTGGAGTGACTCAGAAGGTTTCCGAATTTCTCTCAATTCTACTCTGATGCGTTCAGGCTTTAGTATCTACAATTTCTCTGTGGAATTTCTCACAGTTCTGTCACCTCATCTCGAGACTTTGGTGAATAAAAGCTCTGATCCCCTCAGGTGACCCCCTCAGTCTGCATGTTCAGCTCCTAGTTTTTGGTAGTTAAAGACCTAAGGATGTTTTCTGAACATCCCTTCCTCACTCTTTTGGTGGGCACAAGCCAGCACATTTTGGACAGATTTCTATCTGATCTGCTGTCCCCACCACACTTGGAAGGTGACTGCATGTGCCCTGGGGAGAATCCTTCTCAGTTCTCCTTCTATACCCCAGCTGTTGATACATGATTCACAAGGTTCTGGTGACGATGTACAGAAAAGTGTTGGTGTTTGAGTGCAGACTTGCTCCGGGGTCGGGCTGCTTATAATTCTAACAGGACTTGCCAGCCTGCATGTTGATGGGAAACGTTTTTCAAAGTTTAGCTGTTTTCACCTAACCGTCATCTATGGTGGATTCCTCTTCCACTTGCTCTTTACCCAGGAATAAGCTCAGCCATGGGTCATAAATCTCCTATAATTTGGGATGGGGAGGTGGATTTAGTTCTTTTAGATTTCTTTGAGGCTGCAGCAAACTGTCTCTCCCATCTCGTGATTGCTATTTTAGTTTGAATAATTTCTTTTCACTAGAACTTTATAATCTCTAATATTTATAGAAAGTAATATTCAGTTATTATTAAATGGTGACCCTTAAATTATTCTCCAGCCTCCACTGCGTGTGCAGTTACCACTCTTCACATTCCACATTCCATTACCCTGGCGTTTCAACATTTTGTCTTCAGGGGCACCTGGGTGGCTCAGTCAGTTAAGTGTCCGACTTTGGCTCAGGTCATGATCTTGCTTGCAGTTCGTGAGTTCGAGCCCCGCATTAGGCTCTGTGCTGACAGCTTGGAGCCTGCTTCGGATTCTGTGTCTCCCTCTCTCTCTGTCCCTCCCCTGCTCTGCTCTCTCTCTGTCGCTCTCTCAAAAATAAACATTAAAAAATATTTTTTAAATTGTTTCTTCATAGTCTTCTTACGATGTGAAATCTTTACTTATATGCCTACTTGTTTATTGTCTAAATTTTCCCCTGATAGTATAATCTCCGTGAAGCCAGGAGCGTGGATTATTTGCACTGGCCACTTCATTCCAGTACTCAGAAGAGTGACTGGCACAGGGTAGATACGCAATACATAAATTCTGAATAAATTAATGAATAAATTTTGGGGTGAAGAGTTTGTTTACTTTGCATGACTACATTAAAAATCCACCTCCTCTTTGGAAGTACTTGGAATTAAAACTGCTAGTTGTCTGTAAACTGGGGGGCTGAGCTGTGAGTGGTGTATGGTATGAATCACCCAAATCCAGAAGTCGGCCTGAGCTTCTTAAGCAAATCAACTTTACTCTCCTTGCTCACACAACCAAGTCTATAGAAAGGCTGGAAATTACCAAGTTGGTCTTGGTACTTGAATGAAATTGCAAACCAAATTTAAAAATAGAAATTATTTTAATGATTGTTAAAAATGGAAATATGAAACAGAAATTATCTAGAAAGAAACATGATTTAGGTAATTACATATAAAAAGAAGAAAAGAAAATCTTAAAAATATCTCATGGGGTGCTTGGGGCCTCAGTTAGTTGAGCATCAGATTCTTGATTTTGGCTTAGGTCATGGTCTCACGATTCGCAGGGTCAATCCCATCCCTGTGTCGGGCTCCAAGCTGACAGTGTGGAGCCTGCTTGGGATTCTCTCTCTCTCTCTCTCTCTCTCTGCTCCTCCCCCACTCACGAGTGTGCACACATGTTCTTTCTCTCTCAAAATAAATAAATAAACTTTAAAAGAAGAAAAAAGAAAAGAAAAACAAAGGCCTGAAAACAATAGAAGAAAATGTAGGAAAATCAACCTTATCACAACAAGATATTCAATGCATAAAATAAGTGAAAATTTATTTTTAAAAAGTATATCTGGTTATATAAAAATTAAACCTTTAGACTGAGGATCATCATAATGAAACCCAAACCGGTTATTAGGAAAAATATTTTCAGTATATAATGCAGAATATTATCTTCTGAACATAAAATGCTTTATATAACAGTAAGAAAATATGATACCTCAAATGGAAAACGAGTAACAGACGTGAATGAATAATTCACTACAATTAAATGACAAAAAATTTTAAATTTTCAGTTATTAGGTATTTAGTAAATGAAAAAGACAACATCAAGATGCTCTTATTTTATGCCTTGGAAGTTGGCATTAACAATTTGTGTTAGTGTCGTCATGTTTGTCGAGAATGACACATTATCATCTATTAATTGATCTGTAAATTAGGTTCAAGTCCTAGACAATGTGCTGGCAGGTTTGTTTTTTCCTGAGTCCTCTCTCCTTGGTTTGCATTCAACTGCCTTCTCATTGTGTCCTCACATGCTTGGCCCTTGTCCCTGTCTTCTGTCTCTTCCTCTTCTTGTAAGGACACCAGTCCTATAGAATTACAGCCCCACGTTATGACCTCATTTAAATATAATTGCCTACTCAAAGCCCCAATTTCCAAATACTTCAACATTGGGAGTGGAAATTTCAAGGTAAGAATTTGGGGAGGGACACAATTCAATCCGTAACAAGTACCTTTTAATTTACTGACCTTTGGATCTTCTCTTTACAAATGCTATTTCAAGTGTTTTACCATTTTCTGTTGGGTTTCCTGTTTTCTCTTATTGATGGATAGTTCTTTATATGTTCTTCATATTTGTTCTTTGTTAAATATATGTGTTGCAGATATCGTTGTCTCTCTGGGCTTGCCTTTCACTTCTAAGTACAGTCTTTAGATAAAAAGACATTTTAAAAATTTCAATGTATACCAATTTATCAATGTTTTCGTTCTTATTTGTTTTCTATTTAAGAAATTTTTGCATATCAAGTGAATGATGATTTTTCTTTTATTTCTTCTAAAAGCTTTATTGTTTTATCTTTCTCATTTATATCCATAGTCCATTTAGAATTGATTTATGTGTACAATGAGAGGAAGATATCAAGAATAATATTTTCTATGTGCATATCCCTTTGATCCAACAACATTTATTAATATTTATTTACTTATTTATTTTGAGAGAGAGAGAGAGAGAGTGAGAGCACATGCTCGTGCATGTAGGGAAGGAGTAGAGAGAAAATCCCAAGCAGGCTCTGAGCTGTCGCTGTGAAGCCTGATGCAGGGCTTGAAACCACAAACTGTGAGATCACTACCTGAGCCAAAATCAAGAGCTGGACACTTCACCAACAGAGCCACCCAAGCTCTGTAAATACAAATAAAAATACTAGCATCTCGTTATTTCTCTGCAATGTTATCTTTGTCAAAAATCAGATGGCCATATATATTTAATTAATGTTTAAAAAGACATAAATTGAACTACCTACACTTAAATTTTAACAGATATTTTATTTATTTTTTAAAATTATTTTTAGTTTATTTATTTTTGAGAGAGAGAGAGAGAGAGACAGAACATGAGTGGAAGAGGAGCACAGAGAGAGGGAGACACAGAATCTGAAGCAGGCTCTAGGCTCTGATCTGTCAGCACAGAGCCCAACGCAGGACTCAAATTCATTAACTGTGAGATCATGACCTAACTGACTGAGCCACCCAGGTCCCCCTGGACAAAGTTAATCTTTTAAAGCACCGTTTTATATGGGCATGTATTCAGTTAGATCATACCAATTTTGCATCACACAAGTATATATGCCTATTTCTCCATCTTATTGTGCTATATGCTGAGTTAGTTTTCTATAAACAAAGAAAACCCCCAGAAAACAGAGCAAAAAAACCCACACACAGGGGCGCCTGGGTGGCTCAGTCGGTTAAGCATCTGACTTCACCTCAGGTCATGATCTCACTGACCGTGAATTTGAGCCCCACATCAGCCTCTGGGCTGACAGCTCAGACCCTGGAGCCTGCTTCAGATTCTGTGTCTCCCTCTCTCTCTCTCCCCCTCCCCCACTTACTCTCTGTCTCTGTCTCTCAAAAATGAATAAATGTTAAGAAATTTTTTTAAAAATCCCACAAACACACAAACATATAATCCATTACAGAAATAGGGCAAATTGACACAAAAGCTTTCTGACTTTTGGAATAATTTACTGTTTAGTTCCCTCATTATTTTTATTTTTCCTCAATGCCTTCAAGCTTTTAACTAATAAAATTATACTTATTTAGGGAGCCTGGGTGGCTCAGTTGGTTGAGCATCCGACTTTGGCTCAGGTCATGATCTCACGGTGATCTCACGGTTCGTGGGTTCAAGTCCCGCGTTGGGCTCTGTGCTGACAGCTAGCTCAGAGCCTGGAGCCTGTTTCAGATTCTGTGTCTCCCTCTCTCTCTGACCCTCCTGTGCTCATGCTGTCTCTCTCTCTTTGTCTCTCTCTCTCTCAGAAATAAAAACATTTTAAAAATTAAAATAAATAAATTATACTTACTTAAATTAAATTTTATCAAAATTACATTTTATTATTGAAACCTCGAAACCACTGCAGAAAAAATACATTGGTAATCAACAATTAAGGGAAATTTCTACTGCACAAATAATAACAAATGATGCTTGGAATTCATTTAGACATAGTTTTCTTATCTGAAGAGCCAAGCAAAGATATTTATTATCTTTACCACTTTTCCCAATTTCATTGGAAGTATTATTTATGGCAATTAGAAGATAATGCATTTTAAATATAAACAAATCATTAAAAAGATAATAAAATCTTTTATGTCCGTGTCATTATCACTTTTATTTCCTAATTTAGTTATGCCCCAAATTGTTAGTAGTTATTTTTAAAATCTGGCATCTAATTTATCAGCCATGAAGCACATTTTCTCAACTGTGAGCATTTCCTGTTATTTGCACTCTATTTTGTACACATTTGGAAAGAAAGTTGAAATGAGAAATAATCAAATAACCAGATAAACTACTGTATCAAAAATAAGGGGATGTTGTTAGAATATTTAACAAAACCATTTCTAGGTTGGTTTCTTCCAAATATACTTACTCTATGCGTGTAAATGCAGAATACCTCATTTGGATATGGTGTCATTCGCAATTCATAAACAAATTTAAGAATATATTTTTGTTAAGTGAGGGTTGCCAAGTCATTCTTTGCCCAAGACTAAAAGAGTCTTCAATTAATGAAAAGAAATGCTTAATAGCTATTACTTCCTACACTAGACAATAGACCTAATTGAAAGGACAACCGGTTATGCTTAATTGACTGAGCCACCCTGGCGCCCCAAGGACAACCAGTTATGAACAGCTGGAAAGGTTAGGGAACCAAGAAGAAAGTCAATAAAAGTCAAGATGTACAGTTAGAGTCATCATGATTTTGGAAGAGAAAATCCTTGTAGTAGATCCAGAACTGAAAATAGAGAGGGATTATCCTTAGAATGCTTGGAGGATTTTTCTGGATTAGAGGCTGAAATAATGTGCATGTTCAATCTAGGTTCTGAACCGATTCAATCTACTTTTGTTATTTAACTCGTACATATCCTACACCTCGCCTGTCTTTATAAGAACAACCCTTCCCATCTCCACTGGCAGGAGTATGAACTCAAGAGCCAGCAGGTATTTAAATATATTAGCACTGAAGCATGAATTCCCTTTGGCTGACCAATCTGGAGAAATGATATTTTGAATAAAACAAATCCCATTCTCTAAAAATTACAAAATTTTAAAATTCTTTTGTTTTTAAACAACAAAAACTGATACATAATAAACAGAAGGTTCATTGGGGAGAAGTCTTATACATGGGAGTGAGGGGACTGTGCCCATGGCACCATGGTACTCATCATTAGTCACACAAAGTCCGGTTCTGCTTGAAAGTCCAGTTCTGCTTAATAGAAGTACCGAGACATCTTTACCATCACAGGGATATCCTGACCACTGCTTGAATCAAGGATCCATAATCTAGCACTTCTAAGAGTTTTTGCTATTTCAGAATTCTCATCGTAATGGTACTTATTGCTATTGATTTTAATTTGAATTTATTACGTCCCTGTAGGCAGAAGGTAATGTTCTTGGCGACATAAAAAGGAATCAATTAGGTCTGAGTCCGCTGCCAGGTAGTAGAATGAGATTGGTAATTCTTACATTAATAGATGTGGAAAGGATTACCTGAACATAAACAAACATATAAAACACCATTAAAGCCTCATTAATTTGTCATACCCTTCAAAATTTATCATTATTTGATTTAAATGCATTAATGTTTACTTTTGATGAATAAATTCTTTCTTCACAGATTATATGCATAAATGCTTAAGGGAATATTATGTTTCCAAGTCCCTTAGACACACTAATTTACATAAGTGGTGCATTTAAGAATAGTTAACCCATGAGAATTTTTTAATGAGAAATTGTAACTTTTTTAAAATTCTGAAAATGTTCAGAGTTTTTCAGTATTAAAATAACTACTTCTAATCTTATGATATCCTCTTGAATATGTCTTATTTCTATCTTGTTTTTAAATGAGAAAATGTTTTGAACTCTGTTATTTATCTGGAGTATGGGAAACACATGTGTGTTATCTAACACCTCCCCTGGTTATTTGTGGTTATTTGAGACCTCCCTTGGGGGCATTAATCCCTTATACATCTGAGCAGCACATGAATGTAGCCTGAGTAAAATTCTCTCCAGATCTTTAGTGAAGGTGAATTTTGAAGGCAAAAAGGGAAGATACATGGTGAAAGGGTTATATTCAAGGCCCCCTCCCCAGCCTAGCTTCCAGACAAAACTCACAAGTGTCTGTACTCGGCCTTAACTCTTTGTTTTTGTAGGCCATGGTGCCCCTCATTATCAGAAAGTAGACCACACTACAAAACATATTCTTTCTGGGGCACCTCGGTGGCTCAGTCGGTCACGAACCTGACTCTTGATTTCGGCTCAGGTCATGATCTCACAGTTCGTAAGATTCAGCCCTGCATCAGGCTCAGCGCTGATGGCACATAGCCTACTTGGGATTCCCCCCCTCTCTCTCTCTGCATCTCCCTCACTTGTGTTCCCTCTCTCTCTCTCAAAATAAACAAAATAATATTCTTCTCTAGCGTGACCACAACTCACATTCCAACAAGCCCCAGACAGAGTCCCTTGAGAACCCTGCCACCTCCTGGCCAAGAATCTACCTGGCCGAGAATCGACCCCCTCCCCACACACGCCCTGGGCACAGCGGCAACCCTCTCACATCCTTAAGGAAAAGAAAAACCATAAAAGGCTCAGCCCAGCAAAGCGTAGAGCAGACTTCTCTCTCAATGTCTGGCCCTTCTCCTCCCTTGGAGAATGCATAAACTGTCCTGCTTGTTATTCTGCTCTTTGTGCAATTCTTCGCTGCCTGCGTCACTGGTCACCTTAACACGGGGCACACAACTAAGGATAGGCTCTGTCGCCCTCTGGAACACACCTCAATGGGCTTAGACTGAAGACATAAGAGAATGCAATCATAGAAATCATTCAGCCTGCAAACCAGAGAGAAAAATATTAAAAATAAAATGAACAGAAGCTAAGTGACCTGTAAAATAGTGTCAAGGAGTAGAATGTATGTATAACTGAAGTCTCAGAAGGCAGAGCGTATGGGCCAGGAAATATATATTGAAAGGAATAATTTTCTATACTCCAAATTACCCATATTTGGAAATTAAATTAAGTTAAAGATGCAAAAGTTCAGGGATCCTCGGATGGCTCAGTCAGTTAAGTGGGTGACTTTGGCTCAGGTCATGATCGCACGCTTGGTATGTAAGTTTGAGCCCCACATTGGGTTCTTTGCTTTCTGCTCAGAGCCTGCTTGGGATCCTCTGTCTTCCTCTCTCTCTCTACACCCACCCCCCACACTCTCTCTCAAAAATAAATAAACATTAAAAAAAAAGACCCAAGAAGTTCAGTAAACACTACATAGTGTAAGCTTCAAGAAACGATGTTACTATGTTTTATATTCCAAAGTCAAGTATATCTTAAAAGTATTTAAATAATAGCATTTCAAAAAAGTATTCACTCATGTAGTTACCATTTCCAGTGTTCTTCATTCCTTTGTGTGTATCTAGATTGCCATTTGGTTTCTTTCTGTTCTTCTGGTGCTAAAATATTTCAGCTCTTGCGTGCCTAAAATCTTATTTCACTTATATTTCTGAAAGCCATCTTTGCTGAGTACAGAAGTCTAGGGTGATCATTTTTCTCTTTGGTACTTTGTAGATGGTGGGCCACTGTTTCCTGGCTTCTACTGCTTCCTGGAAGTCTGCTATAATTTTGAACTCTTTTTCTCTGTACATAGGTGTCATTTTTTTTTTTTTTAAAGAGCTTCTCTTTCTATCCCTTGTCTTAATCTGAATATGGTGTGATTTGGTAAACTTTCCTTCATGTTCCTGTGCTCAGGGACTTTGAACTCCTTGGATATGTGGATTTATAACTTAACAATTTTTAAGGAAAATTAGGACTATTATCTCTTTAAATTTTTTAATGTTTATTTATTTTTGAGAGAGAGAGACAGAGAACAAGCAGGGAAGGGGCAGAGAGAGGCACAGAATCTTTAGCGGGCTCCAGGCTCTGAGCTGACAGCACAGAGCCTGACCCGGGGCTCGAACTCACAAACCACGAGATCATGACCTGAGCTGAAGACAGACACTTACCCGACTGAGCCATCCAGGTGCCCCAGGACTATTATCTCTTTAAATATATTTTCTCTATCACTATTTGAGTCTCCCAATAACATGCATGTTGGCCACTTGGGCTTTTCCAGATTCTTGTTTATTTTCTCAGCCGAGGTAACTGCCACACACCTCCTCATTCTCCCCTCCCTGAGTCTAGGTTTGGAAACTTCTGGTTGGTATGTGTTAGCAATCCTATGGCTCACCTGCTTTATTTCCCTTTTCTCAGTGATCACTGCCCTTTGCTACCCAATGTTTAGTGCCTTGAAATACCTCTGTGTCAATATTTTGTCGTGTGTTTTAGTTATGTCATGTGGGATAGTTTATGTGGTTCCTGTGAGTTCATCTTAGCTGGAGGACAAGCTCTTCTTGTCAGTGTTTTTAATGGTTGCCTTCCTGGTGGGCATGAACCGTATCTCAGTATAATTTTAATCTACATTTTCTAATGATATCATGATATAATGATATCATGTTTTATTGGACATTTCTATATTATCCTTTGTGAAATGTCCATTTTGTGTTGTATCATTTTATCAATTTATTTAAAATAAAAAATAAAAATTTCATTTATTTATTAAATATATTTTTTTACTGTTATTTATCTTTGAGAGAGAGAGCAAAGCACTAACAGGGGAAGGGTAGAGAAAGAGGGAGACACAGAAACTGAAGCAGACTCCAGGCTCTGAGCTGTCAGCACAGAGCCTGACACAGGACAGGAACTTATGAACCATGAGATCATGACCTGAGCCGAAGTCAGATACTTAACCAACTGAGCCACCCACGTGCCCTGTCCCATATCATTTTAAATGGCAGCTCTTGGGTTAGAGTGTACGTGTCTATATTGCATTGGACTTAGAGCTCATATTTTACTCCTCTCCAAGAAGATAAGCACCTTTGCCACAATATAATTTCATTTGTCACCAAACTGTGAATCTTGATGTCACATATTTTACATCTACACATGTTATAAATCCCAAAATGTAGTGTTACACTTTTGACATGAAAGACATAGTTATATCTTTTTGAAGAATTTAAGTAAGAAAAAAATATATTTACTAACATATTCAACATTTTGATGATTTTAAATCCTTCTTGCGGATATAAATGTGTTTGAGGATCACTTTCTTTTGTTCCAAAAAATCTTCAGTTAGTATTTTAATGCAATCCTGTGTGATGAATTATCTCAACTTTTAATTACATGGAAATGTCTTTAAATTACCCTCATTATTTAAAGACGTTTTCATTAGATATAGAATTGTGGTTTGACAAAAGAAAAAAGAAGAAAAGGTACCAAAGAAAACCAAGAGAGACATAAAATAAATAGCAAGGTGTACATTTAAATGAAATCATACTAATAATCACATTTAATGTAAATCACATCAACACTTCAATTTAGAAGGTAGATAAAAATTCTAGACCCAACTGTATTCTCTTTTCAAGAAACCCATTTTAGGGGCGCCTGGGTGGCTTAGTCGGTTAAGCGTCCGACTTTCGCTTAGGTCCTGATCTCGCGGTTCGTGGGTCGAGCCCCGCGTCGGGCTCTGTGCTGACTGCCAGCTCAGAGCCTGGAGCCTGTTTCAGAGTCTGTGTCTCCCTCTCTCTCTGACCCTCCCCTGCTCACGCTGTCTCTCTCTCTCTCTCCTAGAAATAAATAAAACATTAAAAAAAAATTAAAAAAAAAAAGAAATCCATTTTAAAAACAAAAATNTCACGCTGTCTCTCTCTCTCTCTCCTAGAAATAAATAAAACATTAAAAAAAATTAAAAAAAAAAAGAAATCCATTTTAAAAACAAAAACCTAAATATATTAAAGGTAAAGTAATAAGAAAAGATATACCATGATAATACAAATCAAAAGAAATATGAAGTAACTATATTACTACCAGCCAATGTAGGTTTTAGCCAATTATTAAAAGGAATAAAGAGGGTTAGTTAATAATTACAAAGGGTTAAACTTACCAAGTAAGTATAACAATGGTAAACACGTATACAACTAATAATAGAACTACAAAATTCAAGAAAAGACAGTTGATATATTCCATACCCCCTTTTCAATAACTGATCAAAAATCATGACTACCTGACTACCACCATGTTTTAACTGACATTTATACAACACTCAGCCCAATGACAGCAGAATGTGCATTCTTTTTGAGTGCACATGAAATGTTTCCAAAAGTTGACCATGTTCTGGGTGTAAAACAAGACTCAGTAAATTTAAAGTGATTCGAATAATACAAAGTATGTTTCTGTTCAAATGGAATTAAGCTAGAAATCAATTACATAAAGATATGTAGAAAATAATCAAATATTTGGAAACTAAGTAGCACATTTCAAGTAAGCCATGGTTCAAAGAAGAAAACAAAAGGGAAATGTGAAACTTTTAAATTGGGTAAAAATGAAATAATACATATCAAAATTTGTGGGGATGCCACTAGTCAGAAATTCAAAACACAAAATGCTTATATTAAAAGAAAAGTTTCAAATCAATAACCTCTACTTCTACCTTAATATATTAGGGGAAAAGGTAGAGCAAAGAAAACTTACAGTAAGTAGAATAAAGGAAACAATACATATTACAATCGAAATCAATGAAATAGGAAACATAAAAACAATTGAGAAAATCAATGAAAGCACAAGGTCATTCATTGAAACAGGAGAAAAAATACAAGTCCGCCATATTGGGATTGAAAGAGGTGACATCACTACAAATTCTACAGATACCATAAGAATTAATAAGGCCCTATTATAAGCAACTGTATGCAAGATGGACAAATTACTTGAAAGGCAGAAAGTACCAAATTTTGTTTGAAAAGAAATAGACAGCATGTCCAGGGTGATGAAGTAAAGACTTAGAAAACTCTACTCTTCCATGAAAGCAATGGGAAACCTGGGGAAAATTTTAAAATAAACTTTTTCAGAATTCTGGAAATTAACTAAAATCCTGTGACAATCTGACAAATCAATGTTAAAGAAAATTATTGAATTCACTGAATAATTACAAATCAGATTAACACAAAATAAGAATCTCTATTAGATAATATTTGACTTGTATGTTATCAGTATGAGTACTAAATACTATTCCAGTGTAACTTAATCCAGCATGTAATTTATAAGGAAATATTAAAGACCCTGAGCTAAGCACTAGGGGTAAATAATGAACAATTAATAACCATGTGTATGTATGCTCTAACAGACCACGTCCATATGTTTTGTGATCAGAAGCTGACTTACATAATAGAAATAAGGGGAAAGTGCTACCTGGAGGCATACATTATTTGTAATTCTAGTATAAAATAAAGTGATTGGAAAGTCCTATAATCTTCTTGCATAAAATTTGAAGTGGACATTGAAAGGTGTAAACATTCTGGTATCTCAAATATGAAAGATCAGAAGGGGGGATGAGGATGTATTTTAAACTTGAGAAAACACCATAAACAAACCTCAAAAATTTTTTGAAGCAAAAAACTCTCTATTTCTATGTTTCTATATTTTATTAAATGAGTGAGACAGTATTATGTTTCCATGAATTAAAAATACATATGGGATATTGGGGCACCGGGTGGCTCAGTCAGTCAAGCATCCGACTTTGGCTCAGGTTGTGATCGCACAGCTCGTGAGTTCAAGCCCTGCATTGGGCCCTGTGCTGACAGCTCATAGCCTGAAGTCTGCTTTGGATTCTGTGTCCCCCTCTCTCTTCGCCCCACCCCTGCTTGAGCTTTGTCTCTCTCTTCCTTTCAAAAATGAATAAACACTAAAAAGTAAGTATGGAATAATAATAATCAGATGGCAGGTACTATGTGGTTATGAAGATGTGTTCTCGGGAATAAATCATGATCCTGGTTTTTCAAGGCACTTACCATCTACATAAACAAGTAAGCATGTTATAATATTGCATCAAGAATGTTATCATGTCTTCGCCAGCCTCCCTGTAGGAATGGGGAGAACGTGAGCAAGAAGCCTTCAGAGGCTGCCTGAGGAGGCCTAGAGAGTAAATGAGAATGAGCTCTGTGCCTGCCTGAGGGATGCAGGGGATAGTTCGGAGGGGCAACAAGTAGTTAAGAATGTCTGGGGCAGGCTGCAATGGAAGTGGTGGCTGTAGTAAGACAAAAGGCTACTGAGGAGCTCTCTGGTCAAATTGTTAGGAAGAAACTAGAAGAGAGCCGTGGAACGAAGCCGAGAGGCAGAGTCCCAAGTCTTTAAAGAGAAATCATAGAGACCTGAGTGGGAGGCAAGGACCATGATAAACAAGCTACATGATAAAAGCTAAGGCTACAACATTGTGACCTTGTGGCTTCCGAGACCTTGGGGATGACAGACAGAGGGCCACAGGTGCGGAGTCTGAGCTCTCCTGCCCCTCCTGAGCATTCCTTGCCCCAAGGTAACCCCTAGACTCTTTATGATTCATTTGCATTGCGAGTGGAGGACCCCACCCCAACCCTCCCTGGAGAAAGGGCTCCAGTACAAACCTTGTAGGGTCAAAACTCCCCCTCCCAGCCTGTGGGAGGAGTTTCCCAAATGTTTGGAAGCAGTTTCCATTAGAGACCACCTTCTGGTAGGTCACTAGGTCACAGCTACTCCCAGCAGGGAGGGAAATGCAATAATATCCAGTCCCAAAACCACCTCGGGGCTGGTTCCACCTCCTAGAACCTGCCTGCTCTCTATTTGCACTTGAATAAGCTGCTTTGTGCTTGAGACTTTCCTTCTGGCTGTCTTTATTACAGGGAGGAGTCCCACGTGGGGAATCCAAGGACCCAGACCTCCATTCCCGCAACGCAGACTCTTCTCACGCCGCCTCCCCCCCACCCCCACCCCACACAACAAAATCACCTGAGGCCTTTTTAGCAAGACTGAATAATGTGTCTTTCCCCCGAAGATCATGGGGCACCGTCGAAGAGTTCATAAGGAGTGAAGTGATGGTCGGAATTTGCTTACACTTATCGTTCTGGTTGTAGTTTGGATAATGGATTAGATGGGGCCAGCCTGGACGTGGAGACATCATGTAGGAAGCTGCAAATATCTAGGAGTAAGAGGGTGGTATCCTTTCCCAAGGGAGTGACCAAAGGGGAAAGAACCATAAAGGAACGCCGGAGAAAAGTATACTTAAGGTAAACATAATATCTGCCTTACATGGGGACGAGAGGGAGGGAGAAGGCACGTTCCTTACAACGTGCCTATATACATATATACATATATATATATTTGTGACTTCAGAGGCAATGAGAACCTGGTATTTCAAGAATTCCTAGAGAGACACTGAAATAGATCATGATAGCCAAAAACAAGTTTGAAAATGATATTTTAGCTACAGGCTATGGACACAAAAGGCTTCTTAATGCTCATGGAAGTTTACTTTTTTGTTTCATACAAAAGGAATGCTACTTTCATTGGCAAAACCAGCTACAAACGTATTTATTTTTTCATTTAAAAATTTTTTAATGTATATTTCTTTTTAAGAGAGAGAGAGACAGCACAAACAGGGTGGGGGTAGGACAGAGAGAGAGAGGGAGACACAGAATCTGAAGCAGGCTCCAGGTTCTGAGCAGTCAGTACAGAGCCCGACATAGAGCTCGAACCCATGAGCCATGAGTTCATAACATAGGCCAAAGTCAGACACTTAACCAACTGAGACACCCAGGTGCCTCAGCTGCAGAGGTTTTTGAAAGATATGGTTCATGATTCCAAAGGGTTTTTCTGTTACAATATATGTATCTTCCGAAGTGCCCATTAGAGATCTGATTTCTTACCAGCTACTGTTGTAGCTAAGCCAAAGAACTCATGAGAATAATGAGAATATGTTTTTAAGGCATCAGGTTCCACCTGTCAAAAAATGAGGCTGCTATAAATTGCAATGGTTTCAGAAATTTCTACTACAGAACTACTTAGCCACCGTCCAACAGAAATATAACATCAGCCAAATACTTAATTTTAAATTTTTTAGTAGCTGTATTAAAAGCTAAGAAGAATTAGGAGAAATTAATTTTAGTAATATATATTTAAATCAACATATCCAAAATACTATCACTTCAACTTGCAATCAACATTCAAATTATTTTTAAATTTCTTTTTAATGTTTACTTTTGAGAGAGAGAGAGACAGAGCACAAGCAAGGGAGGGGCAGACAGAGAGGGAGACACGGAATCGGAAGCAGGTTCCAGGCTCCGAGCTGTCAGCACAGAGTCAGACTCTGGGCTTGAACCCACGAACCATGAGATCATGACCTGAGCTGAAGCTGGATGCTTAACTGACTGAGCCACCCAGGCACCCCAGCATTTAAATTCTTAATTTGATATTTTACACTCTTGCTTTCTTTCTGCAAAGTTTTGAAACCTACTGTGTATTTGATGCATACTGAACATCTTAATTTGCACTAGCCACATTGCACACTCTCTGTAGCCCTATGTGTAACTAGAAGCTAGTAATGGATTGTGCAGACTTAAGCATTGAGCGTCATTAGCATTACTTTGTCCTGTAGCAAAGTCAATGTCAATATGGTGCTCACTATGTTTAGCTTTCTGTCCTTTCTGGTTTTCTCATACCATGTCTCTTCTCTTTCTCCAGTCCTGTCCATGGAGGTCACAAGTCATTCCACAATATTTCTTGTGCAACTAGTAGGCCAGACAGTGTTCTAGTCACTAAGGAAATAACAAAATACAGGTAAGTTCTCTTCCACCATCATGCGTATACTCTACTGGCCGTATCATTGTAGTTCTGTATCAGTTTTAGACAGAAAAGCAGAGCCACTATGAATCATATAGAATCAGCCATTTATTATAAGGACTAGACCTTGCACAATAATGGGAACTAGTTCAGCGGCCTATGCAAAGCGGTTATTTTTGCATCTAGTATTTGGCCTGAAGTTAGCAGAGCTGGGGTCAGGAAGGAAAGATGGACGTAAACTGGAGGAGCATAGGAAAAACCCAAAGCCCACAGAGAAAAACTGGAATCATGAGGTCGACTTGGAACCCAGCTCTGTCTCTTGCCACTTTCAATCTTGATGTTGTGAATGATGGACAAATTAGCACCAAATACCTGACCAGGGACACTTAGAATCTAAAAGAAGAAATCAGGTGGGAGGTAGAGAAATCTCGGGTCCGCTGTGGCCCCACCCCCAAAAGGTGAACCTGCACATGGGCCATGGTGTGAATAACTACCCACACCAGAATCCTGAAAGAAAGGGATACTATGAAGAAGAGTTTGAATTTGTTAATTTGACACAGTACAGATCCACCTAATGTCTACCTCATGGGGGTTCCCCATATCTTCCTCACATACCTTTACATTTGATTCTCCTCTGTTTTATCCTACCTGTTGTCAAGAAAACTTTCAAATATTGAATGTTTGACAAAAAAGGTCAAAGAGTACTTTGACAAAACAAGATGTGTATGTACTGTTTGTGTGGTTTGTATAATACTTTATGTGTCCCCGAGCACTGCAAACAGTAATAGGACTTCATTTAAACTGAGACAGAGAGGAGGTATTCTACATAAGGAAATAGTCCAGATATATAAAGCCTACCCCATTAAGCTCATAAAAATTAATCTTTGTTTAATGAGGGTGTCATTATTTCAGTAGTCCGTTCTGTGCTATACTCATTGATGCCCCCAGGAGATCGTATAGTCATTTTCCTTGACCAATCAATAATGATAAAGGACTTCTGAAAAAAAAGTCAAAGTGGATGAAATTATTCAATTAAAAATTATTTCTACACAGCTGCTTAGAAACTCATTGAAAACAGGAACAGCAAATAAGTAATACCTAAGCTGGCCAAGAAGTACTTTTAACATCCCAGGAAATGGCACATTTGCTGATCTCTGCTTTTCTATAATACATGAACATCTAAAAACAGGAGCTAAGCACATATAATTAAACTTACAATATTATTATTCACTTCAGATTGGTTTCTTAATATGCATTTTAATGATCTCAATGCTACTTTTAACTTTTACTTTATTTTCATTCCATCAGTGGTAAATAGTCCTCTACAGTTTTTATTTCCGCCAGTAAGTTGGCTTCCATGAATCCTCCCTTACTTACCTTCAGTGTAAATCTCCTGTAGACAGGGATATTCATTTACTATAATGTTGGGGAAAATTAAGTGGGTTCATTAATGGACGTCTAGTGACAGTGCAAAGGAATATTTTGGTTTTTGTTTTCTTTTCTTTTTTTTTTTTTTCATACTATGGACTTTGTGGTATCTATCTGGGTTGTTTAGATACATTATTTACTTAATCTGTTTTCTTTTTCTGTATTCTGAAGACTTTACCCTACCAGATAAATCACTTCTGAATATATTAGTAGTTAGTGGGTTAACTAATTCATTTTTTAAGATTTTAGTTTTAAGTAATTTCTATACCCAATGTGGAGCTCAAACTTACCACCCCAAGATCAACAGTCACCTGCTTTACCAACGGAACCAGGAGGGCACCCCAGGAGTTCATTTATTTATATATGTGAACTTTACATGTAATTATATAAAATGTCACCAGTAATTTTGCTATCTTGGTTTCTGTCATTAACATAACAATTTCAATCCATTTATCACCAATTGTTAGAAAAGAGCTAATTTGGATAAACATTTCAATAGCACTGACAAAATACTATGGGGGTAACTTCTGATTCAATGTTTAGTTTTTTACATTTTCCTTTCTGATTTTTCCCAAAGTCAATATCATTTTTTCCCCATTCATGGTCTTATAGTGATGAAATGTTCATAGAGTTAGTTAAGACTGCAGGAAACATTTTAGGTCATTTTTTTTAAGGGGATACACTAATGACCTCAACAAGTATTTTTGATATTTCTAACTACTGATGACACTATTTTATGGAATTAATTTAGCGTTGATAACATTTCTTCTCCTGAATCCCAGGAAAGTGGGCACGGATTTCACCTTCGCAATTTCACATAATTATTCTCGCTTTTTATTTACCAAAATTCATGTTTTTATTACCCTGATTACAACCAACTGCAGGAATTTTAATTATAAAAGAACTTTTATTGAGCATTCCTGTTATACTTGTTCCTTCACATGAAATATCAAGTCTTCCCAACAAGTAAATAAAGTAAGTGTTACTATCCCTTTTTTTTTTAACCTACAAGGAAATGAAAGTTCAAAAAGATCAAGTCACTTTCCCTAGATCATACACCTCCATGAGTCAGACCTAGACATTGAATCTAGACTCTGTGTTCCTTCCTTTATAGTATATGGCTTTTCTTTTTTATTTTTTGATAAACAAACCAACTCCTAGCCACCATCCCTTCCCCCCCCCCAAAAAAATCCATGCTTGTGATTCCAAAATGTCAAAAAGCTTTATTTGAATCTATGGATATATTTATAAGATGAACTGCATACATGTAGTATCTTCTCATAGCACAAGTGCATTATACATCTTTCGGTGCATACAAATTTTTCCCCAGTTCTTTAATACTCTGCCATTCAATTGATACCACCTACAACTGAGGGTCATGATTTTATTGATCTCTTTAAACAGATACATTCATAACTTAATTTTTTGTACTTCCTCCCTTTCACTCCTAAAGTCATCCATTTTCATTTTTATTCATTCTTTCTAGGTATAACAATAATTTAAATTGTTGCTACAGCCGCTCAAAGTTATCATGATAAAGATAAAAATATTAAGTCCTTGGAATTTTCCAAAGCCTATTATCGCTTGTTGTGGAAACATATTGAATAACACATGTAATTAAAACGTACAGACATTCGGGGTGCCTGGGTGGCTTAGTCGGTTGAGCGTCCGACTTTCGCTTAGGTCATGATCTCGCGGTTCGTGGGTTCGAGCCCCGCGTCGGGCTCTGTGCTGACTGCCAGCTCAGAGCCTGGAGCCTGTTTCAGTCTGTGACTCCCTCTCTCTCTGACCCTCCCCTGCTCACTCTGTCTCTCTCTCTCCTAGAAATAAATAAAAATATTAAAAAAACAAAAACAAAAAAAACCCATACAGACATTCAAATTTTATTACACATCTAATAGTTGCTAGGAACAAAGGATTTTATGGCCCATTTGATAACATAGACATTTATACTAATAGTCAAGGTACAACATGGCAGTATATGATGAAGTTTATGAGAGCCATGTACAACTTTGGACAGATTATTTAAACTGTTGGCAAAGGTGGCCAAAGGGAGAGACTTCCGAGAAGAAGTTGGACCCATGTGAAAAGGCAACTGGTTGGCAGTTCATCAATGGCCAATGGCAGCTGAGCAAGGCAGTGCCTAGGAAGGGTCAGAGATTGGTTATAAACAGGCGATCGAGTACATTAGTAAATGCATCGAGGATAATAAGAGCTCGGTTTCTCTAAACTGTGATGTGTTGGATTCAAATTGGAAGAATCACTGTAGACTAAAGGTCATGTAATATGTATGTGTATATACATATATACATAAAATATATATATATACACACTATATATACACACACACTATATATACACACATGCAATATGTATATATACACTATATACACACATGCAATATATATAAACTATATATACACATGCAATATATATATATGCACTATACAATCACATGCAACATGTAAATATACACTATATATATACATACCACATATACACACATACAATATGTATATATGTAAAATATATTTGTATGTGTATAAATGTTTGCATATTTTTTTCTTGGCTTTGTTTATTGAGATGGCTTGAGAATAGCAACATGCCAGTAACAATGAGCACACCTAGCATTAAGATCTCCATTTCCAAGTATCATTGTCTATTAGAAGAAAACAATACTCCTTAGAGAAATGACTCAGTCTAGGGGTAGTAGGCAAAGTACAAAATGAACCTAAAACGTGTTATTATGGCAGATACTAGGGAAATGTTCAAAAGCTGATGGAAATCTGTTGAAAAGAACAGAACTCAGTTTGAATGAACTATCATTTGCCAAAATCTTAGATAATTTGAGCAGGAAAACAAATAATAGTGATAATGGATTTTACACAATAACTTTCAGCAATATTTAGTAATCTATGAAATTATATTGATACAAATAGCTAAAGGAATGAGTCAATAAGATAAAGCTCTTTCTTATAGTGGTAAATAATAAGTGTAGAAAGAATGAGGTAATTATGAAAATCACCTGGTACTATCATAATAATAAATTTTCAGGTAAGATTCTTCAATGAACTATTTATTAGGTGAATTTTGATGAATGAGTAAGTAAAATTAGGATACAAAGTGAGGTTATTTACAAAGCACTAAGTATCTCCACATACTTAATAATTACACATGGAAAAATATAAAGTTTACAGTAAAGAAATTGGCAGACATCACCTTATTTAACTGCTTGAAATTAACATCAATAGTAATGGAACACAAAGAAATTCCTACATGCCCAAAGGGGCATAAGAAGAGAACCGAGCCTCTCTGGGACATCCTTACCAAAAGTGCAAAGCTTGGGGTGCCTGGGTGGCTCGGTCGGTGGAACATCTGACTTCGGCTGAGGTCATGATCTCACGTTTGTGGGTTTGAGCTCTGTGCTGACAGCTCAGAGCCTGGAGCCTGCTTCGGATTCTATGTCTCCCCCTCTCTCTCTGTCCCTTCCTTGCTCATGCTCTCTCTGTCTCTCAAAAAATAAAATGTTAAAAATTAAAAAAAAAGTGCAAACCTTGAATCTAATCATAAGGAAACATAAGACAAACCCAAACTGAGGGTCATTCTACAGAATAACTGATCTGTAACCTTCAACATAGTAATACCATAGGGGCCAAGAAAGGACTGAGGGACTCTTCTGGAGGTGAGCAAATAAGTAAATACATGGAGGACAGTGAGAATCAAGTTGTTCATCTAGAAGGTATTTATAAATCTGAAAAAGGAGGAAAGCTGGACTGAACTTTGAGTTTTTAGTTGGAATTGGTAGTGTCAACCCACATGTGGAATCTGGTTTTGAATAGGATAGATGTATAGATTGAGAGTGAGAGAGATGATAAATGGATAGATAGATACACAGATAAATCAATAGATAGATGCATAGATAGATACATACATACATATATATTGAAGGAGTTGAAAGAGAAATGACAGCTAAGTGCAGTGCATGATCCCGGATTGGATAATTTTGCAAAAATAGACATAATTGGACAATTAGCAAAACTTGAATTGGTATCTGAATGAAAGGAATAAGTACAATTTTTTTCTAAAAAATTGTAATTATTTCAAAATAAAAAGTTTTTAAACATTTTAAGGAATTTTATAGAGGATAAAGCAATCTTAAGATATTGAAAGTTATAATTTGAAATAGGCCAATATATCCAATGAAGTGGGTTTTAAAATACAGTTTTCTATTTTACTATGTAATTACATGTTCTAATTATACAACTAATTCCTGTAAGCATACTTATATAATTAAATGATATAATTATAGAGAGTAATTGCATAATTATTGTAATGACATAATTATAGTAACTACTCAATTGCAAAACATTCAATGCACAAGTAAAACAACCAAATTAATTGCTTTAATAAACTGCCTCCAAAAAAGCCATTTTGAATTTTTAAATAAAAATTTCATTTACAGATCAACCATAGCATATTTTTAAAACTCTCATATACCTATAAATTTAAGTGTATTTAGTTTTTATCTCCACTCACTACTTTTAAAATACAGAACTAGTTGAGAAAAATATTATAAATTAAATGTTTAAAATGAATTAATTTCCTAAAATTTCCTAAATTCTCTAGTCAGTCCATTATTTTCTGGCATTTATTGCTATGTATTTGAATGGAAGCATGAAAAATGTTTTTAAGAGCAAACAGTTTTGATTTTTTTCCCATCAGTTCTTAATTTTTTTTTTTTAATGTTTCTTTTTGAGAGAGAGACAGAGCATGGGTCAGGGAGGGGTAAGGAGAGGGAGACACAGAATCTGAAACAGGCTGCAAGCTCAGAGCTATCAGCACACAGCCCAAGGAGGTGCTAGAACTTGGAAATGGTAAGATCATGACCTGAGCTAAAGTCGGATGCTTAACCGACGGAGCCACCCAGGTAAAGAATCCTCCATGTAATCAGAGATTCATAAATATTTTTTATTAGTCTCAGGGCAAATAAGAAATCTATGGTGTGTATGCAAAAGTGCACCCAAACTTTCACATTCACTAATTCATTATATAAATCACCAAGATGAATGTTCTCAGGAGATCCCTGGACATGACTTTTTGATTTGGATTAATGTGCAACCATCCAATAATACGGCTCTTATTTTACTTCTATTACTATATCACTTGTTTGGTTTATCAACGCCTCCCTTACAGAGCACTTCCTGAAGTGTTTTGCAGAGTTAGCTTTAGGTCAGCGTGTACAAAGTATATCCACAAGGGATCTCAACAACTTTCCTGTTTTGGTTAAACTTTCTCTTGCAAGTTTGTGCCTTTTCCCCAATCTTATGATAGACATTTGTGCTGTTTTTCCCAGGAGCCTTTGTTCATTTTATTTTTAGCAAAATAAATACTTCTGTTTGTCATTCCACTTTGATGTGAATTTAGAACACTTGACATTATAAATTCTTTTCTTTTTGAATCCTGAAAGCCTTTGATTATTTGTGGGGAACTGGGTGGAACAATCAGCAGATTTTATGTGTGAGAGAAATGGTGTGGTAGAAAAAGAACAATTCTGGTATTCTTGACATCGCAGCACACGGGCCTTCTCCCAATATTTGCATTTTGACTAAAAAAATCGTGGCACCCCTACATGTGTCTATGGTATTGCGAGCCTTTTAGCTTTCATTAAATGAGAGAGTAGTAAGCTCTACTTTCAGCGACTGGAAGAATATTTTTTTCCACATAAATCTGTGATATTGGGATTATTTAAATGTTCTCTTAAAGATTGCAATGATTGAGATTATAACTGAAGTTAAATTATTTGCTGGAGAAGTTAAATTTTTTTATATGAAACTCACAGTACATAAAATCGACCGTTTTCAAGTGAACAATTCAGTGACACCTCTGTTTCCAAAATATTTCATCACCCCAAAAGAAAACCCAACACCCACTATAGCTACTGAGAAATATTTCCAGTCCACTTATTTTCTTATTTTTTATTGACCTTCTGGCATTTATTCTTCAAGCCTATTATCGGGAAAACTTGGGATCAGGTTCCTTGGAAGGTGGGAAGCACATCTTTGCCCTACATTACTGAATTCTATAGATCTGGCACCCTACCCTATCTTAGATACTGGCTTAAATTTTTACCCTCAACCTCAGTCATGGGAGTCATATCTCCCTACCCATGTCAGTGCTGCTAATTCTAAATACCCTCTCCACACAACTAGGGACCTCTACTGAGTTTTCCAATGTTATTAATATAGTAGATGATCTTCAGCTATTCCATGGAGAGTTTAAAAAAATGACATTAGGGTGAAAATGGAGCCTTTGTCTTATTCTGAACTTTAATGGGAGTGTACTAGTTTTTTATTTAGGCATGATGTTGGCTTTTGGTTTATATCATTCATCACATTAAGAAACTGTTGGCTTATGTCTACCATGCCTAAGCAAGTAAACAGCTAGGAAACAGAAGGGGTAGAAATGGGAGAAGACTCAGACTTCACCAGACTATAATTTCCCTATATTATGAGATGGGGGTAAAACCTCATATTGTTTTGTGGGAATAAGTCCTCCTTCTACACTGTTTCTGTCTGATCTTACTCCTCTATTTTAAGAGGTCCAGCATGGATGAAGTCCGCTAAGAGTTTCCCAATCCATCTTCATCCTTGCTGTCATTCACAGAAATTCCTTCAGGCTCTAGGACACCATTGTATGATGTCATTATATCTTAGTTCTGTTGAGTTTTATATCATGTCTAAAACCAACTACTTGCAAATTCAAATTGATCTAAGAAGTTAGGTGATTTCTCCTAAATTGTGACCTTCAGGTAACTTGTCTGACTTTAAAATGCAGATTTGGTTTATTGAATTAAAATGCAGATCCTGGCTTCACATCAGATCATCTGAATCACAATATCCATGTATGGCCATAAAGAATCATATTTTAAAAATAAAAGTAAATCCCACATGACTTTTATTTGCTTTTTAATTTTTAAGTTTTTTTTTTATTATTATTTTGAGAGAGAGAGAGAGTTGGGGAGGAGCAAAGAGAGAGGGAGAGAATACTAAGCAGGGTCTGATCTGGGGCTTAATCTCATGAACTGTGGAATCATGGCCTGAGCCGAAATCAAGAGTTGGATGCTTAACTGACTGAACTACCTAGGCGCCCCAATCCCACATGATTTTTAAATACATGATAGATTGAAAGCATTTATTTAGATGAGATAATTTTATAATATATGTTGCCTAATGAAGTCCACATAAATGTATTTGCCAAAGGTTTTTGGTAAAGGAAATCATTCTGAAGATTGTAAAATCCTCTTTCCATACAAAGGCAATCACCTTCTCCATCATAATTTTCAAGCCAAAAAAAAAGCAAGATGAAAAATAATGTAATAGAGATATTAAAAGTGTGCTCTTTACTAAAAATACTAAGTAACCATAGGGTTGGGCTCATGTAGCAGCTTTCCAGGTTTCTGGTATATTATTAAGTGAAGACATAATCTATTGTATTAATACTATTGTACCAGTTTTCATAATACAAACCCCAAAGAAAATATTCTAGGTAACATTTTCCTTCCATGCTGTGGCATTGTTTGGTGTTTAGAAAAAGAATGGATAAAACCTGCCAACTTGCATCTCGACAATAAATTTTAAAACAAAATAAGCAATCATGTCAATGAGGCTTTTAATAACTGTTCATGATACAACAGAGTGTTTTAAATTATCATGAAGTAAGCACTTCATTTACATTCAACTAGGCATGGATTGTATACTAATTAAACCATCACAGTGAGGGATACATCATCATGTGTTAAAAATACACAGACAGATAGTTCTTAATTGGAATTCTTGTACATGGTTTAAAATGAAGAATAGACTGTGTTTCAGTTTCAAGCGGGTTTGTCAAGATGTGTGGTATAGATTTAAGAGGCAAGGCTTTATATCAGAGCTTGACAACCAGCCACCAAATCCAGTCTACTTCCTGGTTTTGTAAATAAAGCTTTATTGGAGCACATTCACATCTTTTCCTTTACTCACTGTCTGTTGTTGCTTTTACAACAGTTGAGTAGCTGTAATCAGAACTGTGTGACCTGCAAAGCCTAAAGTAATTACTATCTGGTCCTTTATAGAAAAAGTTTGCTGACTCCTCTGATGCCTTCAGATGCATTCAGACCTCATTCTGTGATATCTTGTGTGTTCTTGGATCATTTTTTAAGTTTCTAGGGGTCTTATTTTTCTAATAAACAAAATGGGAATTAAATGACCTAATATTTATAAATTTCCTAGCTATGTTTTTTAATATAATATTTTTAAAATTAATTTTTAAAATTTACATCCAAGTTAGTTAGCATATAATGCAACAGTGATATTTCAGGAGTAGATTCCTTAATGTCCCTTACCCATTTAGCCCATCCCCCTGACCACAACCCCCCAGTAACTCTGTTTGTTCTTCATATTTAAGAGTCTCTTGTGTTTTGTCCCTCTTCTTGGTTTTATACTATTTTTGCTTCCCTTCCCTTATATTCACCTGTTCTTTGTCTTAAAGTCTTCATATGAGTGAAGTCAAGGAACCTCTAGTTCCAGCCACATGGTTGCAAATGGTAAGATTTCATTTTTTTCAGTTGCCGAATAATACTCCATTGTGTGTGTGTGTGTGTGTGTGTGTGTGCGCGCGTGCGCGCGCGTGTATGTATACACCACATCTTCTTTTTCCATTCACCCACCGATGGACATTTAGGCTCTTTCCATACTTTGGTTATTGTTGATAGCACTGCTATAAACATTGGGGTGCATATGCCCCATTGAAACAGCACACCTGTATCCCTTGGATAAAAACCTCATAGTTCCTAGCTATGTTTTAACTTAAGAGAGACCCTATATGTGGATCTGTAAAGCCCTTATCTTCAAATTGGTTACATTATGAGGTACAGAGGTGTAGGACTTGAACATATGAATTTTTGGAGAGATGCAATTCAGCCAATAGCATGGCGCTACTGGGGATGAGAGAGTTGGCCAGCAAAGCCAGCTGAAGAAGTCGAAGTATGAGCTGCAATACAAAGAAGAATGGAGGTTAACTCTTTGAAGGAGAGGGCAATGCATCCGAGGGTGGTATTTATAAAAAGATTTGATGTTGAAAGAGCATCTGGTCTTAGAAGACCACGGAAGGTTTAGCAATCCGGTGTTTCAGTGGGTGGTGTCCATTGAGGGAATGCAAGTCTTTGGGAAAGACAAGTACTTGAGTGACAATGGCCATAATCTTACAGTTCTAGCTCATGTGCAGCTGTGACTGGGCTTTAAGACCTAGGTTCCTTGCTTCCTTTTGATTCTGTGGACGTTTGTTCAACAAAAACTATCTTAAATGATTTCCTTTTAAGGATAATGGTTTCAGAGTCGTCTCTAAGGAGCTTCAGTGCATCCTAAGGTCAAAAAGTTCTTCTATGTTTTCCACTAGAAACTGCAAAAGTTTATGTTTTCCGATTAGACTGATGATCCGTTTTGAGTTAATTTTAGCACATGATGCAATGTGTGGATTGAGATTCATGATTTTGTGTATGGATGTCAAATTTCTACACCACCACTTGGTTATAAAGTTTTGAATTTGCCTTTGCATATTTCTCAAAATTATATTGGCCATATGTGCATGGGTCTATTTTTGGAATCTCTATTTTCATTCTTTGATATATATTTCTATCCTTCTGCAAGTATCACATCTTAAATACTGTAGGTATGTAGTTAAGTCTTTTTTATATATATAGTTAAGTCTTAAAACCAGGAACTGTGAGTTCTCCAACTCTCTGTTTCTTTTTCAGAATTGTTTTAGCTCTTATGGCTCCTATACCATTTGAGGGTCACCCTGTCCACTTCTATAAAAACAAAGACAAAAACTCCTGCCAGCATTTCTGTTACAAACGCATTGATTCTATAGACAAAAAATTACATCTTAACAATATCGCATCTTCTAATCCATGAACATACGTTTCTCCATTTATTTTGGACTTCATTCATTAATGATTAATGTTTTGTAGTTTTTACAATCTCTACATACCTAAGCAATTCTCTTTTTGTGTATAAATTTAAACTGCACTAATTTATTAATTTCCATTTTAATCATTCATTGCCAGGATATACAAATATAATGAAATTTTGTATATTGATCTTTTATTCTGTAATTTTCCTAAATTTTACTATAGTGGCTGTTTTTTGTTGTTGCAGATTTATATGATTTTCTACATTGGTAATAGGGTCATCTGTAAATACAGAGAGTCAAACTTCTTCCTTCCCAATCTATATGACTTTCCTTTTTCTTGCCCTATTTCACTGTTGAGAACCTTGAGTGATATTTGAACGAGTGGTTAAGATGTGGTGAGACTTCACATCCTTTCCTTGTTCCCAAATGTTGGAGGAAAACATTGTCTATTACCATTATATATGCTATCAGCTGTAATTTTTGTACATGCTCTTTATCAGGTTAATGAGGTTTCCTTAACTTTCTAGCTAATGAGAAAAATATTTTCATTAAGAGGTGTTTTTTTCCAAATGTTTTTCTTCACATATTGAAATAATCATGTTTTTATTCTTTAGTTTGCTGACGAGTTACATTACTTGATTTTTGCACGTTGAACCCAATTGATGGCTATCCCATTTTCTATATTGTCATATTTAATTTAGTAATATTTTGTTGAAGATTTTGTGTCAATCTTTATGAGGGATATGATGTGCAGTTTTCCTTTCTTATAATGTCTTTTATGGGTTTTGGTATTAGGGTAGTGCTGACCTTATTAAACAAGTTTTTCACCACCTGTGCAACTAACATTGGCTTCTGTGTTGACCTTTAAAATTTTTTTTAATGTTTATTTGTTTTTGAGAGGGAGAGAGAGAGAGAGAGAGAGAGACAGAACACAAGTTGGGAAGGGACAGAGAGAGAAGGAGACACAGAATCCGAAGCAGGCTCCAGGCTCTGAGCTGTCAGCACAGAGCCAAGAAGTGGGGCTCGAACCCACAAACTGTAAGATCATGACCTGAGCTGAAGTTGGACACTTAACCGACGGAGCCACTCAGGCACCCCTCGTGTTGACCCTTATAAATAAAGTGCTCATATCAAGTTGCTGTGATTAGAACTTGCTTCTATCTTGTCACCTGTCTGTAGTTATAATCAATCAATTGAACGTGACAGCCCTTAAAACAATTAAATGTGCCATCATGAATGAAAACTTTGGGCAAGTGTTACTAGAAGAGGGGTGAGCCTCGCTCTGGCCTTGCAGGTTCCACATACCACTGCAGTACGAGTTTCATGCCCACCCTCAGCCCCCCTGTGTCCTTCCCCTTCCTCTAGTGGGTCGGTGTGAGTGTTGTGCGCACACAGCTGTGCCGTGGAGGCCGAGGGTAAGGAGGGTCTGTGCTGACGCTTCTCGGTGTGGCCAGAGCCTGTCTCTGGTGGTTTACCCTCCTCTGCTTTGCTATTAAAATGTCATATAATCCAGTCAACAATAAAAGAAACTGCCGGGAGCCGCACTGGCCTTGCTGGATGACAGTCACAGCAAGAAATGACAGTGTTTGCACAGCTCCTGCCATGAGGAACGAAAACTGGTATCTCCTTCTGCTACTACTGGCTCATGTTGGAAATGAGGCTGCTGGTATTGACCAGGCCTCACAATATTCCAGATCAGACCTATATTCGCCACACAGATTGCTCATAAGGAAAAGCATATTCCTGCCTTTACAAAAGAGATTTTAGGTGAAAGCTCTGTGGGTGATTGTCAAGGGGCTCTTCCTATGGGCCTTGCATGTCAAAGACAATTGAGCCTGGCCCCGAGACAAAGAGCCTAATTTAGAGTTAAGGAACAAATAAGTTAACACTTACACCTTCTTCTAACTGGTGATGTATGGCAGTCCCTTCCCCAAGGCCTACATCCCACAAACACCCTCCCCTACTGGCAGCTGGGGTGAGGATAGAGAAGAGTAGCTAACACATAACCCAAAAGCAAAAGGTTAATACTTTTAGGGCCCCATGGTGTTCACACATTCAGCATCAATTAGGTTTCCACAAACAAACCAGTTCAAAAACATTCATCCTCTTGAGAGCCAAATGGAATGACTCCTGGCCTAACTATTTACCACTTAACATCTGTTATCCTATTTTTCACTAAGAACATCTTGTTATTTCTTTAGTTGTAAAATTCACTCAACCTCACTATGACTGGGATAATTCTGCAATTTGTTATCACAAAAGGCTTCCCATTGTAAAAATTCTTTTCTCTGACCTCATGTTGTTGCTGAACTTTTAAATAAAGACACCAAAACCGACAGGACAGAGATGCCTGCCTGGTGATCAGAAAGAATCTCGGGGCTCTCTCACTCTCTTTCTCTCTGGCCAACACCGTCCATCCTTCAGGGACCCCGGACCTGCCGGAGCCAGCCTCTGGCAAGAAACAAAGCAAATTTAACAGAAACTACAGCTGTTAAGGTGAGCCTTTATTGTCTGCACAAAGCAAAACTGTACAAGGAAGGGTGCGGAAGTGATGTATCATGTGCAGCTGAAAAGACCGTGGTTCTATCACTGATGGGGTGTATACTATATAAATATCACACAGATTAATTTTACTGATAGTGTTTTAAGGTTTTTCTATATCCTTACTGGTTTTATGGCTATTCGTTCTACCAATTTCTGAGAGTTGGGTTTTGAAATCTTCATTTATTATTGTGGATTAGTCTATTTCTCTTTTCAGCTTGGTTGGCTTTTGCCTCAGTCTTTTGCAAATAGGACCCAAAGTATTGATATCCCATAATTCTTTAGTGAATGTATTATAAAAAGCCTACTACTACTACTGTTTTCAAATACAATCTCAATGAAATCAACTACTCAGATATCACACATTCCCAGGAGATGTATTGATATATTTCTTTTTTTTTTTTTAACTTTTTATTTCTAGGAGAGAGATAGACAGCATGAGCAGGGGAGGGTCAGAGAGAGAGGGAGTCACAGACTGAAACAGGCTCCAGGCTCTGAGCTGGCAGTCAGCACAGAGCCCGACGCAGGGCTTGAACCCACGAACCGCGAGATCATGACCTAAGCAAAAGTCGGACGCTTAACCGACTAAGCCACCCAGGCGCCCCATGTATTGATATATTTGTAAGGTGCTAAGTGAAAGCTCCCAATTATGTTTTCCAATTGGCATATGATACACAATTTCTAAAACACTGAACCTTCAGTTAATATGGACATATATTTCCCACTGAATGTAATACATTCAGTTTTTGTGTAGCTTTAAGATTTTTATCCATTTCTACTCCTGACCTGTACATCAAGAGGCTACTATTTTAATATTTTAAAGTGAGCAGATTTTGTTTCATTTATTTTATAGTTAACTCAGCACACTATTTTTAATAGCAAATAATTACATCATCTGTCTTTAAAAAAATTCTTTTTTAATGTTTACTTTTGGGGGGCAGCAGAGACAAAGAATCTAAAGCAGGCTCTAGGCTCTGAGTTGTCAGCATAGAGCTCGACGCAGGGCTCGAACTCACAAGCTATGAGATCATGACCTGAGCTGAAGTTGGATGCTTAAGTAACTGAGCCACCCAGGTGCCCCTCATCATCTGTCCTGTAAAGAGCCCAGCTAAGTTTCAAATGCTGCCATTTGACTCAAGGAAAGATACAAATCTCAGTATCCCATAAATGGAAGTTTCCCTTCTCTTATGTTTCGAAAGCTTCAGTTATAACTTAATGAACTTTACTAAAATAGGACATATGTTATAAAGCATCAAATTATTGCAATTCTTTGGGTTATGTTTAATTTTGGTTTCCTAAGAGCATTCAATACCTTAAATATTTATTGCCACTACCTTTTCCCCTAAGATGAGTTCTTATCAATTTTTATAATATTCAAAGAAATTAAGCTTTGGAGAATTTTTTAAAGTGCTATGTAGTGAGGTAGTTAAATAATGTTTAGAGACATGACCATACAGTGTTCTTTGTGTTCATTTGAACATTCTTAGTGCACATAAACATTAAAATTCCTGGCATCTCTAGGCATCTGGACGGCTCAGTTGTTTAAGCGTTCAGCTTCATGTGAGGTCATGGTCTCGTGGTTTGTGAGTTTGAACCCCATGTCAGGCTCTGTGCGGACAGCTCAGAGCCTGGAGCTTGCTTTGAATTTTGTCTCCCTTTCTCTGTGCCCCTCACCTGCTTGCTCTCTGACTCTCTCTCTCAAAAATAAATACACATTTTTAAAAAAATTGAAAAAAAAAAAACCCTCCTGGCATCTTAAAATGTTTTGGCTTTTTACCATGTCACAGCTTATTTTATTTGGTCTCAGACCATAAAAATACATGAAAATTATAGCTTTCTAAATTTAATGTGACACAAAATGGTTTTACTAATGTGTCATGAGTTTCCTTATTAAGTTACACATTTATATAAAGAATACAATTATTTACTTATTTATTTTGAGAGAAAGAGAGAGTATGAGTTGGGCAGGGGCAGCGAGAGACAGCAGGCTCCATACTCAGCACGGAGCCCAACACAGAATTCGATCCCACAACCGTGAGACTGTGACCTAAGCCAAAGTCAAGAGTCAGATGCTCAACCGACTGAGCCACCCAGGCATCCCTATAAAGAATATAATTTAATAGAATACTTAAAGACTAAAAAAATGTTATGTAACCATTGCATTTCTTGATTCTATTGTGTTTACATTTTTTTTATTTTTTAATTTTTTAAAATGTTTTCTTTATTGCTGAGAGAGAGAGAGAGAGAGAGAGCGTGAGCAGGGGAAGGTCAGAGAGAGGGGGACACAGAATCTGAAGCAGGCTCCAGGCTCCGAGCCGTCACCACAGAGCCCGACGCGGGGCTCGAACTCACGAACTGTGAGATCATGACCTGAGCCGAAGTCGGACACCCACCCGACTGAGCCACCCAGGCGCCCCTCTATTGTATTTAAAATTATTAAAACATAAGCCATTTTAAACAGTAGCTTCAGTGTGCTGAACTCTACACATCTACATATGCTATGCTTTCTAGAAAAGTCATATCATTTTCAAGTAGAATGTCAAAGATTGCAATCTGTGAATGCAAAGAGCTTGCCCCATCCCACTGCTGCAAAGGCGGAAACAAAACAAATGGAAATATGAATCGTAATCCACCGAGAAGAATGAGATTTCCCATATTTTAGTATGGGATGCTAGTGATTCGTACGAAGCTAGTGATTCGTACCAGTCAGTGTCAATGGATAAACGCACACGTATGAGAGAAAGTAGTCATGGTGCACTGGGAATTGCTTTTCTCGTGGAGCCCAATGGCAAGATTTTTGTGTTTTTAAACTTATCTTTTTAGAAGATAGTGTAATTGTTGCTCTGAAAATGTCATATAATTCAGTTACTAATAAAGGAAACAAAACAAATTTAACAATAATCACATTTTTAATTACTTAAAAAAAGCAGATGTGTAGTATTTTGTTATATCTTCTAGCGATATCTGCTTAATATCTTTATGTCATACTTTTAAAAAAAGGCATACGTTGAAAAGAAATTTACTGGTCACCGTATCTTTTTTGTTTAAATGTTTTATTTATTTCTGAGAGACACACAGAGAGAGAAAGAGAGAGCAGGGGAAGGTCCGAGAGAGAGGGAGACACAGAATCTGAAACAGGCTCCAGGTTCTGAACTGTCAGCAGAGAGCCCAACGTGGGGCTCGAACCCACAAACTGTGAGATCATGAACTGAGCCGAAGTTGGACGCTTAACCGACTGAGCCACCCAGGCGCCCCAACTGGCCACCATATCTTTAAGTTGATGTCCATGCCTGTTGGGATATCTCCTTTTGATCAACCTTCACTGACATAAAGAAATTCTTGGGGCCAAGCAGTGAGTTCTGCGCATGCCTAACCAATGATTAGATGCATTTTCCTGATAGTCAGCCAGTAAGGATGTGGCTGGTCATCAAAGCTAAACTGCGCTCACAGCTGAAATATCCAAGACTATTCTAGAAGACTGTATGTTTTCTCCCTCTTGTATACATTGAGAACCAAAATAACCCTAGCTTTTTTGAAATTCTTAGGGGCATTTGCTAGAAGCCAGAAAGTGGAAATCAAAGGGCTTCTGGGTGGTGCATATTAATAGGAGGAAAGAACTAACATTTGAGCAGCCTATTGTATTCAGAAGCACATGTTATTTACATGATATTGTAAAACCCTTGAATCGTCCTTTTGATTTTTAAATAGAGGAGGCAACCAAAGTTTGAGGAAGTACAATAAAGAATCCGATATCACACAGAAACTTGCAAAAGTAGGACTTGATTATCATTCTTATTATCACATTGTCTCATGCAAGTAAAACAGTCCTGTGAAAAAAATCCCAAAGATCCTCACTTACCATGAACAAACATTTTAATGACGCCACAGTTTGTTAGCATACGTTATACTTCCCAGACACTGTATTTCCCATCCAATCCTAATATCAACTAGAGATGATCACCCCCCTCCCTTAGAGTTTTCATGTGGAGCTATTTACCGAGTCGTTGTTTGTGCAGCTGAAGTACTTCCTGCCTAAGACCTAGTAAGATGTGCATTACTGGTGAAAGATGAAGAGGGGTAACCTAATTAGTGAAGGATCTGATTAAAGTCTATGTTTTTAGTTTTTCCATTTTTAAATGTTGGATCTGTATTCTGGGATATCAATCTCTGGATTGAAATGTCCTTTAAAAGTTAATCTACATTTCAAATTGAAACCATCTATATGTAAAATACAAATGTAATTTAGTGAAGAGGGATTGAGCAATTTCATAATTATGACATTAGATTACATCTACTTATTTTTTAAAAAAAACATATAAAGCCAGGATATCATGATGAAATTGATACCTACTTACATAATGCTGGAGACA
The DNA here is from genome assembly GCF_008692635.1 of Crocuta crocuta. Lineage (NCBI taxonomy): Eukaryota > Metazoa > Chordata > Mammalia > Carnivora > Hyaenidae > Crocuta > Crocuta crocuta. Next base: position 6,319,995 of record NW_027532203.1, on the reverse strand, counting down.
GGGCATATGGTAACGGACATGGTAAAGCTGAACAATACTTCAAGTCTGCTGGTGGCCAGTGATACATCATCTTATATGTGACAATAAAGCAAAGCAACACAAAGCAATCAAGAATCTACACACATCATGTTGGGGTCTTAGTTCATGTTGCTAGAATGGAAGACCACAGACCGAGTGGCTTAAACAATAGACATTTATTTCTCAGGATCACGGAGCCTGAAGTCTCAGATCAGAGCACCAGCATGGCCAGGGTGTGGTAAGTGCCCTCTTCCTGGTTTACAGGCATCCTTCTTCTTACTGTATCTTCACATAATGGAGGGAGAGAGAGAGAGAGAGGTAGAGAGAGAGAGAGAGAGAGCACGTGGCGTGCTCTGGTCTCTTACTCTCCTTGTAAGGGCACTAATCCCATCATTGAGGCATTATCCTAATGAATTCTAAACCTAATTATCTTCTAAAGATTCCCCCTTCTGAATACTATCATAGTGGGGATTAGGCTTCAATACCTGAATTTTGAGGGGACCCAAACTTTTAGTCCATCCTGGACGACTATTGCCACGTTATCTAAAATAATCACTCTTCTGCTATGAAAGATTGAAGGACTGTTTTTAAATTCAGGGAAAGTAGATCATGTATAGAAAGTGTGAGGAAATGCTATGCAACCAATGAATATGGTAATTAAAAAGGTTTTGGAATATTATCAGAAAATAAATTTGAAAAAAATAAAATTTTATGAACTCTGGCTTAGTCTATATATAAAGTATGCGTGGATAGAAGCAGGAACTTAAAAAGTGGAAAAAACAAACTGAACTGAGAAGAAGAAATTGTGGGTAAGATTTTCCCTCTTAAAAATTCACTTATTATTTTTAAACCATTGCTTCTTCAACTTTAATGTGCAGATGAATCACCTGGGGGTCTTGTTAAAATGCAAATTCTGACTCAGGAGGTGTGCGTAAGGTAGGAGAGCGTCTGCATTTTACAAGCTCCCACGTAGGATGTGTGTTGGTGATTTGAGGAGCACACTTCCGGTTGCAAGGGCCTCTATTATTCAGGTAGGTAGAGTTAGGGAGAAAAGAAGGGACGCGTTCATTTCTTACCCCAGGAACACTCCACTCAGCTTTCAACTTGCACAGAAATTGCTCCTTTGGCCATGATCTTGGGAAAAATCGCTGGAAAGTGACGTAACCTCTCCCCCGTGATGACTAAAATGTACGTCCCATCAAGTATTTTGCCAGTCATCTTCCACAGTGTATCTCAAAGCCTAGCAAACTTCTTGGCAGTGATAGGTGCTCAGTAGGTGTCGAAACAATGAACAAAAAAGTAGTTTGTTTTCTTTGAATCTTAAACTTCTTTCTAGCACGGCAGCAGCTCTTCCTCATTCAGGTCAGTGGCAGCCAGTTCCTGATTCCATTTTCTTCCTCACTTCCTTCGTCTCTCTTTCTCCATCTCTCCTTCCTCCTTCCCTTCTTCCCTCCCTCTCTTTCTTTCTTTCTTTCTTTCTTTCTTTCTTTCTTTCTTTCTTTCTTTCTTTCTTTCTTTCTTTCTTTCTTTCTTTCTTTCTTTCTTCTTTCTCTTTCCTTCCTTCCTTCCTTCCTTCCTTCCTTCCTTCCTTCCTTCCTTCCCTTTCTCTGCCTTTCTCTCTTTCTCCATCTCTCTCTCTCTCTCCCTCCTTCCCTTCCTTCCACCTTATTCATTTATTTTGAGAGAAAGAGAGAGAGAAAGAGAGAGAGAGAGAGACAGAGCACACGCGCACAAGCAGGAGAGGAGCAGAGAGAGAGAGGATCCCAAGCAGGTTCTGTGCCCTCAGCACAGAGCCTGATGCGAGATCATGGCCTGAGCTGAAATCCAGAGTCAGCTGCTTAGCCTACTGAGCCACTAGGTGCCCCCAGTTTTTTTTTCTTTTTTTAATTAAAGACAATACTCATGATAATCTTTTCCCCCTTTTCCTGATTTTTGCCTTAGTCATAAGCCTTGCAAATGGGACTAGCTCTGAAACTGACCTTTACCTAATCTATACCCAGTGTTTTTAAAAGTGGAGGGGGTACCTCTCAGACACCCTCTGTGTTATGTTATCTGATGACAGGGGCTTGCCATTTTTTTAAAAAAATTTTTTAAATGTTTTATTTATTTCTGAGAGAGAGAGAGAGACAGCGTGAGCAGGGGAGGGTCTGGGAGAGAGGGAGACACAGAATCTGAAACAGACTCCAGGCTCTGAGCTGTCAGCACAGAGCCCGATGCGGGGCTCGAACCCACAAACGTGAGATCAAGACCTGAGCTGAAGGCTGTCGCTTAACCGACTGGCCACCCAGGCGCCCCAGGGGCTGGCCATTCTTGTTTGCTGCTGTGTTCTCAGGAAACAAAACATTTCCTACCCCTAGTGAGCATTTGATACAGATTTTTGGAATGAGTGGGGGAAATTCTATTTTTTCCAATGTTGTCTTTAATTTTTAAATATTTTGTTCATGATGGAGTTTTGCATTAAGTTTTATTTTTAAAGTATTGTATTAAAATTATTTACCTTGAATGTTGAGGTTTTTTTTTGGGGGGGGGTTGTTATCTCCTTCAATGTTGCACCGGAGGCAAGGATGCTTCCCCCTCGTTCCGGGCGAGCAGGTGCCAAAATGCCAGATCTGCAACTGAGATGCTGAATTCTTTATTAAAAGTGGTTTTGCAGTCATGATTCAAAATAAAAATACCTCATGGAAAATATTTAGTTTCTTAAGGCACTCAATAAGAATAGCGATTTCGTTTTGGCAGCTTACCATGAAGGCTGCACGTACTGGAGTAGGACAAATGAGGTGAATGATGGGGGCAGGACTGATAATTCAAGGTGCCTTTCTGCACACGAAACGATGCCATTTCATCTGACCAGAAAAGCATGGCTGGTTCAGAAGGACCTGTGCCAGGCTGTTAGCATCGTTTGCACAGCAAGGGGACACATCGCTCAGTTCTGCATTGTGCATATGAGCTTTTGAGAGTTCATTAATAACTCGCTGGTGTGGTGGTAAAACAGAACGAAGAATGGTTATTCCCACTGTGCTTTTCATAGAAAAACCGGGGAGGGGGCTGCCTAGTGGATGAATCTAAAGTGTAAATTAACACACCGGCCTGGAGCTTCCTCAAGCTTTGTTTGCATTTTCTCCTGTTTTCCTCATTGCTCTTAAATTGTCTCTTATCCATGAGTCAGTGGTCACAGGAGCACACGGGCCGGAAAATTAACAGAATCTCAAGCCATTCGAGTAGCACATTCTAACCCAACAGCTATTTCCTACCCACTCCAGGCTGGGTTTCTCCTCAAATTATCCTGACTTCTTCACCTGTAGGATTGAGGATATGCAGAAAGATGCTTGAATTGCAAATCCCCAATCTTGAGCCCAAACTCTGCCATGGTTAGTAAAGCTTTGTGATAGTCAGGACTCAGATAATAACTTTAATCACTGCACAAACTTTCTTCAGCTTTTTGAGTCTTAGGCAATGCCTCATTAGGCAATCAAATGCCATATCTCATCCCAGATCCCTGATATAATAGATGTCAAAGGCATAAACAGGTGTGCATATTCTTCTAGTGCTCTCATGGAAAATGTTTCCATAATGAAACATCAAGAAAATTGTTTCTAGATTGTCAGCTATACATTATTCAGTATCAATTAACATGTTCCACATTACACTTTTTAATGCCATTTAGCATATATCCAAGCATTATGAAGGCCATTACCTATGATTGCATATCATGCCATTTAGAGTCAGCTTATGCTACATATTCCATATGCTGAAAGTACATGATGATATTAATTCGGAATCAGGGAGAGGATAGATCTCACATCATATTTGGATGTCATGACATAAGTCTTGTACATGAAATTTCTTGATGACTTCCTTTATATAATACATTATGCTGGCCCAAATACCTGGGAGGAAGTTCTCAATAATTTAGAGGCCTCCTTCAGACACACACACACACACACACACACACACACACACACACACACACGTGCTTCGGTGCAGGTAACTTTTATATATAATCGATTCTTGTTATCCCTGGCAGTTATGTTCTATAAAGTCCTTGAGAAAAATTAATTACCTCATGGCTGAACAAAGCTTACCGAACACATGTATTTTACCCATAAAGCACATCATAGCCCTCTTGAGCTTAGGACACCCCATAGCACCCCACTACCATGCTTGGGAGCCATTTTAAAATTTTAAATTTAAAGCGAACTTGCCAACAAAACCCCAACAATTAGAAAAGCATGGAACTCGGCAGATCATGAACAGAGCCCTTGGTTTTAGGGTTAGAGCTGGAAAAAGAAGGCAGAGAATCACCTTGTTTGACTCCAGCAGGAAACTCGGGTTGTCCGCTGCTCTGCCCGTATCCATGAATGACTGTCAGAGCACCGTATTGATTCTGGGGTTATGTATACACTTTGGCGAGTACACAGAGTTGCAAATACATAATCTATGAATAATGAGGATCGACTGTATATACATACATTTACATACATGTCCTTTTTTTTTTTTAAGTTGACAACACTCACTATAATTCATGTATTTTACAGGATAAAAGGGAACAGAGCAAACAGGTCAGCATTATACCAAAAATGAATGAATGAATGAATGAATGAATGAATGAACGAACGAATGAACGAATAAATAAATAAATAAATAACAAAGAAAGAAAATAAAACCTCACAGACACACAAAACCTTGTAAAACACATTGGTGTGTTTAGATCAGGAATAGGCGCTCCCGGTTGGTGTGTTTAGACCGGGATCAGGGCTCTCCTGGACATCGAGCACAGCAGCTGCACTGGTCTGATGCCCCTTTGCAGATGCAGCCCCGGGTACTCTCGGCACAGCCCGCGGGGCAGCAGCTCATCTTGCGGGAAGCGCATGCGCGCCTTGCATTTCCAGGAGCCAGTGCACGTGCGGGCGCCCCCTCCCCAGCCCCCGACGCAGGAGCAGGTGCGATCCTGGGCGAGCCGCAGCGCTGGCTGGAGTCCAGAGACAGCTGCACCACAGCGCGGGCGGCTGGCGCTTCTGGGAGGCGTCCGCATGTGCCATTTTTATTGCCTATCACAGTGATACATTCTACTTTCAGACCACTTGGAGACTACCTTGTCCCGAAAGTACCACTACTCCCACGGGGCCTCCCAAGGTACCAAATCTGCAAGGCGGGCGAGGAAGGTCACCCCATCTGGAGGAGCAGCCCTGTTAGCTCACACAGGACTGCCGGTCAACCTATATGTTTGCAGATATAACTGTATAAATTGAGCCAAGAGTAGCCTTAAAACTGATCTAATTAGGATCTAGTTAGCTTTTTTAAATAGGAAAGGGAAACCAAAGGTCACATGGCAAGTTCTCAATTTAGTGAGAGTGTGTGTGTGTGTGTGTGTGTGTATTTTTTTTCCTGCAGAACTTGAGTTACTTGAGTTTCCAAATCTATGTCCTTTTGAGCCACTGGGATTTTCATGCCAAGAGCCTACTGCTCAGCAACATAGACATATTCCCATAGTGTTATGGATAGATGTATGGGCCACTGAAAAAATATGTACGAGTAATAACAATGAGATGTAAACATCTATGTATTTAAGCTGGCTTAGTTCTCTAATCTGGCATCTATAAACAAGGAAATAACTTGCTAATAAAAGTGGTCAAAAAGGAGTTTCTTTATGGCTTAAATTTTTTTTTTGATGTTTATTTATTTATGAGAGAGAGAGAGACAGAGTATAAGCTGGGGAAGGGGCAGAGAGAGGAAGACACAGAATCCGAAGCAGGCTCTAGGCTCTGAGCTGTCAGCACAGAGCCCACTTGGGGCTTGAACTCCTGAACTGAGAAATCATGACCTGAGCCAAAGTTGGGTGCTTAACCAACTGAGCCACCCAGGCACCCCATTTTTGGCTTTTTTTTTTTTAAAGCTCCATAACTAGCTAATCATATGCAAATGCAGGGGTCATATTTTGTAGCCCACTATACTGCTAAGTTAAATATGATCAGTTTTTACACAGAGGAATAGTGCGAGCATATCAGCAAGTGAACCAAGCTTTTGTGATCTTACCTTTGGTTTTCTTGGCAGTACGGAAGCCAGACTCTTTGTGACTTGCCTCAGAGCTATTTGGGGTAACATCATTTTTTATGAGTGTAAATAATCAAGATAAATTGATCATATGTAGCAGGAACAATAATAAATTATGAATCACCTCATCAATTTGGAAAAACAGCTCTCTTCAGACTTCTCTTGGCCCTCATTTGAATGAAAAATTAAATCATTTCTTTTTCCTCTCTTCCCCCCATAATAAAAATAATCTGATGTTTCATAAACTCTTCCTAAAATTGTAGGCACGGATTCCACCAGTCCAAAAGAATATGGCAAATCATATCCCTCTGCAACTAACCACTGTGTCCCTAAGGCTGTATCCTTTAGTATTTGAAGGTAATAACAGTAGAGGAAGTTGTCCTGGCTTAGAGCTTTGTCTGTATCGCACGCGACCTGGTGCTGGCCCCCCAGATGAAAACAATATGGAATCGTTTCTTCTGACCTCTCTGTGGACAAAATGTGTGTGTCTCTTAAAACAGCCATGTCTCCCAATTGGCCACAACAGGAGATGTTGCATTTTTACATCACAAAATTCTACAACTCAGCCATCCCTCAGCTCTACAATTGAGAGATCTGTATAGCATCCCCTAAACTATCAAGCAAGTATGCCTCTTCCCTGGAAACATTTCTCCAGTTCATTTACTCGTGTGGTTTCTCCCTGAATAGACAGCAGGTCATGAGCACCCAAGCAGGAAAAGGTTGTAGAAGCATCTCTACTTTCTTCCTCTCCACCCAAGTAGTCATTTGGTTCCTAGTCAGTTGGAAGTTAAATCTTTTTCTTGAGTTCTAAAACCAGCTCCAGGTTCCCCTTCTCACACTTAATCTGACTCCCCTGGTCAACCTAAGCAGCTCACATTTGACTGCTAGCATGTGATATTGTAGAAGAGTGGAGTTGCTAAGGCAGCGATCTAGCATTTCCTGCCCCTATTTCCACTTTATTTCTGCCTTTCTGTGGGCAAAAAGTGACTGTGGTAATCACTGATCTCCCTCCTGTGATGTTGCTTTCATGTCTGATTTTCTTTTCCCAATAACAAATAACATCATTAAATCTACTGGGTGAAGTGTAACAATTATATCTTTAGCCTGTATAAGAGAGATGGAAAACCTAATCTACATCCTAATTTAGGAGAAAAGACAGTGAAAGCAACTCACGTCAACTAGAGCTGCTAGTTTCACAAAAGTTTTGTGAAATTAGTATTCATATGGGAACTGACTTCTAAAACTCTTCATAATAATGATGATGTGCCCTTTTATAAACCATATTTTAAATTATTGACATGTTGGGGTGCCTGGATGGTGGGTTGAGCATCTGACTTGATTTTGGCTCAGGTCATGATCTCATGGGTTGTAAGGTCGAGCTCCACATTGGGCTCTGTGCTGGTAACTCGGAGCCTGCTTAGGATTTTCTCTCCCTCTCTGTCTGGCCCACCCCTGCCTTGCTCTCCTTCTCTCAAAATAAATAAATACACATTAAATTACTGACATGTTTCCAAATTCACATTTAGATATAATTCTAGAAAATATTATGGTATACATGTAAGACATAAAATCTTTTAGTATGAACTTTTTAATTTTAAAAATAGTATGCAGAGCCTAGAAGGAATCAATACTTCTACTAAGAAGCACTCTGTGAGTATGTGAATATTTTATGTTGTGTTTTACACAGAGGCCTAAAGGAAAAACAAATCAACAAACTAAGCAATGATATTACAAAGTTTTTTTTTTGTTTTTGTTTTTGTTTTTTTGCTGAGCATCAGAAGGATTGATGGTCTACTATTAGTTCTCAAGGTTTGCTCCATTGATAAGATAATCCACCAACAACTTGCCCTCCAAATCACCAGAAAAACCTGTTGAACTAGCAAAACTAAGCGACGCTAACCTAAAAGCTAAGCTATTAGGCTTGCTTCTGTAAGATAGCACAGGACCTTGGCAGTCATAGAAATCTCTCAGAGAGGGGATCAATGAGAGAGGATATTTACAGAGCCCGAGGTCCAAGCTAAGTGATTTCAAGGTGCGTCTTGTAAGGCAGAGAACTGGTTGGACAGGGTGGAGTTTATGACTTAAAGGCTTTGTGCCTAAGGCACAGAAAAGTGTATATTGTGGAATAAGCTGTTAGTCTTGCCAAGGTGGGTTTACAGTCTGCCAAGAATAGATATTTCCCAAGGGAATGTACTTAAGTTGTTGTGCCTAATCCCAGGAGTGTTTAGCACAAAGTCAGAAGAGAATGCCCTGTCCCAGAATCACCTAGCTCAGGAGCCAGTAAGTCAGAACTGCTTAGCACAGGGAAAGAAAGAAAGAAAGGAAGAAAGGAAGAAAGGAAGAAAGGAAGAAAGGAAGAAAGAAAAAGAAAGAAAGAAAGAAAGAGAGAGAGAGAGAGAGAAAGAAAGAGAGAGAGAAAGAAATAAAGAAAGAGAGATAAAGAAAGAAAAAGAGGGAGAGAGGGAGAGAGAGAAAGAAAAAGAAGAGAAAAAGAAACTAGTTCTAGTTCTCAATTATGCCTTTAAACTCTTAGGTTTTAGTAAAATTTTCCTATGTACAGATTTAGAAACAGCAACAACTTGATGNAAGTCAGAACTGCTTAGCACAGGGAAAGAAAAGAAAGAAAAGAAAGAAAAGAAAGAAAAGAAAGAAAGAAAGAAAGAAAGAAAGGAAGGAAGGAAGGAAGGAAGGAAGAGAGAAAGAGAGAGAGAGAGAGAGAGAAAGAGAGAAAGAGAGAGAGAAAGAGAGAAAGAGAGAAAGAAAGAGAGAGAGAGAGAGAGAAAGAGAGAGAGAAAGAAAGAAAGAAAGAGAGAGAGAGAAAGAGAGAGAGAAAGAAAGAAAGAGAGAGAGAGAGAGAGAAAGAGAGAAAGAAAGAAAGAAAGAAAGAAAAAGAAAGAGAGAAAGAGAGAGAGAGAAAGAAAGAGAAAGAGAAAGAAATAAAGAGAGAGAGAAAGAAAGAAAAAGAGGGAGAGAGGGAGAGAGAGAAAGAAAAAGAAGAGAAAAAGAAACTAGTTCTAGTTCTCAATTATGCCTTTAAACTCTTAGGTTTTAGTAAAATTTTCCTATGTACAGATTTAGAAACAGCAACAACTTGATGTCCAGCTAACTAAGCCACTGAGCCAATGTCACACAACACCAAAGTCAGCACTGACCTTCTTCTACTCCTAACTTCCAGGCAGTGTTCTTTCTATTACTTTTAAACAGAAGAAAATGGGTTTTATCCTATTTTTAATAAAGTTTAAACTTTTTTTTTAACTTTTTAAATGTTTATTTATTTTTGAGAGAGAGTGGGGGAGGGGCAGAGAGAGAGGGAGAATCTGAATCAGGCTCCAGGCTCTGAGCTGTCTGCACAGAGCCCGATGCAAGGCTCCAATCCACGAACCACGAGATCATGACCTGAGCCAAAGTTGGATGCTTAACTGACCGAGCCACCAAGGTGCCCCGGGTTTTATTCTATTTTTAATTAAAAGTCTAACCTAATTATAGCTAAAATAGGGGTGGCAATTAAGTTTAAGTTAGGAAACAAACATCCATTTGATCATCTAGAGGTAAAAAAGGATTTTCTAATGCTGAATATTTAATAGAACTTAAATAATTATTGCAAAGGACTTCAGAAATTTTCCAAAAAATCTCAAAATCTCAAATGAAAAATAAAGCTATAAGAGTGTGGACTTAAACGTGCAAACGTACACGTAGCGGCTGAGGGAGGACTATAATAGTGAAGATACAGATGCATATTATAAGCTAGCAAATGGGATTTTTCTGGGCTAGACCCTAAATCCAGAGTCATTATGAGTCTCTACCAGGCCTCGGTGGGAATTAGAAATAGATCTCTCCTTCAGGTAGACTCAGTCCAACAAATCTCTCAATTTAGGGTATAAGGCATGGCTGGAATTCAGCACCATCTGTCTCTCTGGGAAGTCTTGTATAGGACACAGTCTGCAAAATACACATGGTAACCCTACCTAAATTAACGGCTCCTAGCCTTCCAAAGTCCACTTGCTACAAAGTATATTTACTGGAGAAACACAGATAGATGGAATCGGAACCAATTGCTTCGAGTTCCTACGCTATTCTTAGGATTTGAATATATTTTTAAATTTCTCTATTCACGTGTGTAGTAGGAAGCCTTCGAAAAAGGGCTGCATCAGGTCTTAGTTTATATATTTACACAAGCTTGCTGGTGTATCATTAGACATACCATCCTGAATTCTAGAGACTATAAACCACGAGTGTTTGAATATGCTTTCCAGCTCCTTGTCCCATTCAAGCTCTATTATAAAGCCACGTGAAAATGAACATTCAGGAGCAAAAACTAGTGGAAGAAAACAAGTTAAGGCACATTTGTTGGGCTTGTTGGAATCTAAAATCATAGCCAAATCTTGATATACCCAAAGTTAGTCATTTGCCTTTTATGAGGCAATCAAAATTCAAGATTCTATATACATATCATTTGGATTCCCTTAATTTCTCTTTATTACAACTGGAAATGAATCATAAGAGAATTCATCTTTAATGCCCCAATACTGCTTATCATTTTATAGATAACATCCCAAGATATTATCATCATCTCTCTATTCGGTATCAAAAATATTTAAATGACATTCAGTCCAGAAACTAAAATAAAACTTATCACAGTGCACCTAAGAGTGTAATCTCCTGGAGAGCAAAGAATTTGTATCTCTTGGTTTCCAGAAAAGTGAAATAGCATAGCAGCTTTTTGTAGAATTGACTCTATGACTACAGAGAATGCAGATATGATTTAGGGAGAAATGTTCAATACTCTACAACAAAATGTTCACACACATCAGTTTTTTTCAGTTTCCTCTCTTATTTACAATAGGATTATCCATCAACCAGTGACAAAACAGTGTCACTACCTTTCAATTTACTGTAAACTGAATAACAGCTCAGATTGTGAGTATGACCTGAATAAATTGATACTTGGCTCTTGGGGTGTGAGCAATGGCATGCTAAATATTTCAGCAAGAGGTCCTTTGCCACAAGTGTGCACTGTCATTTCAATGGCTATTTGGTTTGAGAGACTAGGCTCAAAAAACTTCTGGATTCTAATTTAAGACATTTAAGAGGTAAGATCAGAATGGTGGTTAAAGCAACACAGCTTCCCAAAGCTTTTTGGTTTAGAACTGTTACCAACTCTTTCTTTGAATTGTAATTGTCAAAAGAAATTGGAGAAGATTGATACAGAGATTCCAGGTAGAAAAAAGTATGCTTTTATTCCAGAGACAAGACAGATAAATTATATGTATAGCATGGGAAAGGGAATGATGAGCAAGGCAAGATGGAAGAAAGACATTTCATTTTACTTCTGCCAATTACAACGAAAGTCGTGGACAAAAACCCATAAATGCTCTACCAGAAAACTCTGGGAAGTGGAGAAAACAAGGTAGATTGGCAAGTGAGCTCAGAACTTGAGTATCCATCCAGTGATGAGTTCCAGGGGCTTTTTCCTTGCCGGGTATATATCCCAGCCCAGGTGCTAGAGAGGCTCACAGTCTGTCTCTAGGCAAAGGGCTGGGAAAGGGTAGCGCTATAGGCTACTTTCTTCTGTTCTTTCTGCTCTGAGACAAGCACCATGTAAAAAGTTGCATCCTTCTTTTCCACCCCAAAGAGCACACACAGCATTAGTAGAAATGTTTTCCACATTCTCCCCCGTCCCTGCTCCAACCACCAGGAGGCAGACCTCCTGGTAGAGCCTGTGGGTGGATCTCTGACTTCCAGTCCTCCTGACTGACCAAGGTGTTGGGGGGTGGGGTGCCCCTTGCTCACAGAGCCTGTGGATGGAATTCTCACCTTCATGCTCCCGCCCTTGCCCCAGCAATCACTGGGAGGCGCCCCTCCACAGTGACACCTGTGAGCAGGCTCTGACAATACCCTTCCCCAGCCAGTGCTCAGGACACTGTGGAGTGGTCCCATCTCCTCAGTAACACACAAGTGAAGCCAACCAGAAGAACAGGGGCTTTAGAAACTAAATTGACATTTGAACCAGAGCCCACACAAATGAACCAGGACTTCTGAATCTAACAGGCGGACCACCTGCTCAAACAGCAGATTTAAATAGGAACCAGAATCTTTTTTTTTTAAATATTTTTATTTATTTCTAGGAGATAGAGAGAGAGACAGTGTGAGCAGGAGAGGATCAGAGAGAGAGGGAAACACAGAATCTGAAACAGGCTCCAGGCTCTGAGCTGGCAGTCAGCACAGAGCCCGACGCGGGGCTCGAACCCATGAACCGAGAGATCATGACCTAAGCGAAAGTCGGACGCTTAACCGACTAAGCCACCCAGGCGCCCCAGGAACCAGAATCTTGCAACACAGTAGTTAGAATGTCCACGACACAGTCCAAAATTACTTGTCACATGTAAACCAGGAAGGTTTCAAGTCATCTGAGTAGCTACAATCAACAGATGCCAACACTGAGGTCACATGGATGTTGAAATTGTCAAACAAGGATTTGAAGCAGCCATCCTAAAAATGCTCCGATGAGCAACTATGAACGATCTTAAAATGCAGATGAAAAATTAGAAAAGTACAGCAAAGAAATAGAAGGAATAAAGGACAAAACTGAAGTTTAGAAGGGAAATAATAATATCCCTTCACATATGCATTAGATTGGCAACATGTAAGAGGTTTAATGAAGTATTGTTAAGGATATAGAGTAGTAATCACTACGAATCTAATCACTGCTAGTGAAAAGGGGGACAGGGGCGGCTGCTTTGGAAAGCATATTGGCATATCCTATGGTGCTCACATGCACGTAAGGCCACCATCTGACATTTCTAAGGATCCGTTCTACAGAAACTCTACCACATGTGGCCAGAGAAGTGTTAAGTTGTTCATTGGAGGGCTGTTTATAAACATTTTGAAGCATTGTTTATTAACTGAGTAGGTAGATATATTTTAGAACATTCGAATGTTACTGGACTACAGAGCAACTAACATGAATTAAGTTGTATTTCCATATACCAACATTTAATTTCATGGTGAGTGAGTGAAAAAATGCAAATTAAATAAGATTTCAGCATATGAAATGTTTGTTGCCATTCACTGTTCATGTAAATTAAAAAAATAATACTATACATTCATTTGAATAGATAAAGATGCACTAAAGTATAAAAATACATACTGACTTGTGGTTATATCCTGATTAGTGATTATGTCTGATGTAATGAAGCTGAATATGTTTGAGAAGGATTCCAAAGTGCATTCCAAGAATTATGACTTATGTTTTAATTGTGAAAATATCTGAAACTAATACAGTGTAATATTTGTGTTTTGTTAAATTTGGTACTCCATGAATGTCATATCATTTCTTTACTTCCTGTACATTTTTTGTAGCAGACAATTTAATACACAGTTTTTGAATTAGTTTTTGTTGTTGTTGTTTTCAGTATAGCATCTAGCCCAGCAACAAAACCTAGGCCCTGCAATGTTAGATTTTCTGTGACTCTTAGTTTTGCCCTAAATCCCTCCTAACCTGTTCATTTACCATCAAGCTGGGTTTCATTAGTAAGAACTTTATTTAATTTAACTCCATCACTTCCAAGTAACAGCCATCATATGTAATTTCTAGGAAGATGAAAATCCCAGATGACAAGAAATCGATGTCCAAGAGGGAAGTAGCTCATTTACTTTCCCTTTCTACTTAGAATATGCTTATTTTAATTTATCAGAAGGTATTTTTGTGAAGACACCGCAATGTAGAAATGTAGCTATTGTTGGGAGCAGCTAACGGTCAGTTCAAACAAAAAGTAGCCTAACGGCAGAATACATTTTAACAAGCATTTTAGGATAAAATCATATGAATCATCATGATAAAAATAATAGGTATTATTTATTGATTTTTCTATAGCCAAGTATGGTGCAACGTAATTTATAATGCAAATCTCACATGTGAGAGATTGAATATACAAATATACAATGGCCAGAGCATATCTAAGAGTAGGACTTGGACCCACAGTCTGCAGCAATGAGTCTAGGACACTAAATCAGAATCTCTATAGCAACCAGTCCCAAATGGTTGGGACTTAGTAACTGCCAGCTTCCCTAATTTTTACCTTTGCTTCCAACTTAGGAACAACCAGGGAAGGCCAAATACGCTCCCCTCATCACATAGGATGCTTTACTTCTGGTTTAGTCTGCCTCCAGTTTTCCAAGCCAACAAATCCAACTGGGGCATACCTAAAATCTTCCATCTTTCCACTGTAAAGTGTTCACACTCTTTCCTGCCTTTGAGTCTCTGTCAACTGCAAGTGATAATGTCTGATTCCCTTGCTATAAACTGCTTTTGCTTTTATTCCTTTGGGTGGTCTTCATTTATATCCACACGTGTAGTATCAAATTTACTACCTTGACTCCCTTATGAAAGAAAGGCATTATGGTTCCCCTTCGAGGAAAATGAGGCAAAGGAAACTGTATGTACCTTGTCAAGGGTAGCACTCCAAAAACTAACTATGGAGCTGTGATTTGAATCTATACGCTATCATTCCAGAGCCTGTACCTTTAATTCTCTGAAGACCGTATTAAATTATCTTTCATAAAAATTAATCGCGTCCATCACAAGGGGGCAAAGCCATGTCACAGGGATGTGGGTCTTCTAAAACCTCAATGTTTTAACATAACAAAGGATGAGTCTTCGCTCATGCACCATAAACACTGCCTGTTGTCTGAAAGCTCTGTTCCATGTGTTTTCATCAGAAACCAGGCTGACCACTCAGCTAGTACTGACGGCTGCTGCACACTGGCTCCTTAGCGTCCACGTGGAGGCGACACCTATCACGTCTGCTGACGTCACCTTGGCCAAAGCCTCCACACGTTCACCTAATTTTAAGGTGTAGGAAGTACAATTTTTCCATATACACGGGAAGAGGAATGATTAATTCGGCTACTGAACAAAATAATGTAAACGGTCTTTGTTGTTCAAATCCCTTAATCATGTTATAAATGGAAAGGTCTCTGATCCCTCTTCAAAGTAAAGACCGCTGCAATGGAAAAATACAAATGCTATACCTTTCTTTAATTCTCAGTATATTTAAGCCTCAATCATATGAGGGGATTTTCAATACAGTAGATTTGAGTGGCTTAAAGAGACGGTTTGACTCTTTGAATACAAATAGATCTCTGTCTAGATCAACACCATAGAAATTCATATGAAGGTTATAAACCTCATAACAGGTACCATTTGTATGTATCCAACCTCGGTTGGTCCCTGACTTAGGGGTCTCTGATCTATCAATATTGTAACCAGTGACAGAAATGGAATTCCTTCTGGAGCTTCTTTTTATCTTAGGTGACTTTGTTCAGAAAATTATTTTCTCAAAAAAATAGTATCATTCACAGAAGAAAATGCAAATCACAAAATTAAGAAAAATGGTATGTATAAGGCATCAGATAGTAACAGCTTCTTTTAAAAATAGAAAGAATTTCCTCTCTTATATTCCCATCATAAAAATCTAGTTTTATCCATGACACTGCGAGAGGCAACTTTTATCCCTCTTTGACCTTTATACCCTGCAGCCACTGTTTTGTGGGTCAGCTATGAACTTATAATTCAACATGGGCAAATCAGACACTCCATTCAAGAGTATGAGAATTTGGACATAAGCACTCATGTGGAAAACAAATGGAAAACCTTAAGGGCTGAGGCCAGAGTCTGAGGACAACATGTACGTAGACAAACCGAAAAAAGTGATTAGAGAGAGAGTGAGTGTGTGAATGAAGAAGAGATTTATGATGAGAAGCAAGGTCAGGGACAATCAACAATGTAGGGAGAGAGGGACAGAAACAGGGAGAGACAGAGAGAGGGAAAGATGGAAAGTAGTTGTCTGACCACAACACAGTTCTCCCGAGCGTACTGCGTTCACAAGCGAATGCCAAGATTCCTTACATCTTTATATGAAACATCAGTTTTAATCAAGCTTATTTTTATCATGAGTTAAACACAAGTCCTGCCAGCATTCTTAACGAGTGCATATGATCACACTTGGAAGTATCAGCATTTGTTGACGCTGTCTCCTATGCTTCAACATTCCGGCGGTTTCCAGCATCTTTCCTCATTCTGGGTGGTTCAGTTAAAAAAGACCGAAACCCTCAGCCCGCTTGTCTCACACCCTGTGCCTCTCTCTTTTTACCCTTCTTTTCTCCAGTCAAGATGGGGCAGGTTTGAAGTTGGCTGCCTTTTGTCCCCCTGAGGACTGAGTCTCAGACTGAGTTCTGATATGGTAAAGAGAATCCCCATTCTCTCGACAAAACTGAGTTTTCAAGCTTACTGCCCTGCTGCCAATTTAAACCACCACCAACAAAAAATCTCAATTGACAGTCAAAACTGAAAAATGACTTCCTTGTTTTAGTGAGTGCTCATTGAAACCCAGAAAGTCATTTCTACAAGGGGACAGAGGGTGGGGAGATGGAAGCCTTTAGAACAACAATAGTTACACGATATGAAAATAAAACTGGTCTTTGTTTTAAGTAGGCTCCACACTCAAGGCAGGCTTGAACTCACGACCTGAGATATAGAGTCATGCGCTCCACCAACTAAGCCAGCCAGGCGCCCCTAGCTGAAACTCTTTATAAGCACTTTTTCTATTCCACATAATTTATTAGAGGTTTGAAGCAACATATTTAGACAAAAACAAGGATGAAAAAATGAAAAGAAAAAATACAAAAGTATGAAGTGCCAAGGGAAAGCGGGCAAACAGCCAAAATAATGTTTAAAATAGAATAACCTGTAGTAAAAACAAAATAAGGCTTTGTAGGGAAAATACAGCATAGAGGAGTATCTTGTTAGCAAGATCTGAATATTTAAGATACATCGACATGCAGCATACTGCTGATAGTCAAGTGTTTTTTAAATGCAGAAAGAATAATTTAATGGGACTTGATAGTCTTTTACAACAGAATAGAGATATAAGTCCGGATCTTTTGTCAGCTTGAAAATCTTCACAGATCGAAGCCAAGGAAGGTTTTTACAGAAGGAACATAACCTCAGGTTACAGTTACATTGTCTTCCAGTAAGACATATGTGCATGCTTTTGGAAAGCAACATTTTATCTTCCGCCGTCATGAAAAGTGTCAAGAGACCTTTCTTAAAAGATGCCGATCCTCTGGCAGACGTGAGAATGAGATACTTAAAGGCCCATACGAGTACTGTATTTTGCCGCTTTCAGTCTTTCATGTGCAGATCCCAGAGTGTATTTATCACTATTTTGTGACCTGTTTTTGTATGAATGTGAACTAGTAACTCCTTTGGAGAATATTATATTCAAAATAAATTGAACCTCATGCATCCCATTGATGCTACAGCTCAGCTCGCTTCAAACTTGGCCTATCCTTTATCTTCTATTTAGCTCTTCACAGACACAGGGGCAGCTGAAAACCTAAAAAAGGTGAGGGTGTACAGGAAGAATAAATATTCTCATGTCACGTTCCTCTGATTCCACAGAAAGCATGGCCCCGAAGCACGCTGTAGTTAGGAAAGAACCACAAGTGGCACCTTGGTGGCTCAGCCTGTTAAGCGTCCAACTCTTGACTTCTTGCTCAGGTCATGATCTCATGGTTTGTGAGTTTGAGCCTCACAATGGGCTCTGTGCTGACAGTGTGGAGTCTGCTTGGGATTCTCTTTCTCCTTCTCTCTCTGTTCCTCTCCCGTTTGTGTTCTCTCTCACACTCAAAACAAACAAACAAACAAAAAAACTTAAAAAAAAAAAAGAAGAACCCCAAGGCATACATATTGATGTATTGGGCAGCTGTAGCCACTTTATTTCGGTAGCCAATTTATTTACTCACTCATCTATTTGGGTTTTGTCCAGGCATTTGTTCCTTTACTTATTTATTTAATTTTATTTTCTAAGTAAAGTCAGAAAATATCACAATCTTCTTTCTTACCCAAGCTTCGAAGGCAGATGAAGGTCTCCAACATTATAGTAATCAGAGAGGGCAAGCTCCTGATTCTGAAATCTGGAGTTGAACATGTACTCTCTATTAAGTTTCTCACATACTTACCAAATTAACCAAGAGCTTACCTCCTTTCCTCAAATTTACACTTTAGTGTAAGACTCACTGACTCACATCAGTTTCAATCCCAGGATGTTGTTTTGTAGAACACTTTATAAATATTAACTGGTCATCCTGTAAACCATTGGGCACAGTGTTGAGCTTACATTATTGTCAAGGCTTACATAAGGAATGCCTTTGGGCTGCCTGGGTGGCTCAGTCGGTTGGGCGTTCGACTTCGGCTCAGGTCATGATCTCACGGTTCATGCGTTCGGGCCCCGCGTCGGGCTCTGTGCTGACGGCTCAGGGCCTGGAGCCTGTCTCTGGATTCTGTGTCTCCCTCTCTCTCTGACCCTACTCTGCTCATGTTGTTTCTATCTCTCTCTCAAAAATAAATAAAACATTAAAAAAAAAAAGAATGCCTTTGCTAGATTAGACTATAAGTATAACCTAAAACCTGGATCTGAAATTTCAAAGGATGTCTTTATTTTAAAGCATCTGAAATTAAAAATCCAAAATAATAAAACAATTTTCAGGTTAAGTAATTAAATTGTCAAAGGATACATGCTGAGAAATATTCAATTTCTAAACTTCCTGATTCGAGTTCTAAAGAGAAAGTAGCTGAAGGAAACAAAGGCTCATGACTTCTTGGTATCTATGACCTGGGGTATTTTCCCAAATTCAAAATTCTGTAAAAATAATAGAATGAATTTGGTGATTCGAATTCCAATCGATTTGTGGCAGAGATTCAAGGTCAACATTAATTTAGGGAAATATTTTAGAAGTTTTGCGATAGAGATCAAGAACACAGGCACAAAGTTGATTTTTCTGGGCCTCTAAATTCTCTTATAGAACCTAAAATTTGAATCAGTTTTATTATTACAGTTTTTGACCCAGAATATGAATTATATTAATATAACCATTAACATTTATGCTACAGGTAGAGCCTAAATGTGGGTATGAAATAATGCAAATGTAATATTAAAGAAAAATAAAGCTTACAGTTGCCTTTCAAATGCAAGTTTAATTAAGAGACTAAATCAAACTGATTGACTAGATTTCACCTTTATAGGTAACTTTCAACATGGTTTTAGTTTCTAGCTTAGATGCCGAAAATATGAATAGACTGCTGATTTACTTTTCAAGTAGAATTTAACTTTCCGTATTGAAAAATATTAACTATATGCAAGATTCAGAATCATTTCTTTAAGATATCTGGCTACAGTTTAAATTACTCATTCCACACTGTTTAGTACATGTTGTGATATCATTTAATTGGTATAAATTATTCTCCTTTTTAAATCTTTAAAAAATTAAAGAGTTAGTTAAACTAAGGGATAATCTAAAATGTTATCAGCATACCCAGAGTCATCTATATTTTCTCCTGTTATCCTCTAGGATTTTATATTTAGGTCTCTGATTGATTTCGAGTTAATTTTTGTGAAAGATGTTTTTACCTTGATTTTTTTTTTGTTTGTTTTTTTTTGTTTTGGTATGTGATGTTCAATTGTGTTGGCACCATTTGTTAAAAATATTTGCTCTATTGTATTGCCTTTGTACCTTTGTCAAAAATTAGTTGAGTATATTTAAGTGGGTCCAGCTCTAGGCCCTCTATTCTGTTCCATTGGTCATTACGTGTGTTTTTCTGCAAATACCTTACTGCCTTCATTACTGTAGCTTTATATAATTCTTGTAGTTGAATAGTGCAAAATCTGTGTTAAGTAACATATTGCTACAATTAAAGACTGATTATGTGCCATTTTTATTGCTTTGAAGAATAAATATTAAAAAGTTGCCTATTCTGATCAAGTTAGAGTCACTGCAATCTCCTTTACACTCCCAATAGCTTTTTATTGAAATTGCCAATTAGAATACCAACATTACATATGGAACTGCAATGCAAGAATATGGACCAAGAATATCTTAACTTTTAAGAAGAGGAATAATATGATGGGACCTAACATACTGTGTATAATGTAGACATAAATCTATAGCAATTAAGATAGTGTGATATTGTCAAAATTACCGACAAAGCTGACACTTGTTTTATGGAAAAAGTGACTTCAATAGAGAAAATTTATTTTTCCAATAAATGGTGCTGAGTCATTTAGATAAACCAAATGGGAACAAAATTAATCTTGATCCCTACACCACATTCAAAATTCAGCTCAAGGTGGTTTATTGATCTCAGTGTGAATGCTGTAACATGCAATTTACACATTATTATGCAATTTATCACATTAATTTAAAATGTGAAATTATCAGATAATCAATTCTATAGGTTTCATAAAAAGCATTGGAAATCTCAACATCAGTTTGTGATTTTAAACTATCCACTAACAAACCAGGGATGAATAGGAACTTCCTTACTTTTATAAGGAAAAGCTACAGTTATCATACTTGCTAGTGATATATGGAAAACCTTTGAGGCTAGTAATAAGACAAGAAGGCTCATTATCAAGACTTCTGTTAAACATTGTACTAAAGCTTCTAGCCAGTTCAATAAGAAACTTTTTGAAAGAAAAGTTCAACATTTTTTTAGGAAAAAAAAGACTATCTTCATAGTTTTGGGGAAAAGAAAATTTGATAAACAATTACAACTGGCAAATTACACGATATAATTGACAAAAGACTTACTTGCAAAAGAAACTCAAAAACCTCCTACAAACAATAAGAAAAATACAAACTACAGGGGAGCCAGGGTAGCTCAGTGGGTTGGCATCTGACTTTGGCTCAGGTCATGATCTTGCAGCTTGTGGGTTTGAGCTCTGCATCAGGCTCTGTGCTGACAGCTCGGAGCCTGGAGCCTGTTTCAGATTCTGTCGCCCTCTCTCTCTACTCCTGTCCCACTAACGCTCTGCCTTTCTCTCAAAAATAAACATGAAAAAACATTTTTTAATATAAAATATAATCTTTTAATAAATAGACATTAGACCAGGTGAGACAGTTCATAAACAATATACACATGCCAATAATTGGGTGAGAAGTGCTTCACATGCTGTTTTTGAATATTATTAACCTTGTATAAAACTTATTTCCTAAGTATGCTGATAAATTCCAATAGTTTTCTGTAGTTTTATTTCTCTTTACCTATTTTCTTCATATATAAACATGATGTTTTATGACACTTTTCTTTCTTTTTTTAAGTTTATATGTATTTATTCCTTTCATTCAAAAAGTTTCTTATTGAACTGGCTAGAAGCTTTAATGGAAGTACAATGTTTAACAGAAGTAATGATAGTGAGCCTGCTTGTCTTACTACTAACCTCAAAGGTTTTCCACATATCACTAGCAAGTATGACCATTGTAGTTTTTCCTTATAAAAGTAAGGAAGTTCCTATTTGTCCCTGGTTTGTTAGCGGATATTTTAAAAATCACGAACTGATGTTGAGATTTTCAGTGCTTTTTGGGAAACCTATAGAATTGATTATCTGATACTTTCACATTTTAAATGTGATAAACTGCACCAATTGAATTTTGAAGGAAACACTTTCTTTCCTGGAATAAATTCCACTTGTTTGTGACATATCACAGCTTTTGTATATAAGAGATTTGTTGGTTTGTTAATGTTGTTTTAGAATTTTTGTGTGTACATTCATATTTTAGTAGACAATGAAACATCCTGGATTACAAAATAAGGAGAGAAAAGTAAGAATGAATTAGTTCTAAGCTCAACACTGCCAATGAAAATGAAGAATCAGTGCATGTCTTACCAATTGGACTCCAATGGTTTCATCTGTAAATGAAAGAGACTTCATCATTATATAAATATGTGCAGATAGGAAGAGTTCTTTGATGTAACATCATATAGATAGCTCTGTAAAATTATGAATGATTTTTCCATGGAATCAAACAGCCTGTTATTGTTTGGGGATCCTCTCTTCCCTACTCCTTTGTAGGAGCAAATTGTTTTGCTGTGATGTTTGACCATAAGGTCCTGGGTCTTTGTATCAATTTTTAACAGAGAGGAAAGAAAATCAGTTCTTGCAATTTCATTACATATTATAAGAGGACATGATAGACTTTACAACATTGACCAGGACATAGATTTTAGTTGACTTTCCTTCTTTCAGTATCTTTTAAGAAATTCTGTCCTACTACATTGAAATACCCATCCAATTTATTTCCTGTTATCCCTCTCGTCATGCCTTAAACCAATGGAATTTTTTTTCTACTACTACATTTTTACCGTGATTTCTCTTTTGGCTGTGCTTTTTCTACCACTTTGAAGTATCTACTCTATTCACTGCATGTCTATGTTGTATCTCTTAGGTAAGGTCCAGCTCCTCCCAGAAGCCTTCACCACCCTTTAGGTATCTACAACAATTAATTTTCCACGTACCGAGCACCACGCTAGATCCTGGGCTGAATCCCTGAATGACGTGGGTAATTTCCCATCTTTCATAGTTTCTCATAGAACAAATTAAACAAATGATAAATAATTACTTGAAGTACCGTAAAAATAAATTTAAATACCTGTGATATTTACTCTGATCTCTACTTTAACGTGTAGAGATTTTGATTGTTTTCATTTTGTGATTATCCTAAAGGATTAACTTCTATTAAATAATTTCTGAGAATCTTTTTTTGTTTATATATTTTATCATTTCATTAAAAAAAACCAGTGTGCCTTTTTGCTGTTATTTTTTCTGCTTCATTTTCTTCTAAGCTATACTGTTCACTTTTGTGTGTATGTCTTGGGGATAGCATGCTTCAAAAATACATTTTGTATACTGACATCATTTTATTGTCCTAAATTATTCATGCATTTCTCTTGATTTTTTCCACCATAAGTACTTCATATATCTCATCAATAGTTACGTTTCAAGGGAGCCTCACATTTTAGAGCTATTTTCATTTAAAATCTGGTGTTTATATACTTGCCTACGAGTTCTATGATTTGAAAAAATAAATATCATTCTATACTATCATCTAAGGTTACAGAATATTAGCTCCATTTTTTATGAGTGGAGAAATTTTGTCTGCTCCAAATTCAACTTTTTATGTTCTTTCCATTATGCCTTTTCTTAGCACCACCTTATTATCCTGTTAAATTGATTCTTTCTACATGTAAGTTCGCCTTTGTCAATATGCTTTCTTTGCCAGTGAAAATTTCATATTACAGATGAATTTTGGAACAATGCAAGTAACACTTTTTTACCTCCGATACCCGACTTTTATCAAATTGTTAATATGAATTAGAGAATGGATTTCTGTGTGGAAAGCTAACTATTAGGAGCAGTGAAGAAAAGCAAGGTAGGTCATTGAAGTAGCTGGAGCCTCACAAAGGGATATGGATGGGGAGTTAATGCTATGGGGGAAAAAAATAAAGCTAATCAAATAAGTTAGAGCATTGCCACTTTTCAGCAGAGAAAGAAACTGCAGGAGAGAAAAATGTGATAGGAAGACTAAATAGCTCAGTCACTTGCTTGGAAATTTATTTATTCATGTGGAGAAAAAGTGAGACTGTGTATCACAAAACACTTCCTCTTAAATGGGTCCCCACGGGGTTTCGTGTTTACTCATGTTAATAAACAAAGCAGGTTAAAAGAAAAGTATCGGCAGTGGTTCGGCTGCTAGAGTTAAAGTAAATAGAAGATAAGAAATTATTTAACTAGAATAAATACAATGACAATAAAATGGTCATAAAATTGGGATTAAAAATGCCTTTGTCCACAATGTGTTCCTATGAACAGAGATAAGGTAAACTAAAAAGTAACTCAAAAAGGTTAAAAAAAAAAAGGGTTTCTCAGCACAGCACTATTGCTATTTGGGGCCAGTTAATTCTTTGTTGGGGGCAGGACACGAATGTCCTGCACATTCATGGTAGGATGTCCAGCTGTATTTTGGTCTCTACCCATTTGATGCTAGTACCATCTCCAGCCCCTGAGTTGTGGTAAACCAGATGTTTCTAGACATTGCCAATGTTCCTACAGATGGTGCTGGGGGGAGCGAAAATTGCTAAAGGTCAAAAACTATCACTTTAACGCAATATTCAAATAAAAAAAATCAAAACAAACTGGCTTCCTTAGTCACAGTATTGATTTAACATAAAACAAACAAAAAACTCAGATATTATCTATGGTTTTACTATCTATGGTTCTGGGGAGGTAGTGCTAAAGTTGGTATTAGTCTCTTAATGCCTATTTTACAAATGAAAGAGCAGCGATCTCTTGTGTTAACCACAGCAGTGATCACTACACTGTTTAACAACCTGGGTCCCAAAGATCAATGTCTCAGCAATCCAGGTATAAGGAAATCTGTCTACCTAGAATCATCCTTATTATCTTGTTTAGAAAGTCCTTACTGAAGACAGCAGCCACAAGTACACATAAAGACAGAAGGTGAAACAAAACCCAAAACATGCATACTGGTAAACTGGTTCCTGGAACTTCGCAGCAGTAATGACTATAGCTTTCCTGGTTCTGATCTTGGCTGCCTGTCTCTTATCTCCGATCTCAGCAACTTGAACTTCATCTGTGGGACAGGGTCTTCCAATAATTCTGGCTCCCATCTTATTCTAGAACCCACTGGGCCACAGATCTTTTAAGAGCCCGTTTAGATATTGCAATAAAACAGGTTTTGTCCTGTCGTGTCTTTCTACCCTTCTGAGAGGCCAGACCTGAATCTTTTCTTTTTTTCAAATGTTTATTTGTGAGAAAGAGAGAGATAGAGTACAAGTGAGGGAGAGGCAGAGAGAGGAGACACAGAATCTGAAGCAGGCTCCAGGCTCCAAGTTGTCAACACAGAGCCCAACGCGGGGCTGGAACCCACGAGCTGTGAGATCATGACCTGAGCCAAAGTCAGTTGTTTAACCTACTGAGCCACCCAGGAGCCCCCTGACCTGAATCTTTAAGGCAGTTGTTTCCTCAGACTTTTTTTTTTATCAATCCTTTACCATGATACATTTTCAGGATTAATAAAATTTTTTTTAATGTTTATCTGTCTTTGAGAGAGATAAAGAGAGATAGAGCATGAGGAGGGGAGGAGCAAAGTGAAAGGGAGACACAGAATCTGAAGCAGGCTCCAGGCTCTGAGCTATCAGCACAGAACCCAGTGTGGGGCTTGAACCCACAAGCAGTGTGAACATGATCTGAGCTCAAGCTGGGCACTCAACTGACTGAGCCACCCAGGTGTCTCGGTTTTTATGAGTTTTTATTCACCCCATCATATAAATAGCTACTTATATACCAACACTGTTTTACTAATATAATATACATATCATAGAGCATATAGAAATAGATATTAATAAGGAATGGGATGAATAAAGTATTAGTATGCTTAAATTTCTTATGATATTTTTTTATCTCACTAAAATTTCATTCTATTCTAGTGGAAGCCATGTGATTAAATATTTATCTTTAAAAAACCTGATATAAATATGTGAGATACAGAAATTCTAAAATCTAGTTTGAAGTTCAGTTCATTTGATATATGATGCATAATGGCCATCTTTGAAAAAGATATATCACAATGACACGATATAAAACAGAAAATATATTCTTAGGACACATTTGCCATTATTAATAGTGAATACAAAATGTATACGAAATAACATTCCAAATATTTTGAATTTTTGTCCAATTTCATCAAATCCAATCAGTTCACTATTATTTCTACCAGGCAATGTGGCTGATGAAGAGCTTACACTATAAGTAAAAATAAAATCTCTGAGGAATCACATCACTATGATTTTAAATTCTTGTTTTCTTTTCAAGAATTTATTGAAAGCCACTTCTGCATTTCCTGAGAATTGCTTTTAGTTAAAACAAGATAATAATCCATCAATCCACTAAACTGCCAATGAATACATTTTTAACCCTTTCCAGTATACGGAAAACAGAGGAGGGCAAGGTTGCTTATACCTCTGAGTTGGGGAACTCATGATTTTCCTTAAAGATAAGGTACACACTCTAGTTGATGTGACGGCAGGAAAATCAATCTAGGGGCACCTGGGTGGCTCAGTCAGTTAAATGTCCGACTTCGGCTCAGGGCACGATCTTGTGGTTCGTGGGTTTGGCCTGGTGTCGGGCTCTGTGCTGACAGCTCAGAGCCTGGAGCCTGCTTCGGATTCTGTGTCTCCCTCTCTCTCTGTCCCTCCTCTGCTTGCACTCTGTCTCTCTCTCTTTCTCAAAAATAAATAAACATTAAAAAATTTAGAAAGTCAGTCTATACATTAAAGATTAGTAAAACCCAATTGTCATACATTGGATTAAAATGCATGGAGGTGGAAATGAGCTACATGTTTCCTGCACAGCCATAGATAGTCTTCCCTTTTCTTAGAGCTGCGTATCTTCCTCAAGCCCACTGATTTATGGATTGTGCCTCTTCCTAAGGATCCATGTGTAACTTTACTCCTTTAATGAAATACAAATAGCTTCTGGATTCTGTACGCAGCGGAATTGTCCCTTTATTGTCACTCAGCAAGGTCTTCTGTGCCTTACCTCCCAAACAGAAAATACATGAAGGCGGAATAAGACCCAGCAATGGCTTAACATTTTAGCTGTAAAGTGGACACTAGAAAGTGAAGGGTAGAAAAGGCTCTCTTGCTGTGAATGATTTCATCAGTTTGAGATTTTTAGGGTCAGGAATTATAAAATTATTTTATCGATAAACAATATAAGTATTTTAAAAGCGCAATTAACAACAATTACATACAAGAGCAGTTCAGAAGAATGTGCTATAAATTACACTATTTTATGTCCTGAAGAAAATGGCAAAATCTATGTGTCCTGCTAAATCTTTCTTCCTGTTTTCCAACATCATAGTCAATGACCATCAGGTCACATCAGTCTGAAGACAATTGATTTTACATTTACAAGTCCAAAAATTGCCTGAGTATTTAACTCCAGACTGAGGTACACATTACACTTACACATTATACTTTATATTTTTAGTCACCTTTGCTCAGAAGTCTTACTGATATGTGATAGAACTTGTCTAATTTTTTTCCTATTTAAATAATTTCTTATGGAGACATCATATTAAAAGTATGTTTTAAAAACTGCTGTGATTTTACAAAGACACCCATGTTGAATGCTGTTCTACATTATAATACCTGCCGATTTCGCGTCTTTTCCAAGCAAACTCAGGCTTGCCATTAAGATGGCTCTCGTATAACTCTAGGAACACGTTTGTGGCTCCTACCTTGCTCCCATTATTAGCAGTTTTAGGTGTTCCTTCTCCAGAACCCCTTGGCCCCTATGCCTACCCCAGCATTGAAATTCTGACCAGTGTAACGACGAGCAGTACTGAAGCTTAAAGCAAAAGGAAATATCAGTAACAGTGATCTTTCTTTGTTTAAAATTTTGATAGTTTCTTCACCATTATGTCTTTGCATCAATTTTGAGTTTTTAAAATATCACATCAGGGGCGCCTGGCTGGCTCAGTCGGTTAAGCGTCCGACTTCGGCTCAGGTCATTATCTCACGGTTCGTGGGTTCGAGCCCCACGTCGGGCTCTGTGCTGACAGTTTGGAGCCTGGAGGGTGTTTCAGATTCTGTGTCTGCCTCTCTCCTGCTCACACTCTATCTCTCTCTGTCTCACTCTCAAAAATAAATAAAGATTTAAAAAATAATAATTAAAAGATATCACATCAAAACTTATTTGGATTACTAAAATTTTTTTGGCACCCCCTTAAATGTGATGCTTGAGCTGAGTGCTTCACTAGCTTCTTTCATCTCAGCATTGCTTTTTACAATATATTGTTCTTCTCTCTACATATATGCTTGTCTCCCTTGTATAGACTGTGGACTTCTGGAGAGCAATGGCCAAGTCTTTCCATTGTTGAATCACCAGCACCTGCACAGCACTAGCATTTAGTAAGGGTGCAATAAACACTTACATAAATACAGATTACATATACATGTATGTCCTTAAACACTATGTGTGCTTTTAAAAACTATTCTTTATGAGTCCACTTGATTTCAAATTTAATTTTTAAAACCTGGAAAGATAGTCATCATATATTTCTTGACTTTCAAGGATAACATTAATTGCAATATTTCTCTTCAAAATTCCATTGGCTATGACATCGTACCCAGTGCCCACTGGCTTCCCTTGATGGAGAAAATTGTGAACCTTTCCCTAATTGCCCTTCCATAGCATATTGTTTTGTTATTTTGCTCCCATAATCCACTTTTTTTGTTATTTTTATCTGGTTTAATTGAGTTTTGTTCTAAATGAGCTGCTGCCAAGTGTCATTTAGAGCTTAATCTACATCTCAGCAAGTTGTGCACTAGAGCACAGAGCTGAGCCACAGGCAGGAGGGGGGAATGGCAGAGTCACAAAGAGCCAGTAGAGGTAGCAGTTAATGGCAAGGTTGTGTCTTGAAACAGAAGAGAAATAGATGAAATTGACATCTTAAAATGAAGGGATTGGTGGCCTAAATGGAGAGCATAAAACAGGCACACTTGAAATTGGAATTTTTAATTTTGTTATTCTTTATTATTATTCTATTAGGCCTAAGAAGTTTTAATATTTAGTTTGAAAGAATTCTATGTTATAGGTCCTATACTCATTAATGAAAATAGTGACTATAATTTTGCAAATTAAATCATTTGGTAAAAAATTGGTTGGCTAGGTTTATATGTAATATACTTCTTTCCTAGGATAGTTTAATGGATAGTGAAATTCATGTTTCCCATTGCCTTTTGAGTTTAACTCAAGAATAGACTCCAGTAGTAAAATGCTACCTTACAGTGCACAGGAGATGAAACTAAGGAGAAGTGAATGCAGTTGCACATTGAATCTTATATATTTTTTAAGATAAGTATCCTCCTAACTTTTGGTTTGTAATCTCTGTTGTGTAATTTTTGCTTCAATGCTGCGGTGAAAATCCGGCATCACAACTAATATCATGATCATCAGTAAATGTACGTTAATATATAAAATATGTGCTCTAACACATAACGCCATCATCACCACCATCATTGCTATTATTTAATAAGTATTCTCATGTGGCAGGTGTTGTTGTAACATGTATTATACATCTATGGATACGCAGTGAAGAGCAAAACTAGGATTCAGATCCAAGGCAACATAGCGATTAAGAATGTGGGATATTCCCTTAAAACTGTCTTATCTCTCTGAGATTTTCTCTTTGCACCCTGATGATTGTGGTGAAACATGAACCCATCCTTACAACACTAATGGATGGTGGCCATCTGTCCTCTGGTGAATCCTTTTATTGACTGGAAATCAATTCTCTTCTATCAAAGAAACTTCCATCTTTAACATTTTTAATTGTATCAGAGTTCTTCCTTACAGAGACGTGTTTTCTTACAGCCCTTCCTTGTTCACCTAGGACTTTTCCTTCTCAGACCATAGAAGACACTCTAAGACCTTGTTTGAATGGTAGAGCTTCAAAGATTAGAAGACAGCTATTATTGACTGTTCCTTTCTATCTTCCATTCTTGATCAAAGGACACGATGCCACATTCCTTATTCATTGTTAGTCTTCTCTGGATCTTATTTTTCAATATTCTTTTTGTTTCCTTTTTAAAAATTGAGTATAGTTGACACAATGTTGCATTATTTTTAGGTGTACAACATAGTGGTTCAACTTCTCCATATGATATGCTGTGCTCACCCCAAGTGTAGCTACCAGCTGTCACCATTCAACACTATTGCAATGCCTTTTATTCCTGTGGTTTATTTATTCCACAACTGGAAACCAATATCTTCCATTCCCCTTTACCCAATTTGCCCCTCCCACTCCCCCCCTTCCCTCTGGCAACCATCAGTTTGTTCTCTGTATTTATAGGTCTGATTCTGCTTCTTTGTTTGTTTATTCATTTGTTTTGTTTTTTAGAATTCCACGAGTGAAATCATATGGTATTTGTCTTTCTCAGTCTGACTTATTTCAATAAGCCTAATACCCTCTAGGTCAGAGGTAAACACTACACTGTATTTGTAAATTTACTGCAGAGAGTCATACTTTTAGAAATGCAGTTCACCTATCTCTTACCACATTTCAGAGCTTCCTTTTAGTTGCCTCTTGCATTATTTATCATAGTTTATAACTGAAGTTAGGAAGGAACAGGGGGGAATGAGTCCATGCCATTTTGTCCGATCTGGGAGTCCCAATAAACTTTTTAACTTTCTCAACTTTAAGCCTTATCCCTTGTAACCTATTCTCTTCTATCATTATGAGCTTCGGCCAATTGAAATCCAGACTGCACCTCTCCTGATTTAAAATTACGAATTAATCCTCATTGCCTATAGGATAAGCTTCCAAGTCCTTAAAATGACCTACCAGATTTTGTTTTGTTTTGACGTGACCTCTGCCTACCTCAAAAACCTTGTCACTCCAATACGTACCTTGCACCTTAGCATGGCAGGGTATTCGCAATACTTTGAAACAATATAGTCATTTTTTTACATTTGTACGTCCTTACCTCTTCCCCTGGAATGCCCTTCCTTTCTATATCAAGCAGGCTCCATTTACTAAAGTTGAAACCACACCTGTAATTTAAAGGAGAAAAATTTTAACAAAGTACTCGAGGGGCTAAAAGAATAGAAATGAAAGATGAGCTGATTAAGATATTAACAATAAGAGGGAGCCTCTGAAGGACCACTGGAGGAATGTTCTGAGGAAAAGAGGGCCATTTCACTTAATGACCCATTCTCTAAAGTCTAATTTAATAAGTGGTTCATTTGCTGAATGAAAATCGTTTCCAATTTACTTGTTTCTTGTAATGGTTTGGTGTAACTTAACCAGATTCACATGTTTTTCAATGAGATGGTCGATGGTCATGGGATTGAGTTCCTTGCTGGATTCCACACTGAACTTCAGTGAAGCCTGCTTGGGATGCTCCCTCTGCCTCTCACTCATGCTTTCTGTCTCTTAATAAACATTTACAAAAATAAATATTCATAGAATATATCATCTCAAATATGAATTGTTTTTACTAACATAATCACCATGAATATGTTATCGCTAGATATATAATTTTACAATTTTGTATTTATTTACATATTATAAATAATTATGTGATATAATTATTTTAACATATATTCCATAAGACACTTCCACATTTTTCATGAATATATTTCTCAACTATATTCTACTTGAATATATTTGGCAAATATATTTTTCTTAGAAGTATATTCTTCTTATAAACTTCCTCAAGAATAATACATTCATCGGGGCGCCTGGGTGGCTTAGTCGGTTAAGCGTCCGACTTTCGCTTAGGTCATGATCTCACGGTTCGTGGGTTCGAGCCCCGCATCGGGCTCTGTGCTGACTGCCAGCTCAGAGCCTGGAGCCTACTTCAGAGTCTGTATCTCCCTCTCTCTCTGACCCTCCCCTGCTCACGCTGTCTCTCTCTCTTCTAGAAATAAATAAAAATATTTATAAAAAAAAGAATAATATATTCATCAAAAATATATCAAAGGATTAGCTAAAAGTTAATTCTTGGCAACATTTGATGAGGGATTACATTTAGCTATATTGAATGGTGACAATAATGGAACAGTATTCCCAGTAATTCATAATTTATGGAGATCACTGAGTTTCTGTGGCGTCAGATGGTGCTTTCTGAATGCTGGTATTAGTATATTTTTGAAGAACTTTTGTTTTGATTTGGAAAGACACTTCATTACTCCGGATCCTGCCCACTTTAGTAGGACAGCTTTGAAGCACATGTTTATCATAATCTCCCCATGGGTATTAATTAGCCAGAACTTGGGCACAAAGTTCACAGATAGGATGGAACTAGACAAGGTGTAACACCAAAAGACATAGGCAGATATGTTTACAGAAATCTTTATGAATACATAGGGAATCCCAGAATGGCCATGATTGTTTAACATCACTGAGTCGTTCCAAGGTCAAGGGTGACAGACTATGGTTGTTCCATCCCCAACCCCAGAACTGTACAGCTCAGTAAGTCACAAATCCCAGCCATGTCCACTTATCCTGGCAATCATTTCATTTAGCAAGGACATTAAGTTTCAATATTATCAAAGGATCTTCCAAGAGTTTTAGCCAGGGCAGAGCTGGTAAAAACAGATTTTTAAAAAACTATAATCACAGTATCTTAAATTATGGTCGCATCATTTTCCTCTAGAGGGCATTTTCCCTAAGTCCTAGGGAGCAGAGGCGAGGCCAGGGGCTGGGTCTCGTAAGTAACTGCTGCACTGACAACTGGTAGACACTGAAGCACCAAGAAGGACAAGTGTGGTATAAAACCTCAGGCACTTTCTTGTCATCTGGATGATAATTACTCTACCTTGATGACAGCATGAGCGACTTAATACTCTGCTGAACAGGAACCTTCCTCAGATATGAAGCCATAGAACATAACCTTCCAATTCCCTCCTCTAAACAATAAGAAAGACCTGGTCCCTAATGTTAGGCTTTCATAGAACTCTGAGGTTTAGAATAAACAGATACTGAGTCCTGAATGTGAGTGGATTCCATCAGTAATTAAAAATAGAGAATGAGCAAAGAAACATGTAACACACATGTATATATACAGGAAGTCATGGCCCAATCCCAAAGGATCATAGAAATCAACAAACTCAATTTCCCTGTTCATCAGTAAGAGGTATACTTTGTCTACTAAATATTATATTATGTATGTACTCCATTCTACTAGATATTATATGAGTAGTACCAGTGATGCTTTGGGCATCATAACTTGTGCATTGTGGTGTTTCTTAAGATGTCTGAATGAATGGATGAAGAGGTGGACATCTTCCAAATCACAGGCCTCAGCTGAGGCCTGCAACTTCCTATTCCTCTGTCTTGTACTGAACCACAAGAACACACCTCAATGTTGGCTAAGGTCAGATGGCTTAAAACTGATCTTTGACAGACTCAGAAGGACCTAAAGAATCTGTCAGCACTTCAAGACTTTATTAGAGTGTTACTTAATTAGAAGTAAATAAAATGCTAACTAATAGATATTTCTGCTTAACCAAATGACAAACATAATACATTTGGAGCACATTGTTTGGCCCACTTTTTTTTTTTCTTTCCATATCCCCATCATTACCTAGAGAGGACAAAAAGGGAGCTAGAAAAAGATGAAATGCACTGAAGATTCCTTGTAAGCTCTGTTCCTCAACAGTTCTTTGAATATCATCTTAAAATAATGCAGGTCAGTACATTCCTGAAAGTTCAGAATCATTTTCCCAGTGCTACTTTGGGCTTCTGTTACAGAGGCTGCTAGTTTGGAATTACAAAGAAAATAAATCATGATTAGTTATTTAAACATAAGATACTTGGGGCTTAGAGGCTTAGAGCTAAATAACACGACTCTGCTAAATAACTCAGATGTTGAAAAAATAAAAAGCAAAAGGTCATTTCCTCCCACTGCCACCACTAAGGTGTCATTAATATTGAAAGGCCCAATATCAATAATAGAAATGTCTTCAGCACTGAGATCTGGACTGCATAGGAGGATTGCATTTCTGCAATTAAAATATCATGTGCAAGAAAAACCAAAGCAGTTCTCTCCAATGTCCCTGGAAGAGTGCACATGATAAATGTGAAGAAACAGAAGACCATAAACTTAGGATTATGTGATTTGCAGTCCTGATGGGAAGACAAGCATACTTCTGACCTCAGTCTGTCACTATTGTTTTCAATCTTGGCAAATCCATTTGTTTCATCCGTTGTGTGAGCGCAAAAAGAAACATATTCCTTCTTATCTTTCATGTACAGTCTACATGGAAGGCAATTTTATTGAGCATCCAGGGTATCTAGAAGAAGAGATTTACACGGACTAGGTTTAATGGACTCTCACGTCACGCTAATAATGGTGGCCATTATCATGTGGCTGTTAAATCATGTTGTCCAGGGACGGTGTTTCAATAGACTTGCCAGCCTGTGGGATGCAAGACTTTAGGAACAGTGATGTGCTCTGGAAAATTAATACTAACCATTTTAAGGCTAATTCGAATTTGCTCCATATTTCTATGTTCAGCAAATCTGAATCTTTCTAAAGCCATCTTACATAAACTTTCTCATATTTTAAGTAGATAGGGAAGAAACATCCTTTGTTATTAGTGGAACAGTTGAGAACAGTTGTCTGTTTTCTAAAATGTTTGAAAGATTTGAGTAAGGTCTAATGTGGAAAAGTTTATACTTTTCTATTTATGAGGAAAAGAAATGAGTGAATTTATAGTCAAAGAAATAAAGGTGAGAGGAAAAACTCTTAAAAAGCTCATTCTATTTTAATTCTTCCTTTTATTAATTATGATTTTTAAATATTAGTTTCTACATTTCTACTATGGCTTTTTAAACTTCGCAATTAACTGTAATAGTTCTCTTAAAACTGTGGCCATAGGGTCAAACCACAACTTAAATATTAGTCACATTATACCTAAGTGTATAGCTAAATATATAATTAAGGTGTCCTTGTCAAAAATGGGCATATATTACTTCCTGTTGTTGACTGTGTGAAGATTATCTATCAAATTCAGATGTATAGGAACCAGAATTGAGGAATGTATACAGAACTCAAACACAGCTCCTTCTCCTTGGCCGTCTATGATTCTTCTAGTTACACATTGTGTAATAAATCCCTCTCAAACCTAGTGGTTACGATGTTTTAAATAATTCCCACAAATCTGCATGCTGGGCTATCTCTACTTAATTTTACATTAGCTAAGGTGACTCAAAGCCTGGAGTCTGGCATCTTGTAGGCTTGCTTCCTTGCATCTAATGCATGAGTTAAAAAGATTCAAAGAGCTGGGTGACAGAGCATCATAGCTTGTAACATATTAAAAGATTTTTTTTGTGAATGATATCAACCATTTGCTTTGTCAAATAAAGAGAGTGCCTAAAATCCAGAGTAGATATACTCTCAGGGTAGAGGGAAGAGTATTTGTGGTCTGAGGAATAAAACTCTAATTGAAAGTACTGACTACTTGACGTTCTCTCCCTCCTCTGCTTTTCTAACATATGACTTAGTAAAATCGATTTCAAATAGAAAGGCTCCATGAAAAAAATCAGTTATAATTAGAAAGGAAATAATAGGATTTAAAATTAAATACAGCTCAAAAAGTAAGAGACCTAAAAACAAGATGAAGATAAACATGTGTCAGAAAAATTGTCACAGCGTTTAGAAGAAAATATCAGGATATTCCCATAACTCATAGATTTCTTAGAGAATAGGAAACTGAAATAGCTCAAAAGACATATATCAAAAACAAGATAAAGATAGAATGTGGGGTGCTGAATTAGAAAATAAATGGAAAAATGTTACATTGTTACTAAAATTAATGCTACTTCAGAGGCAACAAAAAATAAAATAGATAATGGTAAAAGTAAAGACAAGGCAAGGCTAAGCCTGAACAAAATCACACAAAATTAAGTGGAAAAAAGTTAGCAGTAAAATAATGAACAGGAAAAATAAAAATATATGAAAGACAGATGAAGAAATAGGATGTATAGATATTTACATTATTAAAGAAGAGAATAAAAAGAAGCACTTGAAATTTATTTCCTTGAAGCTGGGAAGTTTTGTTTATTTTTAACTAATAATTTAAATTCAAGTTAGTTAACATACAGTGTAGTATTGATTTCAGAAGTAGAACCCAGTAGAACCCAGTGATTCATCAGTTAACGTATAACACCCAGTGCTCGTCCCAACCAGGGCCCTCCTTAATGCCCATCACCCATTTAGCCCATCCCCTTCCTCCCCTCCAGCAGGCCTCTGTTTGTTCTCTGGATTTAAGAGGCTCTTATGGTTTGCCCCTCTCTCTATTTTTATCTTATTTTCCTTCCCTTCCCTTATGTTCATCTGTTTTGCTTCTTAAATTCCACATATGAGCGAAATCATAGGCTATTTGTCTTTCTCTTATTGTCTTATTTCACTTAGCATAATACATTCTAGTTCCATCCATATTGTTGCAAATGACAAGATTTCACACTCACACACACACACACACACACCATCTTCCTTATCCATTCATCAGTCGATGGACATTTGGGCTATTTCCATAATTTGGCTATTTTTGATACTGCTGCTATAAACACTGGGGTGCATGGACCCCTTCAAATCAGCATCTTTGTATCCTTTGAATAAATACCCAGTAGTGCAATGCTAGGTCATAGGGTAGTTCTATTTTTAATTTTTTGAGGACCCTCCATACTGTTTTCCAGAGTGGCTGCACCAGTTTGCATTCCTACCAGCAGTGCAAAAGAGATCTTCTTTCTCCCCATCTTCACCAACACCTGCTGTTGCCTAAGTTGTTAATGTTAGCCATTCTGACAGGTGTGAGGTGGTATCTCATTGTGGTTAACAACTTTGACTACTTGGAGTCTTTTCTGCTTCCGTACAAATTTTAGGATTGCTTGTTCCAGCTCTGTGAAGAACGCCGGTATTATTTTCACAGAAATTGCATTGAATGTGTAGATTGTTTTAGGTAGTATACACATTATAACAATAATTGTTCTTCTAATCCATGAGCATGAAATGTTTTTCCATTTCTTTGTGTCTTCTTCAATTTCTTTCTTCTGTCCTTCTTCTGGGATTCCTATGATACAGATACTATTTTATTTTATTTTATGGAATAACTAGGTTCTCTGTCTCCCATCATGATCTAATAGTTTCCTTTTCCTCTGCTTTTCAGATTCATTATTTTCCATAATTTTATCTTCTATGTCACCTATTCTCTCCTCTGCTTCTTCAATCCTCATTGTGACTGTATCCAGTCAGTTCTTCATCTCAGCTATTGCATTTTTTAATGTCAGCCTAATTACTTTTCAGGACTTTGATCTCTGCAGCCAGG
This sequence comes from Crocuta crocuta, assembly GCF_008692635.1. NCBI lineage: Eukaryota > Metazoa > Chordata > Mammalia > Carnivora > Hyaenidae > Crocuta > Crocuta crocuta. The sequence continues at coordinate 6,283,168 of NW_027532203.1, read as the reverse complement.
GTTTCCCCGGTGTCCTCTATGCTTTATCTTCAAGCCCAGCTCATAGTCTTATGACTGTTGTTCTAAATTCTTGTTCAAACATACTACTTATATTAGTTTTGAGCAAGTCTCTGGCTATGGTTTCTTCCTGGCCTTTTTTGGGTGAAGAATTCCTCTGTTTTCTCATTTTGGCCAAGTTTCTGTCCTCTGTATGTTTTAAAAGCATGGTATGTTTCTTGCACCTGAGAATACTGCTGTATGAAAGAAGGGGTCATACACTGCCCAGGACCTGGCACTCCAGGAAGGATTTCTAGTGTCTGTGTGTCCACTCTGCAGCTGCATTTGGCTGCTCTTTCCTACTGGCCAGTCCTCTGCAGAGCTCCTTCTTGCTTGCAGTGGGCCAGTATTTGGACCTTTAACTAGGTGTGCTTCCATCTGTTTGTCGAATTAAGCTTGGAAAAGGATAAGGGGAAACTGACCCCCAAAAAAGAGTAAAGGAAAGGGAACAACAACAACAACAACAAAAACAGAGGCTCAAAAACTTATAAGGTTGATTCCAAAGAAAAAGAAAGGACAAAAAAATAGAAGAAAAAAGAAAGGAAAACAGAAAAGAATAAAAAGCCTGCTGAAAAGAGTGAGAAAGAGAGAGAGAGAGGGAGAGGGAGAGGGAGAGAGAGGGAGGGAGAAAGAAGGAAAAGAAAAAAACAAACAAACAGGAATCTATGAGCCTGATTCCAAAAGAAAAAAAGAGAAAGAAGAAAGGAAAGAAAAAAAGTAAGTGTGGTCCCACGTCCACCAGAACGTAGGTGTGGTTTTGAAGCACTCCATTTTCAGTACACTTGATACATGCAGGGCGCTGGCTGTGCCGGGTCTTCTGGAGGGAAGGCCCACTCTGCTGCCTCCACCATGTTGGTGTTGGGGAGGGGAATGGCCCATTCCAACCACTCCTCCCCAGACGGGGGATCTCACACCCCCTGCTGTTCAGGTAGCCCTCACAGAACAGCGAGGGCAGGCGGCTCGCTTAGTGCCACTACTCTCCCACATTTTTTCTTTGGTGCGCAGTGGGATTCAAAACCTGAAGCTTTAAAGAACTTGGCACCATGCAGATCTTCCTCCTCCTCTGGGGTAGAGCCCCTCCACGCTGTGTCTGAAGCCCTCTGTCCCTGAAAAACAGTCCCATGCCTGCACAGTGCGTGGACTCTATGGCGCAGCACTGCTAAAAGCAGCAAAGGTTATATTCCCTCTGGGCGTGCCCCTGCAGGATCCTTTATCCTTCGGGAGGCAATATACCCTCTTCCAAAAGTATCCAGGAAGGGGAATGTTCTCGCCCAGTGCACCTCAGAGATCACTACACCATGAGAGGCATTCCGGAGCCAGTTTCCTTCTCCTCAGGAACTGCACCACCCCTCTGCTCCAGAGAAAGTCGTGCATTTCTTTTTTTTTTTTTTAAACTCCCCATGATTTAACTTTATTTTTCTAACTGAAACAGGAATACACATACATTGTCTAAGACTTTGAGAAATATAGAGAAGCAGAGAGGAAAAAATGAAAATCACCCATAATTTCATCACCAGATGAAACAGAGAGATGAACAGAGAGAAACACTGTTAATATTTTGAAGTATACATTTCCAGGTTGTATTTAACCTTATTTATAGCAATGGTGTCATTTGATACGTATTGTTTCATAATAGTATGATTTCCCTGAACAATGTATCATAAAACAAGGCATTTTCTTTAAATGATATATATCGGAAAGGCCCTTTTTGTCTCTTTTTAAGGAACAGTTTTGAGAGTGAATGTGAACATGTGTGCACACACGTGTGTGTGTGTGTGTGTGTGTATGCATTCTGGGTGGAATGCCTCTGCAGTCTAGTGGCTTCAGTAAGAAGTGTAAGTAAAATTGAGGAAAAAACGGAAAAATGAATCGGGAAAACAGAGTTGGGATCGCTTGATTAGCCACCTCTTAAACCTAGAGATCAGGTGTCTAGAATGTTCTGTGCAAACCCTAGAAAAAAGTCCTTTTATCTTAAAATTGTGTTGAAAAAACACTGAAGAAGAAATTAAAAGGGAAAAAGTTCAGGAGAATGTTGGCTAGTGTGACTCAGCTTATATATACATTGAGCAATATCAAGGGGGGTTGGAAAGTGGTGTTCACGTTCCTTGTGACTAAGGTTTGGTAGTTCCATTATTGCGTCAGTAACGCATCTGGAAGTGGTGTTTTCAATCATCCTGGCTTTGAACACACCTGCTGCCAGTGTGGAGAGTCGAAATCCCTGGTTCCATGATGTTGTGCAATCACTCCTGTCATATCTCTTCAAAGAATGGGACATGAGTCATTCACTTGGTATAGGGAAGGAGGTTGTTTGGTTTTCATCTCAGCTACATACACGGCAAATTCCAGAAGGTAGCTGTAGTCCTTGCTATAAAACAACAGGTGTGGCAGAGCAGGGCAGGGTAGAGAAGTCACTTTGTGCTAGTTCTTTCTTGGTTGTCAACCTTCAGCTTCCTCCACCTTCCTCTTCCCCCATCAGTATTATACCCAGACGTTTATGGTTTGTTTGTTTTGGAGGTGAAGGGGTGTGTGTTTGAGAGGATGTTTGACCTTCCTCAACGGTTCAGCCGGTTCTGTTGTCACCTCGCTGCTCCGGCTTTGGGCTCTCATCCTGTTTGTCCGAAAGTCATGCATTTCTAAAACCTCAGAGTCTGAGCTCCAAACCCTGTTTGCAAAAACAAAAACAAAACAGCAAAACAAAACAAAACAACAAAACCTGCACTCAGCGACTTCTTGCTCCCCAGTCCATGGTCCAGAGAAGTTTTCTTCTTGTGAAAAGTCAATGCCACACTTTCTCAACGGCTCTTTCTTTCTCTCCCTTTTGTCTTTCCATGGAAAGGGTTTTCTCCCCTCCGTAGCACTTCCATTTTTCTCTCCTCCAATTCACTTCCATGGACCTCCCGCCTGGCACACTGTCTTGCTCCAACTGTGGAGATTTTTCTGCCACTCCACAGATCAATTTCCTGGGTGTTCCAAGTGATCTTACCTCAACACGGCTGTGTTTGAGGGAAAAGGAAAGCTCAGGATCCCCCTACTTCTCCGCCATCTAGCACATGAAATTTTTTTAAGTAGATATTTTCTAAAGTCTAGAAAAAAACTAGAATTTCCAGGAGAAAGCACACTGTGAGGGAGAAAATGGCATGGAATAATTACTAACAATATATATTGTAGTGATATTAGGAAAAAAAAAGGCCTCTGACAATACAGAAGGAATCGAAGGGGCATCCAAAAAAGAAACCATGTCACTTATCAAAGGGGAAATATCAGAGTGATAGCAACATTCCAAGTAGCACATTTTAATACTAAATCACATTTCCAAAGAAACAGAAGTTCAATTTACTAGAGTTTCATACTTAGCCATATGTCATTAAAATATTCTGACATATAGAAGAATTTGAATAGAACAACCATCAAATTTAAAAGAAACAAGAAACAATTTGCCTAAATACAAGTGACAAACAATAAACGCAATCAATCAAAATAAAGAAAAATTAAAAGGACCAGAGTAATAGAGGCCTCAACTTAGGATATGTAATCTGTGAAATGATAATTTCTATCGTAATAACAAGTTAAAGCCAGATTATCCTTAAAACCATAACTTCTCTTGAAATCCTTGAAAGGCAGAGGTCTCTGAGTAACTAACGTTAAATCTAAAGGCAAACAAGGACCTCTAGGAGAAAGGGAGGTGAGCACTGGATTACCTAGGGCAGAACATGGGAAGAGATTAGGAATGCCATAAAAATTGATAAGAAGAACTTGGCTAAAAATTTTAATAGATTGCTAGAGGCCAAGTATGGGCTGGTATGAGAGTATAGAAGCTCTAGAAGCTGCAAACATGGGGTTATTTGCATCTACTAGCAAATCCTTTTCTGTGGACTTCTACAGGTGCTCAAGAGAAAGACAGGCAATAAGGAAACTGGGGAATGCCTTCCACAGGTCCAGGCTTTGGGAAGGAAAACAGAAACCACTACTGCAAGACCCATTTTCTTCTCCCCAATGCAACAAAAAACGTAAGCTCTGGTGAAAGAAGGCAAACTCTGTGGTGCCGAAAACACATGAGAAGAACCACTGCAGCTGTGGAAATGAAAGAAAACAAACAAACAAACAAACAACACCTTTATCTTTGGGGAAAGGCAGAAAAATATTCTGGACTCAAAACTTAAGAGAATCCTTTCCACTGTGAGAGGGGTGAAATTACTGAGAAAGCCGTACCCCGAAGACCCGGGTGGCAGTGGACTGAGGCTGAATCAGGAAAATGACCTTCCATTATGCTTTCTACACTGTTGTAGAAACTCTGTTAGTTCTTCAATACCCAGCCCAAATACCCTATGTTTTCTTCAACTCATTTCTTTCTATCATAATCATTCATTCGTTTATTCAACAGATAGTTGGGAATCTGCTATATGTCTTTATTTATTTATTTATTTATTTATTTATTTANCGCGAGATCATGACCTAAGCGAAAGTCGCACGCTTAACCGACTAAGCCACCCAGGCGCCCCTGCTATATGTCTTTAGACATGAAGTTGCAGCGGTGAACAAAATAGAGGCAAAATCCTTTGCCTTTAAAGTGCTTATATAGGAGACACAGAAATAGCCAACTAAGTTGATAATGCCCAGCAGTAAATAAGAGTAAAGCACTATAAGTGGTTAAAGTGATAGGGAGAGTGAATTTCGCTAGGACAGTCAGCGAGGCCTCACTGAGGGATGACTCTGAAGTTACCATCTAGAACAACGTCAGACATCAAGGGAGGGAATTATCCAGGGACAGCTCATTTTTGATAGAGAGATGAAAAACCAAAAAGGTTCTGATGCTGAGATACACTGAAGACACAAAAAAGAGGACAGTGTGGTCAAGTCAGGTAAGCAGAGGGAAGCACAACTGATTCCTTCATATCCTCTTAAATAACCCTTTCCCTTGCATGTTGTAGCTACTAAGTAAAAGCATGTTCGTATGTTTTGGGTAACGCTGGCACAGGGTGCCATGTATTATGTTCTTCTCCTAACCTGTAAACTGGGAAGGACCTCTTATTCACTTAGAACCTTCAATGCCCGACACTAAATGTTAATCCAATTAAAGTCCAACTAACTGCAGCATTGGTATATTAAGACACACCATTTTCAAAAGCAGAAAAAGAAAATTTCAGCCTTAAGAATGAAGAAAGATCTTTCTTCAATCATCTTCAATGATGACTTGCTTCTCCTCGAAGCACCACTTATTTCTTTGTCCAGCCCACTTATGAAACCAGTTCTGGGTTGTTAAGAACTTCTACCATTATGGCAGGAATATATCTTAGCTGACCCAGATGGCCTGGTATATCCATGTAACAACTGTAATCTTTGTATAATTACCAAAGTGAGAACTGAAAGATAGATCAAAATTAAAATTGATTCTGTTCTTGAAGAACCTTTGAATTTTTGGTTTAGAAGATACCATGATTCTCTGGAATGGGTGTACATCTCAGAAAACTTCAATAATTAGGATCCCACTATTGGATTTCTGCTCAACTCATAACAATCTCTCCTTAACTCCCACTACTCAGAGGTGAACAGTTGGTCAAATAATCTAGTGTCTTTGGTAACCAATATAGGTGAAGGACATAACCAGTACTCTGTCTATCATTAATTAGTTTCCTTATCTTCTAACGGAGGGACTTCTATCAGATGAAACCTCATCTTTTATCACTCCAGCCTTCCACCACCCATAGGATTCTGATAATCGGACACTGTCAAACATATCTTTAATTCAAAATACAGCAGATTCTATGAATTTGGCTCTTTGCTCTTTTTCCCTCCCTCTCTCAAAACAGGGATTCACATTTCTTACTAGAAAGAGAAAAGAAGGTAACAGAAAGAAAAAGAACAGTGGTACATTTTCATATATTCATGTGTGATACTTTACACTATCAGAATTCTCAATGAATATTATAAAGGGAGGTCAGATAGTTTAGCTTTGATACAAGAAACCATTTTAAAATTCTAATTAGATGGAAAAGGAATATGGTTTTTAAATTAAATTCTGCAATCACTTCAGTTTAAAATTTCTCTTTTGTTAAATAATAATAATAAAAAAACTCCTAATGCAGTGTGCTAATACTGATACTTTTTTATCTACTAGGTTCCAAACAACTGCTGATTAAGAGAAGGAAATTTCATCATAAGAGGGAAATTTAATGAGTTCTCATGAACAATTAAAAAGATTATTTGCATATTTTTAGCCTATTGGAGGAAAAAGTACCAAGCAGGAAAGGTTTAGTGATAATCACATGCTGAGAAGGAGTGGAAAGGGAAACATTAAATGCTTTTCTTTCCTCCTGAAGCCATGGATAGCATTTCAGGAGGCTTATTAGCATGCACATTGGAGTGACCTGATTTGCCAGTCCTCTGCACTCAGGCAGGTGTTTATTACAAGTGCTCCATCATCGGTATTTTTATCTCTCTAAGAAAAATCTGGAATACAGAGAAGACTCATGCCCAATTATGTTCATGATAATGCATAACAGCAACGGGAAGAAGGAAATTACCCCCAAAGCAAAGCTTGAGAAACATTTGACAAGTTCTCTTTGGAAAGTCTATTTCATGACATTTTCTCTTTGTCACCCAGTATCTGGTATGCAGAGCCATCAAAAACATCTGTTCCTAAAGTCAAGGCAGGAAAGGTATGGAGCTGAAAAGAATATCAGCTTTAGATTCAGAAATGACCAGCCACCAAGTGACTCCAAAGTTTTTTTATATTGCCAATAGATTACACATGTGTAGGGTTGTAATCACATCTACCTTTTAGGGTTGTGATGATCAGAAAAAAACACATTTTTTCCCCCAATATAGTTTCCTATATATAGAAGGCATTCATTGCTTGGCAGGTAGGGCATAAAACATTTAAATAATAATATGCATCCATTAGCAGACAAGCAGCACCTAATTAATGGGAAAATGCCCAAGGTAGTATCTAACATGTGGGAAACAATATAGTCAATAGAGTCGTCTTTGATTTTGAAGCCCACAATGACTTCTGTTACCGTGTACCTTCTACCTGTGCTTTTAATTAACCCTGACATTGGAATGAATATGCTTCTTTCAATAGGAAACAGACAAACAGAAAACACTGGCACATTCCTTGTGGCATCTGTTTTCACTGTCCCACATCTCGTTCCCTCAGCTCATTTTTATTTCCACCACAGCTCTGGTGGGCTGTGCTGCTCTGCTGACACTGTCCCACCCAGAGGTGAACTGTGTGGCTCTGTTGTTTGTTTGCCTCAGTCCGAGGAGCCAACAGCCCTCTCAGACTACACAAACACAGCCTGTAACTGCAAGATGAGAGGCATGGGAGGGTACAGTCAACGTCTCAGGCAACCTTCACCTGGTGGGAATAGGAGCCAGTAGAAAAATCTCCCCAGCCTCCTGTCAGCTGGAAGGAACATTCTGGAAAGCAGTCTTCATGCTTTGCAGAAGCCCCATCTGAACTGAGTTCCTGATGCCTGTAGTAGGGATCTTTACGATGCACAAGTAGCTTTGCATCCATTTCCTTTTTCTTTCTCCCAGCCCCTTTTCAGTTCTCTGGCATCATCTGTCTAGAAACTTCCTGTTTCAAGCTCTGTTTTCAGGGGTGCCCACTTCAAAGATGGGACGGATATCAGGTGTAACTTAGCTTTGGACACACCCAAAAGGCACATATAACTTGGATATATTGTAATTTGAGTAAGAAAGTAGGTATTACTTTCACAAAATCTTTTATACAGATGGAAAATAGATATGTGGTAAAAGAGGTGACAGATTGTTAGGAAAAAAATATTTGGGAAGCAGCAACATATGTCAATTGTATAGTACCTCTCACTCATTTAACATGGTCTTATGTACATAGAGGTAATGAACTGTGAGATACAAGAGATTAAAATGCAGAAGAGAATCTTGGTCGACAATACTTTTTACAGTTTTCTTTTCTCAGATAATGTGCTCCTGTATGAATTTTATACTTCTAGATGGAAAAAAAAGTTATTTGTTAACACCTACACTCTTAGCACCATAATTTTTAACTTTTCATTATTAAAGATTTCCCAGATACATGAAATATACAGAATAATATAAAGAAATCCATGTAACAATAACCCAGTTTCAACAATTGCCAACAATATATTACTCTTGTTTTTTAAAAATTTAAAAAAATGTTTAGTTACTTCTGAGAGAGAGAGCGCGCGTGAACAGGGGAGGGTCAGAGAGAGAGGGAGATACAGAATTCGAAGCAGGCTCAAGGCTCTGAACTACCTGTCAGCACAGAGCCTGACGCGGGGCTCAAACCCACGAACCACGAGATCATGACCTGAGCCGAAGTCGGACGCTCAACCGACTGAGCCACCCAGACGCCCCTACAATTTATTACTCTTAATTTTACCTATTCTCTCATTTTCTCTCGAGTATTTTAAAGCATCTCTAAGACATATCATTTTATCCATAAATTAAGTATTTATTTCTGCCAAATAAAGGCATTATTTTACATAACCACATGCTATCAAAATGACTAACAAAATTAATATTAGTATCTTAATAAAATCTTATATTGAGTCCTTATTAAATTCTTCACTTGTCTCAAAAATGTTTTTTATAGTTAACTTATTTAAATCAAGATCCAAAAAATGGTTCCACATTATACTTGATTTTTAAAATATCTTATTTTTAAATATCTTATGATTTATTACATTTCCTCTTTCACATTAGAAATAACTTTATTGAGGAGCGCTTGGGTGGCTCAGTCGGTTAAGCGTCTGACGTAGGCTCAGGTCATGATCTCACGGTTCGTGGGTTCGAGCCCAGCGTCGGGCTCTGTGCTGACAGCTAGCTCAGAGCCTGGCGCCTGCTTCAGATTCTATGTCTCCCTCTCTCACTGACCCTCCCCTGCTCACGCTGTCTCTCTCTCTCAGAAATAAATAAAAAACATTAAAAAAATAAAAAAATAAAATAAAAAAGAAATAACTTTATTGAGCTATAATTAAGGTATACTAAAAGGTACAGATTTTCAATGTACATTTTAGGAGTTCTGATAAATAAACACATTAGAATAACCACTCCAATCAATATGTGGAATATTTTCATGATGCCAACACGTTCTGTAATGTTCCTTTGCCATCACCAGCCTACGTCACAACAACCGAGACAACCCTTAGTAAAATTTCTAACATCATAGCTTAGTTTGACTGTTCTAGGCTATGTATAAATAAAATGGTTGGATGTATACTCTTTGTGACTGGCCTTTTCTGCTCTCAACATGCTACTGAGATTTATGCATGTTGTTGCCTCTATCAGTATTTCTACCGGAGACCAGCAGTCCACTGAATAAGTATGTCACTATTGGTTTATCTATTCGCCTGAAATAACGCTGCCCTGAATACTCTTCTACAAGTATTTTGTGGAATCTATATGTATATATTTTAATTTCTCTTAGGCAATACCTAGTAATCACCCAAGTGTGTGTTTTAACTTTATAGAAAAAAAATCACAAAAATGTTTAATAAAGTGCATGTGGTCTCTTAAATTTCCACAAGTAATGTATGAGGGGTCTCGCTGCTCCACAACCTTTATCAAAGTTGATGTTTCAACCTTTTAAAAATTTGGCCATTCTAATGAGGGTCTAATGGTATCATATTCAGTTTTAAATTTTTATTTTTAAAAGAATTTTTTAAATGTTCCTTTACTTTTGAGAGAGAGAGAGGCAGAGAGAAAGGGAGAAACAGAATCTGAAGCAGGCTTTAGGCTCTGAGCTGTCAGCACAGAGCCTAATGCAGGGCTCGAACCCACAAGCAGCAAGATCAAGACCTGAGCTGAAGTCAGATGCTCAACCCACTGAGCCACACACACAAGAAATTGTATGTTTATAATGGCTAATGATGTTAAGGTCTTGCTATGTACTTATTGGTCATTCTTGTTTTCTTTTCTAAATTGTTTGAATTATTTTGTCTCTTTTTATCTTGTCTTCTGCTTTATATGTTCTATAAGTTGTTTATATATACTGGATTCAAGTCATTTGTAAGATATCAGTATTGCAAAAACTATCACCCAGTCTGTGGCTTGCCTATTCATTTTCTTTTTTTTTTTTCTTGAAGAGTAAATGTGTTAAGGGTGTTAATGAAGCCCAATTTATCATTTTTATTCTTTAATTATAGTGCCTTTGTGTCCTTTTTAAAGAGAGTATTGCCTACTCTCTGTTATAAAAATATTCTCTTCCCTTTTCTTATAGTTTCATAATTTTAGCTTTTACATTTAGATCTGTGATCTACCTCAAATTATCTTTTTTGCATGTATGATTTGAGAATGGAATTAAATTTCTTTTTTTTAAAAAGTTCTTTTTCTTTTTAAAATAGATATCCAGTTTCTCCAGAATCAGTGGTTGAAAGACTATCCTTTCTTCCACTGAATTAACTTGTTGCTATGTGAAAATCAACATATGTGTGGATCTGTCTCTGAACTCCCAGTTCTGTTGCACTGATCTATCTGTCTCCATGTACCTCAGTATTTAAACTGTCTTGTTTCCTGTTACTTTATGTTGAGTCTTGAAATCAGGTTGATGAACTTCTCAAACTTTTACCTCCTTTATCAATATTGTCTATGGCTGCTTTATGTCCTTTGCATATCCATATAAATTAGAAAGTTAACTTATTCGTTTCTATAACGTAGCCCAAGAGAATTTACACTGGGGTTGTAGTGAATAAATACAGATGAGTTTATGTAGAATTGATGTCTGAGTATCACTACTGAATCTTTCAATCCATGAACATGGTATATCAGTTTACTTAGGTCTTCCTTTATTTATTTCAGCAATATTTTGTAGCTTTCAGTGTATGGGTCTTACACATATTTTAACTTTATTTTTAAAATAGTTCATTGGTTTTGCTATGGTTTATAAATAATAGCTTTATTGTATTTTCCAATCAATAGTTGCTTGTGTACAGACCTATACTTGATTTTTGTATATTGACTAGTTTATTGCAATCTTGGCATAGTCAACTATTAGTTCTAGTGGAGTTTTGTTTGTTTTATTTTGTACATACCTTATGATTTTCCAACATAAACACATATGCCATGTGCATTTTTCATTGTTCTCAGATGTTAGTATCAATGAGCAAAGGACATTATTAATTAATCATTGTGAAGTAACTAAAGAATGTAAAGCAAACACTTTCCCAAAGGTGTTTCTTATTCACAGCACTATACAAATATTGTCAGCTCTTAAATAAAGGATAAAATGAGATTTCATTTGGCTTCGTGCTATTTGACAGTAGGTGAACTCTCACCCCAATTTTAATTATTTTGGATGGCATTTTAATTTTCTGTATTTTCTATTTTATGCACAAATGCATACAAATATTAAATGCTTAAAAATATTATTGCATTACCAGCCAAGAAAAAATGTGATATGGACTCATCAAACACTTGTGTAACAGGCAGAGGAACTTCCCACAAGGCCATACCTGCACGTGCTGACAGAACATTGTAGCAGATGCACTACGCATGCTTGCAGTTGTCAGCAATTCCAACAGAGCTTTTTGCAGTGACAGCACAGAGTATCTGATTTGAAATTGTCAACAACTACTATAGGAAGCTTCTTAGTTGCCAATTCAGATAAATATTGGGAAATAGAAAACTGGTCCCGTGCACTATAAAATTTCCTCCTCGAATGCCACTGGATGACGTTGATGAGAACTGCCTTGAGCTCGTCATAAATCCCAGCTATCAAACTTTTAAGTCAAAGCAATGCACCCTCCTTGTGATTACTCAGGTCAAACTGTTCCTCTTACAAAGCACATCTCCAGATAAATCTTGCTGGTGTCAAGTTCTGTCTTGATTACCAAATAAGCCTGGTCACAGTGTGTCCTCTATAACCTATGGCCTAGCAAAAATATATATGTGATGTTCACTATTAATCTTCCTGTCATTAAAAGAGATGACACAGATGTAGCATTGGGGAATTAGGCTCCAGAAAGGAAAACAAAGACAACATTTCAAACATTTCCGAATGCACTGAATTTTGTTTGTTTTATGGTGATATTGTTTCCAACTATTCCCAATTTGCAGATACTCACAAGGGAGAGATATGTTCAAAGATGCAAACTGTCCTCTGTTAAATTATGAATGGCATGAACAGTATCTGCTGTCAGCCTGATGTGGGGAGAAATGTAAGCAATTAATTTCTAGAAATAAGAAAAAATATACTTACCCTAGTTCCAGGGGAAGTAAAATAAGACAGGGATTTTGCACATTATTTTTTAAAACAGTATTACAATTAGCATCATCAATAATGGTAAAGCAAACAAAGAGACACTAAATTGTTTTCTTCCTCTCAGGAGAAATGCTTTCCTTAGTGTTTGCTACATGAAACAAATAGCAGATGTATGATGAATGGAAAAATGATTAATAGCTGGGCTAATACCCAAGAGACACGAAGTCTGCCCTTCGTATTTTTTGCTTATATTTGAGACATGAGGTTTATCTAAGTTATAAAGACTAATTAATAGAAACACTCATCTACACACTGCCCATCTTAAAAAAGAGAACACCGCCAATAATTTATGAACTTCCTGTGAACTCTGAGATTGCATTACCTTGCCTCTCTTCCTGAATTGTTTTAGCCTTCTCTTGCTATAGACTTATTTATCTATTCCTTAAAAATGAATTATTCAATTATGAAGTGCTTTGGAACTTTATGTAATTATTATTCTGGCTGTGAACAGTTCTTCTGCACAATTTTCTAAAATGTTTTCCGAGACTTATTTTTGTCCATACAGCCATATTTGATTTGTTTTTACTTTCGCATAATATTCCATCACATGAACATAGGATGATTTAGTTCTCTCTCTTCAGTGGACATTTGAGTTGTTGCTAGTTTTTTACTACTACAAAAGATGCCATACATATTCTTCTATATTTCTCCTGTTGATGTGTGCTTGAGTTTCACTAGGGGATGTACTTAAAAGTAGAATTGTTTGGTTGTTTTACACTTTGCTAGAACACACCAAAAGTGTCTAAAATGACTGTTCCAGTGTCCATTCTCACTCAAGATGTACAATGATTTCTTGGTACCACATATTTCAGTATTCCTACTCTTTTAACATTATGCCTACCCTAAAGATAAGAAATGGTTCATTGTTTTTCAATCTGCATTTTGCTGATTGACTTCTGACTTTCACAAATACTGCTGCTATGAACATTGGTGTGCCTTTGATTGATTTTTGGATGCAAACTATCTGAAATAAATTCTATTTGGTTAAAATGTAATATACCTTAAAATAGATTTTATTTATTCTTTTAAGTTTATTTATTTATTTTGAGAGAGAGAGAGCAAGCAAGGGAGGGGCATACAGAGAGGGAGGGAGAGAATCCCAAGCAGGTTTTGCTCAGTGCAAAACCCGATGTGGGAGTTGATCTCATGATGGAAAGATCACAACCTGAGCTGATATCAAGAGTCAGATGCTTAACCGACTGAACCACCCAGGGGTTCCTAAAATATACTTTAAAAATATTTTAGTTATGATTTATCAGTGTTGTGTCAAGGAATTTTGGATCTATATTTGTGAAGACACTGGTTGATAATTTTCTCTTCCATCATATAATTTTTTTTATCATCTTTTGATATTAGAGATTTTCTGGCCCCAAAGCACAAGTTAGTCTTAGCCAGTCATTCTTATTCTTCTATTTTCTGAAAGAGTTTATGTTATTTCTTCCTAGTATGTTTGACAGATCTTACCATATGACTCTTGAGTTTTATTGGAATGATTTTTATAAACAATTCAATTTATATCATGTATAGTGGGCTCGCAGATTGTTTCTTTTTGTATCAATTTTAAAAGGTTAGATTTTTCAGGAAAATGTGTCCATTTCATGTAAATTTTAAAATTTGTTGGCATGAGGTTTTTCATGCTGTTCTCTCATTATCTGTTTAATGTCTGTATGATATGTGGTGATAATTCCTTTTCCATTGCTGATTTGGTGATTTATATTCTCTCTTTTTCTTCATCAGTATAGCTAAAAGATTTTGCTAATTATGTTTACTTTTTCAAGGGCTACTAGCTTTTGGTTTGATTGATACTCTCTACTATCTATCCCTTTTCTATTTAATTCATTACCTCTATTATTTACTTATTTCTACATACTTTCAATTTACTTGGCATGTCTCTTAAAATTTTCTAATGTGGAGCCTGAAAGCATTGGTGTTAAATCTTTTTTATTTTCTGATATAAGAAATTCCTAAAATAAGTTTCCCTTTAAGTAATACTTTGTCTCTGTTCACCAATTTTGATATTTTTTATTGTTGACCTCAAAATATATCTTAATGTCCCTTAATATTTTGTCTTTATCTCTTGTAGAATTTTAAGTTTATTTAAGTTAATGTGTATGAATTTAAATTTATTTAAATTAAATTGTTTAATTTCCCACTACAGTAGCTTTTCCTAGGTATCTACTACTAAAAATACAGGGGCGTTTGGGTGGCTCAGTCGGTTAAGCATCCAACTTCAGCTCAGGTAATGATCTCACGGTTTGTGGGTATGAGTCCCAAGCTGGGCTCTGTGCTGACAGCAAGCTCAGAGCCTGGAGCCTATTTCAGATTCTGTGTCTCCCTCTCTTGCTGGCCCTCCTCTGCTCACACTGTCTTTCTCTCTCTCTCTCTCTCTCAGAAATAAATATAACATTAAAAAGAAAAATTAAAAAAATATAATTTGCATGATTTTAACAAATTTGAATTTTTTGAGGCTTATTATAGTACCCAGAATATATTTCTCTTTAATGAATGTTCTACATACACTTGAAAATATTTATTCTGAAGTTGTTAGATGTAATATTCTACTTAAGAATATTCTTTTCTGTTAGTAATATGTTGGGAGTTTTTTACCCCAAATGTATGTTGCATTTTGTCAAATGCATTTTATATATAGTTTAAAATGATCCCATGGCTTTCATTTTTAAATTTGTTTGATATGGTAAATTATATTGATTGATTTTCAAATGTTAAACTAATTGATTTTCTGGGATAAATTCTACGTAATTTTTTTTTTTACGTATTACTTGAGTTGATTTGCTAATATTTTGTCATTTTTGCATCTATGTTCGTGAGGGGTATTTGTAATTTTCTCTCTCTCTCTTCCATTGTCCATGATAGATCTGTATGTTTTCTACCTGATTCCAGACTTACTGTTCAGTTACATAGTCAGGACATATGGAACTAGCAAAAAAATATAGGTAAATAGATTAATGGAACAGAGCAGAAATTCTAGAAATAGGACAACAAATTTATGGACAATGGAGTTCTTACAAAATTTTAAGGCACTAATATAGAAGAAAAAGTTTTTCCCACTAATATTAATGGAAAAAACTACCTACGTGTGAAAATGAGAATCAACTTTTACTTTACACTATATCTAAGAATTAGCTTGAATGATAAATCTAGATGTGAAAGCTAATCCTATAAAATTTCTGAAAGATAACAGGAGGAGATATTTTTGCAGTGCTGGATTAAGCAATGTTTCCTTAAATAGGACATAAATCATTAAATAAGAATAGGAGTGCCTGGGTGGCTCAGTTGGTTAGGTGTCCGACTTCGGCTCAGGTCATGATCTCATGGTTTGTGGGTCTGAGTCCCACGCTGGGCTCTGTTCTGACAGCTCAGAGCCTGCAGCCTGCTTCGGATTCTGTGTCTCCTTCTCTCTCTCCTCTCCCCCGCTCATGCTCTCTCTCCATCTCTCAAAAATAAATAAATATTAAAAAGATTAAATAAGAATAAATCATTATAATTATACTTTGTTAAAATTATATTATTTGATTCTTCAAAAGATAACATTAACAAAACCAAAATGGCCAACTTAAGAAGGGAAAAAATATTCAAAATAGATGATTCTTACAGAGAACTTCTAACCAAAATATCCAAATAACTCTTAAAACTCTGTATTAAAAGACAAACCACTTAATAGATGACAGAAAAGATTCAAACAGATATTTCACAAAGTACAGAGATAGCCAATAAGCTCACGAAAATATGCTAAAAGTTATTAGCTAACAGGGCATTTCAAGTAAAAAACTATAATGAAATATCATGCCTACTCTCTAGAATTGCTTTGTTTTCTTCTAAAGACTGAAATATTAATTGCAGGCAAGCATGTAGAGCCACCAAACTCTTCCCCACTGCAGGTAGAATGTAAAAGCACTTGTCAAATCATTGGTCAGATTCTCAAACAGTTAAGCTTACACTTACCTGATGCCATTCCCCGATTCATTATACAGAGGAAAGAAGGGAGACACACAAAGTGTACATACTTTACAATTCCCTGTATACAAAATACTCGAAAACAACAACAAAAAATAATGTATAATGACAAGGTCTGGATCAATTTGTGACTAAGAGCAAAAGGGGGCTGCACTTCTGAGAATGCAGGGTATATTTATTCATTATATTGACTGGTGCAGTGGTTTCATGGACGTACCCACCTGTCAGAGCACACAAACTGCACATCCTAATTGGCTGTGGCTTCTTTTATATACATTTCCCCTGAGCAAAGTTAGAAAAATAAAGTATGCATGCAAACCCAAAACAACTTTATAAATTAATTATTAAAAGGGCAAATCTCACAGGTCAGTGACTTCTGGTAGAGTTAATTCTTAGAAAGTGAAGTAATTAAGCAGGCTTTGCCCATATCTACTTTGCCAGACTCTGTAATGTGTTTACAGCCCCACGGAATGCGGCAGAGGCCAGCATGGCTCTTTAACCTTTTATTAAGCTATTGCCTTCACCTGGAATCTTCTTCCTTTCTCTGGGTTCCTTTAGATTTCCACTCATCTTTTTTTTTTTTTTTAAGTTTGTTGACTTCTTTTGAGAGAGAGAGAGAGCACACACACAAGCAGAGGAGAGAGGAGACAGAAAGGAAGAGAAAGAGAATCCCAAGCAGTCTCCTCACTGTCAGTGCAGAGCCTGACGCAGGGCTTGAACTCACCAACAGTGAGATCATGACCTGAGCCAAAATCAAGAGCTGGACACTCAATGGACTGAGCCACCCAGGCACCCTTCATCTTTTTTTTTTAAAGTTTATTTATTTATTTTGAGAGACAGAGAGCAAGCGAGAGAGTGAGAGTGAGTGGGAGAGGGGCAGAGAGAGACAGAGAGAATCCCAAGCAGGCGCTGCGCTGTCAGCGCAGCTGGGCTCAATCTCACAAATGAATCATGACCTGAGCCAAAATCAAGACTTGGTTGTTTAACTGACTGAACCACCCAGGTGCCTCCCACTCATCTTTTAAGACCTGACCATCAAGTATCCTCTCCCTCCTCCCCCCCGTTTTACTTCTTGGATGTTAACAGCTCCTGCCTGTAAATCTTTTTGATTTTTGTGTGTCCCCTTGTCATAGAACTGCAGTTAATCTTTGCATTATTTTAGAGGTAGTTGTGTGAACATCACCGTTCTTCACTAGACTTGAAGCTCATCAGCATTTGATTGGGTGCTCTGGGCTCTGAAACAGGCCTAGGACCTAGGGACAGATATTAAATGCACAGTTATTTGAAGTTAAACTTAATCATTTTCAAATTGAGTTAATTTAGAAATAGGTCACATTCCCCTATTATAAGCCTCTTAGGGGAAAGGTGGGCAGCGGCGTATGCTGTTAAGGTTAAAGAAAAGCACTCATAAAGAAGGGGTCTTTGGAGAGAAACTTCAAGTTACCTGTGGAAAACACATGCCATTTCTTCTTCCCTCCATTAAGGGGAAAATTTCTTAGCTTTGTTCTAAAACTTAAATCACTTCTGAATAAATGGGGCTTTCCAAAAGATGAAGTATTTGCTTTTTAAATACTGCACAGAGGCTTTCAGGCTTCTTAGAATTTCTGTGAAGCATTGTTGAACTTTCAAAAGTACTTTCAAACATCTCAATTTTTGCTAATGTGTGGATGCCACTTCAAAACCAAATTGCACCAGACAGAATTAAACACGGAAGGAAGACTTTATTCCAGGCTATTGCAACCGAGGGAAGACCAGAACTCGGTCTGAGTTTTTAAGACTCGGGCTGGAGGGACCATCGGTCTTCTGTTTGCTAACTGGCCTTACCCAAAGGAAAAGTCAGTTTTCATGCGTCTTCATAATGGGAGATAGTTTTGCACGTGGAGTGAAGCACCCAGGAGGGAAAGTTAGGCTCCGCCCCTGCCCCAGAGACTGGCCAGAGAGGCACACTACCTTCCTCAGTGATGTCATGTCAAAGGACAGCCCCAAAGTTCTGCAGAAAGACCATCTTGGACTGTAACACTAGCAAGAGGCTTTTTAAAAGATTTGAATCTCACAGGGACAAAGAAAGATTTTACAAGGACAAGTTTTCTAAAGTAAATGTTCTAAGAAAAGGGAGCAGAGAGGCCTCCCTGGTTAGGCCATCTGGATTCTGTAAGGGCCTGGGTGAGAGGGAGGTCAGGGGCCTGGAGGCAGGAAGAAGACTGTCTAAGTATAGTCAAGCTGAGGGAAATATTGACGTTATCTTGATCAGTGCCTTCTTTAGATAATGATTTTATGTTTCTGACACTGAGCCTTTAGCTTTGCCAAATTAAACTTTGCTTAATTGTCCTTAAGCAGAGAACTGGTCCCTTGATCTGGAAAACAGAGGCTTCAAGGGTATGCCATTTTGCTCTCTGCCAAGCTGAATGTGGAAAATAATAGAGTTTTCTTCCAATACTTCAAGGCCAGAGCAAGGACAAGATAGCTTCAAGTGGCCCAGCTATAGTTGTACGAAAAATACTTTAATAGGGATAATTTTTCCTAATTGATCAAGAAAATGAATCTCTCCTCCAACAGTAATGAAAATAGAATTGATAATGCTTGCTGTGCGCTAACTTAGGTCTTTACCATACTGTTGGTTGAAAATGATGCAGCATACATATTATTTTGGGAGTGGAGAGGTTGAATTTAATCAGTGCCTTTTGTTTTCTTGCTATTTGCTTTGATTGCTACAGTTTAGCTGTTTGGCTCTGTTGAGTCATTATCTATTCTTCTCCCTCCTTCCTTACTTCTTTTTGTTTCATTAGCATCTTTATTTTATAATTTCTTTATTGTTTGAGCTGTGGTGCTCAGTGTTTAAATGATTGTTTTGTTTCTAAATTCTTTTTTCATCAGAAACTTTTATTTCAAACTAAAGTAGTCTGAACAAATCTGAGGTCTACTTTGGAATTGTATTTCTTTATACACTTGTGATAGAGTTAAGCAGCACAGTACTGAATGATGTGAATAATTATGTAAATTAGGATAATTTGCTATAGGTAGGGAATGCTAATTGATTGCATTGATAGCTCCAATTAATGGCTTCACTATATCCATGCTCTCTGAGTGCGATTTTGTTGTTCCTCTCATCAAGAAGATGATTCATGATTCACTCCTTGAATCTGTGCTGGTCTTATAAGTTGTTTTCATCCACAGAATGGAGCAGAAGAGATTTTTGCCAGTTCCAAACCTAGCAACTCTAGTAAATGCCTGCATCTTCCAGGACAATAAGCCTGAACTAGCCATTGGGAGGATCAGCGACCACACTGAAGAGAGATGAATCCCAGTTGAGGCTCTCCTAGGCCAGCCAGCACCTGGCCATCTAACAAATTGAGTGCAAGTGCATGGTCAAGTCTAGTCAAGATCAGCCATACCTGTCCATATCAGCAGACCAACTGATTCATAGACTCAGGGCAAAAATAAATGTATACATTTTCTGCCAGTAGGGTATTGTGGCTGTTTGTTACACAGCACTATTGTAGTATTAAGGAACTGATGCATTAACTTTCTTTTTCCTATTATGGCACACACTCCCACCTAATTACTTCAAACATCTGTTGAGTGTCATACAGTGGAAAATACTAAAGGCACAGAAACACATATCAACAACCCTTCTTTCAGTTGATATGCTCATGTGAAAGATAGAAGGAAAACCATCAACACTTTGTAATAGAGTGTTATGTGTTATATAAGATGAACATAGACTTCAAGGAGTCCCCATAGGGGTTATTTAAGTTAAATAGGCATCAGATGATTTTCCTGGCAGTGACTGAAATGTGTGGAATCTTGAATTAGGATGAGTAGAAGATAAGTTGGTTAAAAATATGTGATAGAAGAGCATTCTAGGAAGCAGCAAATTATTTTCTAAATCACAAGAGCAAAAGGTACTGAAAATGGTAAACATTTAAAATTAATGACATATGTGATATATGGGTTTAGCAGAGATGATATGGGGGATTTAAGTAGAAAAAGATTAGAGCATAAATTTCCTTGTGTTCTGAAAATGTTATCTCTATTCTGAAAATTATAGAAAAAATGAAGATTAAGGATTACAGGTGATGTGATTCTTCTAAGGGTTTCAGGAGCTCTTGATGATGGCCATGGGGAAAAAATAAAACAAGGGAAAGTCAAAGATATGAAAAATGCAGGAGGAGGCTACCGTAGTAATTCAGATGACAAGTGAGAAGGGTGTGGTATATACCTGCAGCCATGGAGACAATGGAAAGAGAGAAAAGAGTAACAAGAATAGTGACCTTGGTTCCACTAATATTCAAGAAATAGATATAGGGACAAGGAGAAATGAAAAAAAAAAAAAAGAAAACCACCACATATGTAGAAAGAAAACCAGAAATGAAGCTAGTACAAGGCATCAGTTATAGGGCTTAGTATCCCATGAGAACTTCCAAAAGTTTATGAGGGAGTCTGACTGAGTGACTGACCACTGAAAACTGGAAAGTCAAGCATGGTAGAAATGTTGAACTCAGAAATATTTGAGGACTAAATGTACACTAAAAATTACATATAAATTTTAATCTCATGGTTATATCTTCATTAGTAAGAGTTTCTCAAAAGAAGATGGAGTAGATGACAGAAATGGCGACATAATCTTTCATTGATTCAGGAGATAGAATCTCTTTCTATACCACTTCAATCTGGGAAGCCCATGGGACTTGATTTGACTAAAAAAGCAATGGAAGGGAAACTATAAATTCTGAGCCTGACCTCAGGAGGCTTTGTTAAGCCTCTCACTCTTGGGACCTTGTTACACCCAAGTGCACAAGTCTGAGATAAATTGCTGGGGCTAATAGACCACATGGAATAAAGACAAGCCATTCTATTTAACATCCCTTTTAACGAATTAGCCTCAGTCAACCAGAGAGTTGGCCATAGGTGCATGAGCAAGCCCAGCTGAGACCAGTTGAAGAGCCTTCTAGTTGACCTGGCCCAAAGTGCATTTCTTATTTTTTTTTTTAATGTTTTATTTATTTCTAGGAGAGAGAGAGACAGCATGAGCAGGGGAGGGTCAGACAGAGAGGGAGTCACAGACTCTGAAACAGGCTCCAGGCTCTGAGCCGGCAGTCAGCACAGAGCCCGACGCGGGGCTCGAACCCACGAACCGCGAGATCATGACCTAAGCGAAAGTCAGACGCTCAACCGACTAAGCCACTCAGGCGCCCCCCAAAGTGCATTTCTAATGCCAAATACATGATGATTGTTTTAGGCCACAATGTTTATGATAACTTTTTAAAGCTGTAAAAGCCAACTGATAAGGAATTTTACTAGAAAGATGACACCAGTGTATCATGGCTTACAGTTGGAATCAAGGTATTGCTATTGTTCATGTTCTACATTCTGTAATAATATCTGCATATTGAACTTGTGACATATGAATATAAAGGCAAAGAAAATGAAGCAGGGTGGAAAAAAAATGATGACTCTCTACTTAACTAAACTAGGTAGGGATAAAATTGATAACATTTATGGTTTGAATTCATAAGCCTATTTTACCCTCAATTTAGTTTTATGTCTTCAAAGGCTTCTGTCCAATTTTACAGATTTCATAAAAGAAATAATTTTCTTTTGAAATTTCAGAATTGCTTTTTGGTTCAATTAAACCTTGATGCCAGGGCAACTGAAGCTGTTACCAGTTGACTGTCCTACATATCTTGGCCAAGTGAATACATTCTGCATTTTTCTTTATCAGCCTTGGATGAATTATTCATTGATTGAACTCACATTTCCAGGAACACAGATGGAAAATGGTTTAAAAAATGTGCCCTTTAATAGACTGTCCTATTTTTTTTCCCCATTAAATGTCTTTGTATAGTCAACTATTGCTTCTAACCAACCATGGCTATGCCCTGGTGGCTCATTATCACGTTAGGTTCTTTTACTCTTCCATAATATTTTTTTTTTCTATACCTGAGTTTGTGACTCCAGAAATACCTGTGCAATCGTCGTATTTGAAATTGTATTTTTTATGCTCTTTCCTCTGGCAAATAAAAAGTGTGAAATGCAATATATGAGACTATATGAAGTGCTCAGTTTCTTTTCTTTTTTTTCCCCACTACTAATCTTCTTTTCTTCTACCCTTCCCCACTTCCCTCCTTCTTTCATTCTGCAGAATACTAAGTTATTATTTGATAAGTTGTTTAATCTTATTTGCATCCACTTTATTCTTGAACTTCCATCTTTTCTAACTGTGTCATGTTTGAGTCCATGAAAAATATTTTTTTCTTAAATGTTTTATAGCAGAACGAGAAACAATTTTGAAGTCCCACATTTTGTATTTGATCCAGACTGTACCATGTTCTTGCAAAGAAATGTGTCAAATAACCTTAATGAGTCTCATATCTTATTTATGAAATAAAGTAAATATCCCTATTTTAGAAAATATGAGAATAGCATTAATTGTGTATGTTAAAAGAAAAAAAATATAACATAGGTGGCTCTTTAAGACACTTAGAATTGTGTGAAAATGCCAAAGAATAAAACAAACAGAAAGTTCCTGAAATGAAATGAAGTGGAGAAAGACTTTTCTTGGTCCTAAAACTTTAAATGACCCTTGAAGGATTATAAAAATTGATATTTTTAAAAAAGAAGAGCTCTTCTAGGAAGAAACATTCTAAATACCTGGGTTCCTAATGACTAGTCTTCAGAATACTTAAACTGGAGACCATATGTGGGTACACACTCAACGAAGTTGCTGCGAAGGCTATTCTCTTTCATTATGGTATTTTAATTTTCATAAGAGATAAGCTGTCCTTATATAGAAAGAATACATTTTAAATTCCAGAGTCACGGCTTCTCTTCCATTTTCATCTATTTTTTTAAACTACATTTTTCACTTCACAAGCTTGGCACATATCTTATGCAAGAAAGCATGAAGTATTATCTGAAGTACAAAGTCATATATATTTCAAGTGGAGGTTGAGTAGACAAAAAGATTAATTTGCTTTTTGTCAACTCCATTCTCCATTTTTCTCTGTCACTGATTTCTTTCTGTGGTCCTTGGTACATGGGAAAGACATCGTGAACAAATTATCATAAGAACGCATCACCACATGAAAATACGTGTAATGAGGTGAAATTCAGATTCAGCCTAACCCTAAATTCTTGGTTGTACCACTTTAGATATAATTTGCTGTAAAGGCAACAGATACAGTTTATTTTCAAACTTAAGGTATTAAGCATGTGATTAGATGGTATAATTACTTGGTTTGCCTTTTCTATTTGTGGCCTCCAGAGGGCAGCATTCATTCTTTCACTACTACAGAAACCTAATAGCTGTTTATCTATTCTATCTATCTATCTATCTATCTATCTATCTATCTATCTATCTATCTATCACCTACCTATCTCCCCTTGAATTAAAATAATATTTCGGTGTAGGGGCAACCATGCCTCACTAACATAGTAAACTTATGGGAAAGAAATACATTATATGTTATCTTAAAAAAAGTTACTAGATGCTTTATTTGCATTTCTGAAAGAACAAATGCAATGTGGCCAACTAGGCAAAATCTTTCTCTCTGAACATTTCAGTAATACCAAATATCAACTAAAAATGATTTTACTTTCATAATTTAAAAAACCCTATTTAATTTAATAAGTAATTAGGCATTCAAATGGAAGCTGAAAATTACCCATTCCCTCAAAAATAAAGTACAGAAAACAAGAATAGGAAGAACAATGGACCTTTGCCAAGAGAAAGGAGTTTTTCCAAGAATAAAGAGTGATATGCGGCACATCCTGAACAACACTCAGATCTCCTGATACACAGCAAGGAAAACTGAGATGATCCCTCAGTAAAAGACTTTTTTATATATTTAATTGCTTAGACTTTTTAATGTGTCAAGACCAAGAAGTAACCACTTACATGCCACTGTTATTCTAACTATATAAGGAGTGTATAATATAAAACCTTGGGAATAGGAGAGAGAAATATGTGTTGCTCAGCTATGAAAATCTGTAATGACCTCTCCTCTGACAAGCTATTTAGAATGATCCAGAGAGAAGGTAAAGAAAGTTTTATTCTCATTTCTTATTTGTTAATTTCAAGTTTTGGTACGTCTTTAGTCAATAAAAAAGATGGGGCAAAATGATCATTTTTACAGAGACATTACAGTTAGTGGTAGAGGAAAGATATCAATCTTGAATTTAGCACTGAAAATTTGAAGCATCTGTGGGAGATTCTGGTTACAGAGAGAACAGAGACCAAGAATGAGGACCAT
This sequence comes from Crocuta crocuta, assembly GCF_008692635.1. NCBI lineage: Eukaryota > Metazoa > Chordata > Mammalia > Carnivora > Hyaenidae > Crocuta > Crocuta crocuta. The sequence continues at coordinate 6,258,640 of NW_027532203.1, read as the reverse complement.
GGAGAAGGTAAAAGTACAAGACATGTTATTAATAATTATACATAAAATCACAGTGACCAAACTTATTCCCCCCAAATTAAACTTCTTATGAATCTTTAAAAATGCAAGAAATGGAATTGTTTTATTTTAATGTGCAGTGCTTGCCCACTCAAATCTGTCTCTGGTTATTTGCAGGACCTGGTCACCTATACTTTCACAATGACACATTTTTTTATGGAAGGAGAGCCGAGGTTCCTAAAATCCACTTGCAAGAAAATTAATAGTTGGGGGAAAGTACAGAATGATTGAAAGATGTTCTTAACAAACATGACATTTTTCTTTCCACCCTTAATAAGTAGAAATGAAGCTACATCCATGGGATTCTTCTTTCACATGAGCACTGTAATTTACACGCAAAATAAATTCAGGTGGAGCTATTCGGGGAGCCTAGGTGTAACAGGATCGCCATTTGTCAGAGATTATTACTCTAGAAGGCTCCCTAGGAGAGGCGTAAATTTGCCCTGCAATAACACATCGCATAATAACAGCAAGGAGCTTGTCTCTGCACTCCTCATGGGCAGCACACCTGCTCAGAGGGACCTTCCTGCTGAGCCTATGAAGCCAACCTGCTCATTCATGTGGCAATCCAAGCCTTTAGTTAGGAACTACTGGAGCAAAACTAGACCATCAAATCGCCCACTAACATGTTGTTTTTGAAGCATAGAGAGGATAGATCTGTTTTGTTTGGAAACCTAAATATTTGAAGGCGGCCAGAATAGATACATGGGAAGACAGCAATTACTGGAGTCAATAATCCCAATTAAAAATCCCAATAGTGGGGCTGATTTACTAGCTATGAAGATCAGTGTCTTCATATTGGGAATAATAAAGGTCTCCTTATGGGGTTATTGTGAAGTTTATAATCACTTTAGGGAAAATGTCTAACATTGTGTTTGGACATATTGGAATCAGAACTTTTCGTAGCACAACTATGGACTTGTCCTTCATATAAGATGACAGTCAATCACATAAGCACTGTAGCCTCATGCTCAAAACAGTAGCACTGACCCACCCCTGTTATGTATCCCTGCCCCAAATTAACTTCTGGATCGTGGTTATTAAAGGCTGGGAAAAATATAGGGGGGTTCTGGCCATGGAACTCTAAACAGTTAAGTGGCCTTTCATGAGGTCAAACCTGGTGCTTATTCAGTAACAAGTTACAAATGACACCTTTCTATCTTATCAGTTCTTGAGCCACTTGTAAGGACACTTTAAGGGAAAGGTATCCCTTTGAAGGTGACAGCAAACCTCCTTGTATTGAGTTCTGGTTTAGTTAATTGCATTATTAAGCCTTGGCACCTTTACCCACTTAGAGCTCTACTGTCATTTTGTCATTTTGGAAGAGTGATAGGAGGGGCTGTAGTCACTTACCAAGCCTACACTAATAGTTGGTAAATGTGGTTTTGTGAAAACTTAAATGAAAAGCTAAACTCAGCAATTTAATCCAAATAATGAGCTACCAATTATTTTCAGGATCTTAAAGCCCCTTTTGGTTATAAATTGCTGTTTGCAGATAGCAACTAGTCAATCATTCTCACCACAAAGCCTCTTATTATGTAAAATGGTTTTAATCATTAAAAGTGTTTGGAATTTCAGAAAGTCAGACAGCAGTAAAATACCTAATAATACACTCAAAGCTAGCTACAATGAATTTCATCTTTATCTGGTTCCAAAGAAAAAACTGACTAAAATATTTTCGGTGGATGAGTATCAGTGGGTTTCCACTGCATAAATTACTTCCAACAGGGATAAGCGTATGGTTAAGCAGAAAAAGAACTGACTGATTTGATTAAAAGTTTTTTCTTAGAAAACTATAAATAGAGATCATGTAGAGAAATATGGCAAGACTTTTCAGGGCATTATAATTTATAGGTTATACATGATTTTATATACACACACATAATTACATATACATAGTTGTGTAGACATAGCAATATATGAATGAAATCCACAGAAAGGACATCTCAGAAAGGAATAATTGATTCTGTAAAATAATATTTTGATTCCCCTCACTAAAGCATCTTCCTTAAACAATTATTGTTTTCTTTTTAAAAAATCTTTCTTTTTTATTACTTACTTTAAAAAGCCCAAAGTCAGCAGTGAACAGGATCAAAACAAACAATTTTAAAATATGAAAACATGAACTGCTGAGAGAAGATATCCTCATGCAACAAAAAAAGTAGAAAAATGTTCTAGAATTGGTTTTAGCTTATGCACAAGTTCACAGGTTCAAGAAGAGAGAAGACTCTGAGGTTACTTAGTGTATCTCCTTGTGCTACACATTCAGTAATACTTGAGTCAAGGCCATCGATGTACATAGCAATAGATTGTTATGGTTTATACTATTTAATTAGTCCTATAAAGGGCATATTTTTCTTATTAAATAGGCTAAAGAAGAGTCCATTATGGGACAAAACAAAGATCTCTACTTCAAAAAAGACAGGAGTTCAAATATGAGGCATAAAAATGTCAACAGAACATCAGGATCTGCCTTTGTAATGAATTCTTCTTCTAGGCTAGATTCTAAACCCCTCTGTGAGGAAGTGTGAAATAATTCCATCATTCAATACATATTTATTGAGAATCAACTGGCAGGCACTCTCCATGTGCTGAGAGTACAACAGTGAACAAAAGTCAGCATTCTCATGGTATTATTCTCATGAGGAAGATAGATTATGGATAAAGAAATCAAATTTTGTCATATAATAGCATGTAATGGTAAACACTAAAAATAAAAATAAAGCAGCATAAAGGTAAAGAGAGTGGTGATGTTGTTATTCTAGACAGTGGACAGGGAAAGCCTCTCTAAGAAGGTGAATTTTGCCTAGACAATTAAAGAAAAGTAAGGGAATCCACAAATATCTAAGAGAAGGACAGTCCAAATCTAGAATGGCGAATGCGATGGTCTCATCATGGAAATATCCTTGGCTCTTTCACAGAACTTCAGAAAGGCCACTGTGGCTAGGCTTAGGAAGATTAAGGGGAAGGACAGCAGAAATGAAATAGAAGAGAAATGAATAAGCCAAGTTGTGTAGGAGTTTCGCTTTTATTTTGTGGTGAGAAAGCGTTGATGAAATTTTTCCCAGGGGAGCAACATGATGGCTTATAGTATAAAGGATCATTGTGACTGCTGGAGTTTTAAATCTAAAGAAAGATCAGTCAGCAAAGTTTTTCACTTTGCTTCGGCCGAGTTTAACCAAAAAGGTGCATGGAGTAGACTGATTTGGATTTATTCGGGTTGGGGTTTAATGAGGCAGAGGGACATAGAGGCAAGAGAGTTGACAATAAGCATACATTCTTTTTATTGTGAAAAAACGTACACAACACAAAATTTATCATTTTAAACTCTTTTAAGTGCACAGTTCAGTGGCATTGAGTATATTCATATTGTTGTGTAACCATCTCCATCATCAATTGCCAGAACTTTGTCATCTTCCCAAACTGAAAGCCTGTACTCATTAAATGGTAACTCCTCACGTTCTGCTTCCCTCGAGGTCCCCAGAACTACCTTTCTAGTTTCTGTCATTACAAGTCTGACTACTCTAGGTAACTCATAAAAGCAGAAACATAGAGGGGTGCCTGGGTGGCCTAGTCGGTTAAGCGTCCGACTTTCGCTTAGGTCATGATCTCGCGGTTCGTGGGTTCGAGCCCTGCATCGGGCTCTGTGCTGACTGCCAGCTCAGAGCCTGGAGCCTATTTCAGAGTCTGTGTCTCCCTCTCTCTGACCCTCCCCTGCTCACGCTGTCTCTCTCTCCTAGAACTAAATAAAAATATTAAAAAAAAAAAGCAGAAACATAGATTTTCCTTTTGCATCTGGCTTATTTCACTTACCATAATGTCTCCAAGGTTCATCTATGTGCAGCATGTTTCAGAATTTCATTAATTTTTAGGGCTGAATAATATTTTATTATTTGCATATGCCATATTTTGTTTATCATCCGCACCTCAGTGGACATTTGGCTTGTTTTCACCTTTAACTATTGTGAATGATGCTGCTATTAAGGATGTACAAATATCTGTCTGAATCTCCGCTTCCACTTGTTTGGGGCACATAGCCAGAAGTTAAATTGCTGGATCATATGTCAATTTTTAGTTTAATTTTTTGAGGAACAGCCATATTGTTTTCTACATAGGCTGCGCCACATTCCATTCCCATCACTAGTGCACAAAGGTTCCAATTTCACCACATGGTCGCTAACATTTGTCATTTTTTGTTTTCTTACAATAGCCACTCTAATAGATGTGAACTAGTATCCCATCGTGGGGTTGATTTATATTTCCCTAATGATTGGTGATGCTGAGCATGTTTTCATGTGTTTTTAGACATTTATGTATCTTCTTTGGAGAAATGTTTATTTAACTTCTTTGACCATTTTTTTAAAAGCAGGTTTTTAAAAATCATTGAACTATAAACATTCTTTATATATTCTTGATATTTCATCCTAACAAATATATAATTTGCAAATATTTTTTTTCCATTCCATGGGTTGCTTTTTCAGCCACTTGGCAGTGTTCTTGATGCAAAAAGTCTTTTATTTTGCTGAGGTTCCATTTATCTAAACCTTTTGTTGCCTATACTTTTGGTATTGTATGCAAGAGATCACTGCCAAATTCAGTGTCATGAAGCTTTTCTACTATGCTTATCTCTGAGTTTTATAGCTTTAGCTATCACATTTATATTTTTAATCCACTTTGAGATAATTTTTGTATATAGTGTGAAAAAAAAGAGGTGCACACTTCATTCTTTAGCTCATGGATAAGTTTTCTTTAATACTATTTGTTGAAAATACTGCCATTTCTCTGTTGAATGTTCTTGGCATTTTGAATATAATTATTTGACTATATACATGAGGGTATTTCTGGACTTTTTGATTCTATTCCATTAGTTAATTGGTCTATCTTTTTGCCAGTACTACACTGTTTTTATTATTGTAGGTGTGGTAAGTTTTAAAATTAGGAAGGGTTCACTAATATTCCATATGAATTTTAGGCCAGATTTTTCTATTTCTGCAAAAAATTTTGGGATTTTGATAGGGATTACATTGAATCTGTAGATCACTTTGAATAGTATTGACATCCTAACAATATCAACAATACCATTTTGAATAGTATTGACATTCCAATTTATGAAAACCCCAATGAGATACCCCACCTTACACCTGTTACAATAGCTATTACCCAAAAGGCAAAAGATAAGTGTAAGCATGAATGTAGAGGAAAGGGACCCTTGTACACTATTGGTGGGAATGTAAATTGAGAGAGCTGTTTGGAAAGCCCTATGTAGATTCTTCAAAAAATTAAAAATAGAGCTACCACATGATCCAACAATCCCACTCTGGGCATATATCCAACAAAAATGAAATCAACTACCCAAAGAGAGATCTTCACTCCCGTGTTTATTGCAGCATTAATCATAATACTCCAAATAGGGAAATAACCCAAGTGTTCAACAATGGATGAATGGACAAAAAACATGTTTTACACACACACACACACACACACACACATACACACACACAGAGGAATATTATCTGGTAACGAAAAAGAAGGAAATCCTGTCATTTGCAACAACATGAATAAAACTGGAGGTCGTTATGCTAAGAGAAATAAATAAACCAGACATAGAAACACAAACACTGAATGATCTCACTGATATGTGGAATCTATAAACAAAACAAAAAACAACTTGAACTCCTAAAAGCTAAGAGATGAAAGGTCATTACCAGGGGCTTGAGGATATGAGGGAACCGTGGAGATATTGGTCAGTGGGTACAAAATTTGCAATCATGTAGCATGGATAAGTCTAGAGATCTCATATGCAGGCATGATGATTGTAGCTAATAATACTGTATTGAATACTAGAAATATGCCAAGATTGTAGATTTCGGGTACACACACACAAAAATGGTACTATGTGAGGAGATACGTTAATTAGCTTCTTTGTAGTAATTATTTCACTATGTATATGTATATTAAATCATCACGTTGTACATCTCAAATATGCAATTTTATTTTACATACTATTTATATTTATTTTATATATAAATAAAAACTACAGTTATGAATATACATGGGAAATCCTGAACAAAATATTAACNAAGTTTAAAATTATACTTAAAAGAAGGCCAAACAGGATTTTCTTGGGGGGAAAATGCCAACTTTCTTTAACATTAGGAAATCATTCAATGTATTTCAAATTAACAGGTTAAAGACTTAAAGTCGTATTATACTTAAAAATGTAAAAAATCTACTAATTGTGATATCTCAAACTAGATTTTCTTCAGCTGCAAAATGAAAAGAAAAAATGTGAATAATTTTTAAAGAATAGAAAATACAATATTATTTATAATACAATATAATTAATTATATACAATATTATATAATCATATTAATATAATAATATCTTGTGTCCTCAAATATTTTATTATCATGTTTACTGAAAAACTTAAAACAACAAATTTATTATGTTTAAGTCAATTCATTTCAAGCTTAGGTTAAATTCTATCTCAAAGAGAAATGTTAGTTTCTGTACTGAACTTCATTCAATGTTTTAATTCCACTTAATCATGAGGCTTTGGGAAAATTCCCATTAAAAATAAACATTTTCTCCTTCTAATTATGGCAATAAACATGACATTTGGAGATTAGTCTGTAGTCATTTTATGAGCATTCATTAATAATCAATCAGACCCTAGGATTAATTTAAAAAGTCTTAACTCTACTGATGCCAGACTTCCACATCACATCTGCATTTGTATCCAACCCATCTATTTCTATGGAATAAATTTAACAATTATTTTTATCTAGTATCCAATGGGAAAATTATCAGTCGCAATAAAAACTTTAATTAAGAGGACACCCAGAAGAAAATTTCCTTTAACTAAATGTGCATGTATTTATATGGAGAAGGCAGGGCTTTGTCATATCCAGAGCATGAGAGAAATCTCACCTTTCAAAATATACCATCGTAGAACTAAAAAGTTAGTCTATACAGAAAAAGAAGATATAGCGGAGATGCTTTTTAGCTACAGCCATCAAATATTCAGCTTTTCTCAGAACAAAACCACTTTGCAAAAGTCTGCTCACTAATTCCAAAGGAAGAATAAAAATGAATAAAGCATACAAGTCTTCTCTTCAAGTGCACTACCTAAAGCACCTAACTTCAAACTGGATGAGGTTTTATAATTCCTACAATGGTGTCTGTGGATGCTCAGAAGTAGACAAAAGATTCTTTAAGGTAACTCTAGGATATTTTGGTAACACAGTTTAGAAACACAGCACCCGGCATTCTAGATTGCACTAAAACAGTCCTCTTCTGTCATTTAGGATGAACATTTTTATATCTGCCAGTGATAATTTGAGTGTATTTCTTTTGGTTTTTTAATTTTTATTATTTTTGACTTTCAAAGACTATTGTTTAAGTGAAAGAGACTAGTAAGCAATACGATTTTGGATAATTTCACAGCAATGTAGAGTCAGCTCCCACCCAGAGTCCCTGGGATCATCCTAAACATTGATTTTATGACACGTTCTACACATTCTGTTTGTCATGACTGACCTGGGTTGGCCATCTGGAAGATATTCAGTGATTTACTGCTTGCATTGTTAGTATGAAAAGGTGGCCTGGAAAATCAGAAAGTCAGTCTCTATCTTTCTCATAGCATCGTGTTTAAGAACATGAATTCCGTTGGCTATTGGGGGTCTTTTGCAGTTCCATGCAAATTTTAGGATAGTTTGTTCTAGTTTTAGGAAGAATGCTGGTGCAATTTTGATTGGGATTGCATTGAATGTGCAGATTGCTTTGTAGTGACATATAACAATATTTATTCTTCCAATGCATGAGCATGGAATGTTTTTTCCATTTCTTTGTGTCTTCTTCAATTTTCTTCATAAGTTTTCTATAGTTTTCATCATACAAATCTCTTATATCTTTGGTTAGGTTTATTCCTAGGTATTTTATGGATTTTTGTGCAGTTGTGAATGGGATCAGTTTCTTGATTTCTCTTTCTGTTGCTTCATTGTTAGTGTCTAAAAATGCAACCGATTTCTGTACATTGATTTTGTATCCTGCAACTTTGCTGAATTTGTGGATCAGTTCTAGTAGGCTTCTGGTGGAGTCTGTTGGGTTTTCTATGTAGAGTATCATGTCGTCTGCGAAAAGTGAAAGTTTGATTTCTTCTTTGACAATTCTGATGCCTTTTATTTCCTTTTGTTGTCAATTGCTGATTCTAGGACTTTNGAGGCAAACCATGAGAGACTCTTGAATTCCGAGAACAAACTGAGGGATGATGGTGGTGGGAGGGAGGGGAAAGGGGGTGATGGGCATGGAGGAGGGCACTTGTGGGGATGAGCACTAGCTGTTATATGGAAACTAACTTGACAATAAACTATTGACAATAAACTATTTAAAAAAATAAAAGATCCAACCCCCCTCCCCACCAAAAAAAAGAACATGAATTCCGGAACATGATGGATCTAAGTTCAAATGCTAGCTTTTCTGTGAGTTACTTAATCTTTCAGAGTTTTATCACTGAAACGATGATAATAATAGCTAGTTCATGAGCTTGTTGTGTGAATTGAATGGGATGATGCATGTAAACAGCCCAACACCTCACAATTAGTATTAGCGGTTGTTTCTGTTATTGCATAGATTGAGATGAGAGGCAGACACCAAGTGAATGTTTATCTTTGGGGAACCAAGGCAAAAGATCACAAAGATTGGTCAACAGATGAAATAAGTAAGAGGAAACCAGCCAAGACAGGACAAGTTAATAGATCCATAGAGAAGTGGAAACATAACAACAACAAAAAAATGTGGACAGGTAATTGAAAAAAAGAGACTTCCTAAAATCTGGTTAGTAAATTGAAGAATAATGCGTTCACAGTAAAGTGCACAATTTCAAAATGCTGAGATCAATGAATTTTTTATATGTATGTATGCCTCTATAACCACCATACAAATCAAAATGTAAGACACTTTCACCTTCCCTCCTCTCAGTAGGCTCTCTTATGGTCTCAGTCAACAACCACTCTTCAAAGGTAATTACTATTTTAACACATATCTTGAACTTCATACCAATGGAATGGTGCCACTCTTTTGTGTCTGGCTTTTTTCATCGAACATAGTCTGTGAGAACTATCCATGTTGTTATTTGTTTTTTTTTTTTTCCCCACTTCTGTATTCTATGAACATCTTACAATTTATTCATCTTCCCATTCATGGACTTTCAGACTGTTTCCATTTTGGGGCTATTATAAATATAGCTGCTATAATCTGTTAGAAACATTTGCACAGAAGTCTTTTAATAGACATAAACACTCACTGATGCATGGAATTGCTGAGTTCAAGGGGATAGGTACGTTTAGCTCTTGTGAGATATTGCCAAACAATTTCTTAAGAACAATTTACACTCTCATCCCCTCAGTATCAGAGGTCCAATTGTGCCACGCCGTTGCCAACACTTGACATTGATCATTGTTTGAGTTTTAACCAATCTGATAGGAGCTTAATGTATATGATTTCTATTTTAATTTGCATTTCCATGATGACTGATCAAGTTGACCACCATTTTGTATTCATCTTGGCCATTTGAACATCCTTTCTGAGATGACTGTTGACGCACTATGCCCACTAAAAAAATGTTTTGTTTACTTATTTACTTAACTTTGACATTACCCATCTATCATCCATCTTAAATTTTGAGTGTGATATAAATTCAGATTCAAGGTTCATATTTTTAAAATTTTCTATATGGGGTATCCTTTGGATACAGCACCATTTACTGAACTGTACTGGCGCCTTTGCTGTACATCAGCGTGTAGGTCCGTTTTGGGCTCTTCATGCTAATTCATTACTATTTGTCTGCTCCTGTGCCAATACAACCCTTTATTTCTATATCTACATAGTAAGTCTTAATTTTCTTGGTGGTGAAAATCCTCTAACTTTGCTTTTCTTCTTCCAGGTTACCTTGGCTTTTCTAAGTCTCTTTGATTTTGATACAGATTTTAGAATCAGCTAATCACATTTCCCAAATCCTTCTGTTCCTCTGTAACTTTGAGAAATAGGTAGTCATTGAGGGCTGTAACCTATAGTGCCAACTTCCTAGGTTATTATTTAAATCCTTTAAAATATGCTTCAAACATATTTTCCCCGGCCTTATTTTCCAATTACTCCTCTTCATTAACCTCTCACCGTCCCCCACATGTTTATTTAAATCCCCTGCCTCTGTCACTTGACAGCTGTTTCCCCAGCTGGAACACTCCTTGAGTCCTTTCTACTCACCTAAGTCTTATTTCTGTTTCTGAAGTTTCTGTTTCCAGATCCAAATGCCACTTCCCCAAAGCAGCTTCCGTCTCCCTCCAGCTCACACTGAACCCTGCATCCATCATCTGACCTCCTGCTGTGATTGCTGCCTGAACCAAATCTATTTCAGACTAATTACATAGAGCTTTATATTTTTAGATATTATTTTTATGGGATGACTTCTGGCAAGAATCTTACTTTCAAATGGTTTCACCTTTCACAACTCTTCACAGACTGCTTGTGCGTACAAGGTGCTGAATCAATAAATAACTGCCGATTGCTCGGCGGCAGAGTTTTAAAAATAAGAATACTGGAATCCACGTTTGCACCACAGTATTAGAAACCATACTGTGAAATTAAAACATATGTAGCTACTGGAAGGACTGTACCTTCTCCTTGCCTGCTAGAAACTGAAATGAAGCCTTAATCTGCGCATCTTCACCTCGGTGTAATTGGTCTCTGCACATATATATGATAGAAAAAGTCAGGTGTTTTATGAAGAAATTATGCTTTATGTAGCACCACAAAGAAGAGGACTTTCATACTATAAACTATTCTGATGTGAGACAGAATGTTCAAACCATTTAAAGATATAGATGGCACATAAAAGGGATACTTCAGGGATTTGGTTCAAATGTACTGTAACTGCTTTTAGGGGAAAAAAAAGTGGATTACGAAGCCTGGATAAGTTCTTTGAAAACTAACTGATGATCATTTTGGGAAAAAAATAATCTAAATATAAATAGCTTTATCTAAAGGGCTGAAAATCTAATAGAATTATCCTTCTGTTTTTCTGCTAGTCCACAGTCTTCATTCAATGGGCTCGATGCTAACTCTAATACTATCCTTTCATTAATTAGTTAGAAGCTCTTAAAATCTACCTTAATTAAAAATAGAATAAGACCCCTGGGGGGCTCAGTCGGTTGAGTGACTGACTCTTGATTTTGGCTCAGGTCATGGTCCCAGGCTTGTGGAATTGAGCCCGGCGTCGGGGTCCACACTGAGCATGGAGCCTGCTTGAGATTCTCTTTCCCTCTGCCATTCTCCCCTGCTTGTGCCCTCTCTCTCTCTAAAATAATACACACACACACACACACACACACACACACAGAGCTCTGAGTGGCAGAAGGCATTTGCATCAAATGATTTACAAATAAATAGCCACATCAAGATTTACTGTAATGCTGTGATTCCCTAAGTAAGTCAGATTCCTTCACTTGGGTCAAAGGGTTCGATGGGTGCACTCAGCACACGTGCCCTTCCCGGAAGGCTGCCAATTGCACATCCCATGGCTGAGTGACTCCACCGCTGGAGCTCTGTCTTCCTGAACACATATTTTTCTAGATACTTTGAAATCTCCAGTTTTAAATCACTTTCATTTGTTCCATAAAAATGTTTCAAAAATCATCTTAATATTAGGTGGTTAAAAAAAAGAATTATATACGGCACTGTATTTTAGTTTTTCTGGAACTTGCTAATTACTAAAAAAAAATCTGATACATGAGCAGGGTTTTACTTGATGTTCTTTTTAAAAAAAATTAAGGTGCATTTATTTTTTTGAAAGGGACAGAGTGCTAGTGGTGGAAGGACAGAGAGAGAAGGAAATACAGAATCCGAAGTAGGGTGCAGGCTCTGAGCTGTCAGTACAGAGCCTGATGTGGGGCTTGAATTCACGAGCAGAGCCATGAGATCATGACCTGAGCAGAAGCTGGACGCTCAACTGACTGAGCCACCCAGGTGCCCCTACTTAATGTTCCTTTAACTAAAGTCTGGAAATGTGTATCTTAGATATTATTTTTATTTTCATGAAGTAAATTTTTGCAATTATTTTTGTATACTTCATCATTGTTTTGGCCATAAAAACCTTGACATGGTTTATAAGCTGACTTTAAAAATTAGTGAGAACAAACCCTGCTCTTGAAGATGAGAGGTTTGGTCACTGACATCAGTAAAAGAAACACACAAAAACAAAAACAAAACAAAACAAAACAAAAACAATTCAGTGCATTCAAAATGTGCAGAATTTAAAACATAAATAAATAAGCCAAGTTGAGGAAATTACAGATCAACATCCACAAGCAAGAAGGGGAATACAAAGAATTATTATAAAAATTCTTAGCTGAGTGATTAATCCACAGGGTCACACATACACTATCTAAAAAGTTTGCAGTGACCTTGTTTGTTTCTATTGCAAGTGTGTCTTTACTATGATTGTTCAAGAGTAGGTAGGTGATTATTCCTGCTAGCCTCTTATGAGAATAATTCTCTTCCAATTCAAAACTGCAATTTGACAGTGGATTTGAACACATCAGGTTTTGTGGTTACCCTTCAGGTCAGAGGAGGCCTAATATGGCTATAGATTCAGTACACTTGAACTGACATACACTTTCTTTAGCTTGCATATACGTAATTTTATAGTACTCAGTTATGCGTCAGAGGTGGATGATGGCCAATTAAACTTACTTATTGAACACTTACTGTTTTAGGTTTCAGAATGTACGCCATTTAAGAAAGATCGAATTAGCCAAAAAGCAAAAAAAAAAAACCAACCCAGAGCAATTAATTGAAATATAAACCCAGAAAAATGAGAGAAGCAGTACAAGAGAGACAAAAATCAAATGCAAGGAGGGTTGAGGGAAGAAAGGCAGCATCTGGGGTGAAGGATGGTACATCGGTCCAAGTGTTTTGGGGAAGGGGACACAGGAAAAGAGATTTTTAAAAAAGGTAGGGTCACCCTTTTTAAACAGTAAAGTGGAGAGGAAGCACATTCCTCCTGCAGATAAATGGTTATGAGGACTTGATTCTGATTTGTATATGAATATGGCTTACTGCTAAATATTATTAATTATTAATGAGGACACTAATTCATAACCTAGGCTGTGAGGGAGTTGGCAAACTAACTTGTCAAACTGATTCTCTGATGCTATTTTCTCAGCCTGAGCACTGCTTTTGATGTTGATGCCGTTTATTGTGCAAGGAAATAATTTTGCTGTGACACTTGGTCACTTGTTGATTTCTATGATACATGATATCTTTGACCTGTACAAAAATCAACAATTGGGGATACAGACGATGTTGTTTTTCTTTTTAAAACAGTGTCCAGGCCACAGCTAAGGGATTTATAGAAGTGATATACACAGAAAAACTTTAATGCCAACGGTACATAACTGAGGGATTCTTGGTGTTTCTAAGTGGGCATGGGGGTCTTACCCTTCTCTGATTATGAGAATTTCTCATTTATCAGCAAACATTGAGTTAAGTCAATGGAAAATGTGGATGTTTAGATAAATATGTGGATTCACTGACATAAATGAATCTGTTGAAGTTTCTTTCTTTGTTTTAATTATAATATCTACTTCATCAATGTATGAATAGAATAAACTTAAGGTTTCTGTAAAGACTCAATGGTACAAGTTTTTTCTTTGTCCCCTCATACCATATGTTCTCTTTGTGTACAATATTTTGCCACCTTTGCGTGGGATGGTGGCAACTAAAAAAAAATCAATATGATGAACGAAAGAATCGATAAAGGATCTATTATCAGTAGCTATTGTGATGGGCATTATGGATAAAAACGCTCACAAAAAAAGTCTATGCCATTGTATGGTTCACACTGGTTGTGATTTATTTCAAAAATACCGTAGACTGGTCTACACTACCATAATAACTAGAAGGAAAATGCACCTATTATTGCATTCTCCTATATTCTTCATGAGTCCAGAATCACTCAACAGAACAATTAGCTACAAATCTATGTTAAGTTATGGATGAAACACTGCGTTAGAAAAGAAGATGGACTTCCTCTCTTCAGGGAGTTTAGTTTCTACTATATTACCAGGACTACATCAAGACCCACAGCACTTCATAATACGGTGCGAATGGTGCCCCTCACGTGGTAGGCAGTACTGACTAAGCACATGAGTTAGTCCAAATAAAAATAAATAGGTTCAATTATTATTTGCCTTGGCCAATTTGGTATAGAGCAAAAATTCTATAAAAGTAGATATAAATGAACAGTTACACATATACTTGTCAATTTTAGGGATATACATTTGATTTACAGAAATAAAGTCCTAACAGGCTTATTAGTCTGGGAAAGAGAACCACAAACGATCATGCCAGGTAAAGGTGGTGCCACTGAGAGCCCACAGCCAATTTGTGGCTCATTGTCTCAAAATCAAGATCTGATACAATTTGAGGAGCACCTGGGTGGCTCAGTCGGTTGGGCGTCTGGCTTTAGCTCAGGTCATGATCTCACCATTCGTGGGTTCGAGCCCCGCGTGGGGCTCTGTGCTGACAGCCAGCTCAGAGCCTGGAGCTTGTTTCAGATTCTGTATTTCCCTCTCTCTCTGACCCTCCCCTGCTCATGCTGTCTTTCTCTCTCTCTCTCTTTCTCTCTCTCAGAAATAAATAAAACATTAAAAAAATTTTTAAAAAGGTCTGATATAATTTGAAAGAGATATGTTTTCTACACAATTTTTTTTTGTTTTTGCTATTGGTATAGTTCTCAAGAGAAAGAAGACAGTCCACCACATAGAAAACATTTCTCTTAATGATCACTTACTTACATGCAATCTTAACACACTGGATTCTGTAACTATTCAGCTTCCTTACTAAAAATTACTTAATTTTATTTCTCTACAAATATCATAGGTCTATAGTTTTGGAAAAAGGTATTCTACTAATATCATTAATTACAGACTTATTACAATCTTTCCCACCAAGATAATGAAGGAATTGTACATAGACCACTCTTAAATTGCATATTGGGGAACAGTAAATTTTCTCTCTTTCAATTATGATTTTTCCCCAATGCACTATGTATTTTGTGTCTCCATTCACTTCTCTGAATTGTTTTACTTTCACTGGTATACTAAGACTTGCCAGAAGGAACTGTATAGACTTTGGTTAGGGAAAAAAGATAGCGTTTTCTATGTTTAATGTGTATTAATGAAAATACATTGAGAAAGTCATTATTAATTAACTTACTGAGGTTACTCAAGGACAGAGGGAAGCGATACCATCAGTCAATGGGTAAAGGATTATTTATATTTCCACATCATGATCATAACGATCAACCGAATAAAAATGAAATGTAAAGATGATTCCTATTACATGGAAATGTCACACAACCCCTTCGCCCTGGCACCCACCCTGCGAAGACATCTTTCGGAAGACTGCTATAATTTGCTTGGCTCACCCCCCACACACTCCTAAAGAACAAAATCAGGGCATTCATCCTTCTGGATAATGCCATTCTCATCAGTTGCAAATCCTATGACCATGCTGAGTTAGTAAGAGGTTTAATAAAGAAAGGGAGAAATGCATAGGCTCCCAAGATTCTGCAACATGCACATCATGAAAATTGGCACAACGTCCTCCGCTCTCTGTGTTCTCCAGCTCGTTCTCCTCTTGCCCTTAAGTCTTATCCTTGTTTTCCACAAGATCCTGTGCACTCCTTGAAAGCAGGAGGCACATGAGTCGCCCTTGTAATGTCTGTGCCTGTGTCTCCTGCCCATGTCTGGTGCCATGGGAGGAGGTACTGAGGAAGTACTGGGTACTCTGCTCACTGGGACTCCTCTTTTCTCTGCTGATGTGGTTTTCTCCCCATGACCTGTGAGTTCTCCAATGAGCCTGCCTTCCACACTGGCCCCCATGCTTCCTTCTTAAAGTGTTTCACATACCAATGGATTTATGCCTTCCAGCTGGCATCCAGTCTCCCGGGACCTGTGGCAATCAGGAACTGGGAGGTGCTTCCTGCCCAACCTTCTGTGCCGCCACCCAGAGCCCCAGGGTGTCTTTGCTCATCTCTTTTCTGCTCTGAGGCTGTGATTTTGCTAGTGGGGAGGATTATTGTGACTTTTGGGCTTTCTGTTGGCTTTGTCACACCTTCTATTACTATTCGAGATAACAATTGGAAAAGGCTTCTATTCAAAAATGCTCCAGGGGAAACAGCAAAGCCTGTTCTTGCCTCAACTAGCTCATAGCTGTGGGGCTATATGAAATAGTGCCTCTGAATCAAATTCTAATAATTCACATGGTTTAAACATAAAGTCATACCCCCCAGGAATCCATATGCGGTCCAAACAAAATACTTCTCCAGGTCTTTCCAGACCCCACTTAGTTCAGGAGTCCGGAGAAAACTAAGTGAGACAGCTCCCGTACCAGAGCAAGCGCAGAGGGAAGATGCTATCTGAAGTGTGCAAAGGGAGGCAAGATATTGGCTCCATCCTGCGACTGTGAGTTGAACTGGTCTTCTGACCAATCAGTCATCATGGTGCACGATACTCATTGTTTTTAACTGACCAGAACAGGAAAGTCTTTTCCACATTTGGGAAAATCCCCCATGTGTCTTGCTGTGAAGAGGAAACCACCTCCAACTATGATGAATGAAAATGCTGGCTGCCCCCCGCCACCCCCCCCCGCGCCTCCTTGCAGCTGGGATACAAGTGTATGATCTTCGCCCAACCGGTTGGATGCTTTCTCACCAGATTTTGAATCTGTAGCTGGCAATATAACTGTGGGTGATATCTTAGTTATCTATTGCTGCATAACAAATTACACCACACTTGAGTGGCTTACAACAACATGTGTTATCTGAGTTTCTGCAGGTCTAGACTCCAGGCACAGCTTAGCTGAGTCTTCTGCGTCAGGATCTCCGTCAGGGCTGCCATCAGGGCCGTGGCTGTGCCAGAGCCGTCTCAAAGCTCAAATGAGCCATCTCTAAGCTTCTTCTTATGGTTGTTGGCAGGATTCGGTTCCTCACAGGCTGTTGAGCTCTGGACCTTACCCCCTCACTGCCCGTTTGCTGGAGGCTGCTCTCAATTCCTTACCACATGGCCCTCTTGTGGGGACAGCTCGCAACATGGCAGCTTGCTTCATCAGAGCAAAGAGAAGAGAAAGAGAATGCAAGCCAAGACAGAAGTCACATCTCTAATGACTTTACCCATCACTTTGCCATAGTCTATCCATTAGAAGCAAGTCATTCAGTTCTGCTCACACTGGGGGAGGGGGGAGAGTGTTACAAAAGGATGTGAATACCAAGAGGAAGGGATCACGGGCAACCTTTCAGAGACTGCCTACCATGGAAAATATGGAATCCATTCTAGTGAGAGTGTCAGCAAAGGAGCAGCTACACTCAGCTCTAAAAGGCTCAAAATACAGAAGCTCTAGCCACAGAGCTAATGGCAATTTTGTCCCGAGAAACATTTCTGAGATGTGATTTTGGGTGCTATTCCTGGCTGAGTAGCTTTCAAGCCTGATTCTTTGGCCTTCTCAAAAATTCTCTGAGATACTACATGTCCTTGAATAAATTCCTTTCATCTACTTATAGGAGCCCATTTGCTTCTGTGCCTTGTAAATACAAGGCTTCATGGAGAGAATGAAGCAAGGAAATGCCAGAGTGAGAACAGAGACTTCATCTTGTTCACCTCCAAATACTGCGTCCATGCCTGGTAGATAGTAGGCACCCATTACATATTTACTGAATTATTAAATAAGTGAAAAACTACCAAGTCCAGAGGCCAAGGTGGGTCTGAAATCAGCATCAAAGGCGCAAGTGAAGAATCAACGTGGTTTAAGAACTGGCCAAGGAAAGTAATGTGTGAATGCCATGCAAAAGAGACCGGGAGATTGAGAGGTGTAGATGAAGTGACACAAGAAGTTGGCGGGCCAGCTTTAAGCCTTAAAGTTGGTGGTTTCCTGCAAAATTGCATGATGTCAGAAAAGGCAAAACTCCATGGAATGAAAAAGATGGAGGCTGGCCATCAGAAACAGTACACTCAATGAGAAGAGAAATGGCAGGCAGATGATAGCAAAACTCACCTACTGAGAAGGAATAACAGACACGATAAAAACCTCCTTCAAGGCCTGGATGCAGAAACCTTCTGAGCGCCTTAAAAGCTCCATATTTCATTCTTAATAATGATGTAACAGTGTTTTTGTCTTAGTTTGGGTTCCCCCAAGCAGATCTTGAGAAAATAATTCAACTGAAAGTCATCAATTTGAAGGCAATCCCTGGACACGCCACAAAAGGAATGCAGAAGTGAGGCAGGGAAAGGAAACCAGCCAGTAAAGGGCATCATGCCAAGTTAGCTATGGGGTGAGAAACCGGAGCTTAATGCTACAAAGGAATTCTAGGAGCCAGTGAAGAATACGCATGTCAGTGTTAATTTCACTTGAGGGGTGATTGAACTGGATATTTATATACTAACCCCTGTTGGTCATGGTTTGTCCCTGAGGATATAAAGCAGGTTCAGGGCGCCAGAGAGACAGCTACAGGCAATAAAACACAATGTCCTGTTCATGACTTAAGTGTATACAGCATGCCAAGCAATCGTTATCTTGCCCAAACTTGAGAGTTTAATACTTTTACATGGATTCTGGATATGGGGAAAACTGTGGCTTGAAAAACAGTCTATTGGAGCTCAATTTTCTCTAATTGTAAAGCCTTTATAAAAATAAAATGGCACATCTTGAAGACAGAAAAGAGAAAAGGGATAAGAAACTACCATCGGCGTGTCATAAAAGTAAAACAATGCTGTAAGTGCAGAAAGAACAGAAAAGCACTTTAGTGTACCGAGTGCATATTACATCTCTCTCTAAGAATGGTTGACACTTAGAAGCAAAGATTGAATGTGGGAAAATTCATCCTTGGATTCCTGAGGTCTTAATCATTCACATTTCTTCTCCTCACAGGCAATATTTCTGTTTCCAGAATGAGAAACAAAACAATGGGGCACCGGGGTAGCTCAGTCGGTTAAGCGTCTGACTTTGGCTCAGGTCATGATCTCACAGCCCATGGGTTTGAGCCCTGTGTTGGGCTCTGTATTGACAGAACCTGGAGCCTGCTTCGGATCCTGTGCCTCCTTCTCTCTGCCCCTCCCTCCCTCTCTCTCTCTCTCTCTCAACTGAATAAACATTTAAAAAAATTAAAAAGAAAACATAACGCACAAACCTAAGTTGTGAGAGATTACTTAGTGGAGGAAGATGAGAGCTGAACTTGTATTAGGAGATTTATGTGGGTTGAAAACCTCCAAAACCTATGTTCACTCAGAACCTTAGAATGGGACCTGATCCAAAAAGAGCATTACTGCAGATGGAGGTAGTTATGATAAGGTCATACTAGATTGAGACGGACCCTCAATCCAATGACTGGTGAACTTTTATGAATTCCATGTGAACACAGGGAAGACGACCAGGTGTCCCCAGAGCAGAGAGTGAAGTGACAGAGCTACAAACGGAGCCATACCATGTAC
This sequence comes from Crocuta crocuta, assembly GCF_008692635.1. Classification (NCBI taxonomy): domain Eukaryota; kingdom Metazoa; phylum Chordata; class Mammalia; order Carnivora; family Hyaenidae; genus Crocuta; species Crocuta crocuta. The sequence goes on along the minus strand of NW_027532203.1, from coordinate 6,239,041 downwards.
TGCCAGGAACCACCAGGAGCTGAAAAGAAGCATGGAAAGATTCTCCCCTAAAGTCTTTAGAAGGACCGGGGGCCTGATAATACTTTACTTTCAGACACATAGCCTCCAGAATCCTCTGTGAGAGAATAAAATTCTGTTGCTTTAAGCCACCTATTTTGTGGGAGTTTGTTACAGCCACTCTAGGAAATCAATACGAGGGTTTTATGGGATTGTGCCTGCCTCCAATTCCTATGTTGAAGCTCTAAGCACCAGAATCTCAGAATGTGACTGCATTTGGAGACAGGGCCTTTAACGAGGCAATTAAGGTAAAATAAGGTCATACAGATGGGCCCTAATCCAATATAACAGGTGTCCTTATAAGAGGAAGAGACAGGACACAGACGGCACAGAACTGGAGAAATAACCATGTCAGAACGCAGAGAGAAGGCAGCCATCTGCACGCCATGGAGAGAGGCCTCAAAAGATACCAAACCTGCAGATACTGTGATCTTGAACTTCAAGCCTCCAGAACCGTGGAAAACAAATTTCTGTTGTTTAAGCCACTCAGTTTGTGTTTTTGTTATGGCACCCCCTGCCAACAAATAAAAGGGGTAGGAGGAAGATGAAGAACAAACTTCTATTTTTATCCTGAGTAACCCTGACTCTTCCACTTTGGGGGCAGAAGACAGCTGCATGTGTAGCTGAAGTATCGATCTGCCGCAGGAAGAAGGAAGAGATAGAAACGTGAAGAGGATCTGACAGATGGTGGGTGTGGACTGGGCATTAGCAGCTCTGTGCTGCAGTCATGTTGGCAGAAATGGAGCCACTTTGTGTCTGAAGAGGCTTTTGTATTTCCTTGGGGTGTTTATGACGCCATCTTTGGCCAATGCTTTTTTTTCTTTCTTTGTCTAGGAGCGCTATTTACATAGGACACACTCTGATTTTAAAGAGAAAGAGGAACAGGGATGTAATCAGTGGGTAAAAATAAGGAGCTGGGAACTTCTAGCCAATATTGACTTAGAAATCTACATATTTAACATGAAAGTCTACATATTCCAACACAGACCACTAAAATTTCATGGAAGACAGACATCCAAGAAAAGCACTCGGTCTAGGAATAAACATTGCACATTTGGTTGATACTTCCCTTGCAATATAACTTTTATTTATCTGAACCTCACTTACGCAATGCAAGATTTAAGAAAGGTAAATCCCGGTAACATAGCATAATGAATAAACTTGTCAAATCATTATGTTCTACACCTGAAACTAATGTAAAATAGTGTGAATGAAGTATACTAAAAACATTAACCAACAGGTTATCTGTTGAACACATGAATAGCACGTGAAAAGGTGCTCAACATTAGTAATGATCATGGATATGCAAATCAAAACCACAATGAGCTATGACTTGTACGAAAAAGACAAGAAATGACAAATATAGGAGAGGACATGGAGAAAAAGGAACCCTGGTGTGCTGTTAAAGGGAAGGTTAACTGGTATAGCCACTAAGGGAAACAGTATGGAGGTTCCTTAGAAATTAAAAATAGAACTACCACGCAATCCAGCAATTCCATTTCTGGGTATTTATCTAAAGGAAATGAAATCACTATCTCAAAAAGATATCTGAACCTCAATGTTCATTATAGCATTATTTATAATCACCAAGATATGGAAACAACCTAAATGCCCGTCCGTGGATTAGTGGATTAAAAAACATACATATAAATATAGTGAAATATTTTTCATCCATAAAAAAGAAGGAAATCATGTTGAGATAACATGAATGGAACTTGAGGGCAATATGCAAGTGAAATAAATCCGATGGAACAATAAATACCATATGATTTCATCTGTGCAATCTAAGAAAAACATACAAGCTCAGACGCAGAGAACAGATTGGTGGTTACTAGACAAAGGGAGTAGGGGGGAGGGGTGAAATAGGTAAAGGTGCACGAAAGGTACAAACTTCCCTTTACGAGATAAATAAGTCCTAGGGATGTAAAATGCAATATGGTGACTATAGTTAATAATGTTGTCCTGTATATTTATGCCAGTTGCTAAGAGAAAGGATCTTAAAGGTTATCATCAAAAGAAGAAAAAGACTGTAACTTTTTTTATATGGTGATGGATGTTAACTAAACATATTGTGGCAATCATTTTACAATACATACGTAAATTAATGATTATATTGTATACCTAAAACAAATACAACGCTATATGTCAATACATCTCAAATAATAATAAATTTGTACCCAATAGCCAGAAAGCAAATAATCCAATTTAAAAGTGGGCAGGAGACATGAAAACTTCTCCAAAGATGACATCCACATGGCTAACAGACAACGAAAATATGCTCTACATCCCTCATCAGGGAGATACAACCAAAACTACAATGAAGTATCACCTCACACTGGTCAGAATGGCTAAAATCACAAACCACAAGAAGCAACAAGTGTTGGCAAGGATGTGGAGAAAAAGGAGCCTTCTTGCACTGCTGGTGGGAATGCTAACTGCTGCAGCCACCACGGAGGTTCCTCAAAAAATTAAAAGTAGAACTATCCTATGATCCAAGAGTTGGATATTTACCAAAAAAGGACAAAAACATTAATTCGAAGGAATACATGCACCCCTATGTTTATAGCAGCATTAATTACAATAGCCAAACTATGGAAGCAGCCTAAGCACCCATCAATAAAAGAATGGATAAAGAAGGTATTGTATATACACACGATGGAATATTATTCAGCTATAAAAAAGAATGGAATCTTGCCATTTGCAACAACAGGGATGGACCTAGAGAGGATATAATGCTGAATGAAATAAGTCAGTCAGAGAAAGACAAATACCATACGATCTCACTCATGTGGAGTTTAAGAAACGAAACAGACGAGCAAAGGAAAGAGGGAGATAAACCAAGAAACAGACTCTTAACTAAAGAGAACATACTGATGGTTATCAGAGGGAACGTGAATGGGGGAATGAGGGCGACGGGATAGGGATTAAAGAGCATATTTATCATGATAAAAAAATAAAATGATGAAAAATAAAAATAAAAAAAGGCAAGACACATCCTCTGAAATTTCTATGATGTTATTTCCAAACCAGACAGCTACTGAAGGATGGAAATCCAGGGACAGAAATTATTGTACGAAACAGAAATTCTACAGTAGTCTTATTTTTTTAAATATAGAAATACAATCCAGTCCACGATGGGAAGATATTTCTATTAGAGAATAGTCAAATTCTCTATATAATATATATATGTTCTAAATTAAATGTGTCAATTTTTCTGTTGAAAGAAAAAAAATACTACTATATGACTTTTTAGCTTGGATAAAAATGCATCCCTTGGGGCGCCTGGGTGGCTCAGTTGGTTAAGCATCCGACTTTGGCTCAGGTCATGATCTCACGGTTCGTGGGTTTGAGCCCCGTGTCGGGCTCTGTGCTGACTGCCAGCTCAGAGCCTGGAGCCTGTTTCAGAGTCTGTGACTCCCTCTCTCTCTGACCCTCCCCTGCTCACGCTGTCTCTCTCTCTCAGAAATAAATAAAACATTTAAAAAAACCCATCCCTATTTCAGGTACTACATCACATCTTCATACTTTAATATATAATTGAGTTTTATTTGTTGCACAAGAAGTTACAAACTGTAGATGAAAATGACATTTCTCAAATTCTTCTGCATGAGAGACAAGGCTTCAAGTGCCTTCCAGCAGCGTAGAGTGTATTAAAGACAAGAAAATTTTAGTTTAGAAAAAAGCATGCCAACATTTTTGATTCTTCAAAAAGAAAGGCAATTCTAAAGGGAAAAGAGTTAAATATATATTTTTTCAGATTAGGTAAACTCTTTGACTCTAATTGTTGAGGCTTTAAAATTTCTTTTATCGAGCAACTCTTCTATTATTGTATTTCTCCCAGGTAATGGCCACCTTTATAAGAAACAAATCAAAGTAAAGAAAATTTATTGTCCACTAAAAATTTCATGTTCTGCTAGCATCCAAAATATGAGATCATATATATAAGCCCAAATACAAATTGTAGAGATTAATTTCATTAAAATGCAGCAACAAGCAGAATTTTCTCCCAATACAATAAATCTTTCAGATGGATTAGGGACCTTGAATATAAACCTGTGATGTTATCTTGCCCTCTTAAAAATGGCTATAAAAGCTACAGTTAATAGAGTTGTTCATAGACATTCCCATTTCTTCCTTCCCAAACCATAACATAATACATTTTTCTTCAGATTCTCAGGCATATGAAATAAACAAACTAAAAAAAAAATCACGGTAAGAAATTACTTATAAGTATACACATGCTTTTATAAGTATGTTAACAAAATTACATATAAGAAAGGTGTCTAAGTAAAGTTTTATAAAGCAGAATGTCAATTTTAAACAATTAAGATGCTGATAAAAATCATGGCTTGCTGGGTCTCTCTTCCATCTCC
>NW_027532203.1:6221927-6234487 GCF_008692635.1 Crocuta crocuta | reverse complement strand
CACAGCCTGCTGGGTCTCTCTACAATCACCAGCAACTCGGGCATCCTTCAGAGCTCACGACAAAAATTCTAGCTTAGGCTAGCTGCCTCCTATCTGCATGGACCCGTGTTTTCTCCTCAGAGACTTACCCTTGCGGGTATCTTTTCACTATACCCAGAGTGTTAAAGCCAGTAGGAGACGCTCAGGAGGTATTCTGTACTAAGGTCAGGCCTGTTGGGTTTTTGATGGCATGACCATCATGGTGGCTTGAGTTTATTTGGTTTTAATATCAGTATAACTTACAGTCTTACTTTAGTTTCAGGGGTATAAATAGTGATCCCACAGTTCTATACATTATTCAGTGCTCTTCATGATTAGTGTACTCTTAATACCCTTCACCTATTTCACCCCCACCCCCACCTCTCCTCTCATAGCCATCAGTTTACTCTCTATATTTAAGAGTCTGTTTTCTGGTTTGTCTCATTTTTCATCATTCCCTTGTTTTGTTTCTAAAATCCCACGTAGAGTGAAATCATATAGTATTTGTCTTTCTTTGAATGACTGACTTCACTTAGCATTATACCTTCTAGGCCCATCCATGTTGTTACCAATGGCAAAATTTCATTCTTTTTATGGCTGAATATAATATTCCATATCACTTCTCTTTCTCCTTTTTTTATTTTAAAGTAGACTCCACATCCAGTGCAGAGCCCAATGCAAGGCTTGATCTCACCACCCTGAGATCAAGAGTCAGACACTTAACCAACGGAGCCACCCAGGTGCTCCCATACCATATCTTCTTTATCCATTCATCTATCAATGGATACTTGGGTTGCTTCCATACTTGGCTATTGTAAATAATGCTGAAATAAACATAGGGAAACATTTATCTTTTCAAATTAATGTTTTCATATTCTTTGAGTAAATATCCAGTAGTTGAATTACTGGATCATAGAGTAATTGTCCTTAATTTTTTGAGGAATCTCCATACTGTTTTCTACAGTGACTTCACCAGTTTGCATTCCCACTAACAGTGCAAGAGGGTTCCTTTCTCTCCACATCGTCACCGATACTTGCTGTTCCTTATGTTGTTGATTTTAGCCATTCTGTCAAAATGGTGTGAGGTGATAATCTCATTGTAGTTTTGATCTGCATTTCCCTCATGATGAGTGATATTGAGAAAGGTCTGTTCATGTGTTCTGCCCATTTTTAACAGCGTTATTTGCTTTTTGTTTTTATTTTTTGGTATTGAGTTGTATAACTTCCTTATATATTTTGGATACTAACCCTTTATCAGATATGTCATTTGCAAGTATCTTGTCCCATTCAGTAGGTTATCTTTTAGTTTTGTTGGTTGTTTCCTTTGCTGTGTAGAACATTTTTATTCTGATGTAGTCTCCATAGTTTATTTTTGCTTTTGTTTCCTTTGCTTCAGGAGACATATCTAGGAAAATGTTGTTACAGCTAAAGACAGAAATTACCGTCTGTGCTCTCTTGTAGGATTTTTGATTTTAGGTTCCATTTTGAGTTCATTTTTGTGTATGGTGAGAGAAAGTGGTCCAGTTTCATTCTTTTGCATGTTGTTGTTCAGTTTTCCCAACACCATTTCTTGAAGAGATAGTCTATCTTATTGCATATTCTAATCTTTTTTCAAAGAGTAATTGACTGTATAATTGTGGGTTTATTTCTAGTTTCTCTATTCCATTCCACTGATCTATGTGTCTGTTTTTATGCTAGTACCACACTGTTTTGATTACTACAGCTTTGTAGTATTTCTTGAAATCTGAGACTGAAATACTTTCAGATTGCTTTTTTTTTTTTTTTCCCAGATTGCTTTGGCTATTCAGGGTCTTTTGTGGTTTCATACAAATTTTATTTTTTCTAGCTCCATGAAAAATGCAGTCGGTATTTTCATAGGGGTTGCATTAAATCTGTAGATTGCTCTGGATACTATATACATTTTAGCAATATTTGTTCTTCCAGTTCATGAGCATGGGATGTCTTTCCATTTGTTTGTGTCATCTTCAATTTCTTTTATCAATGTTTTATAGTTGTCAGAGTATAGACCATTAACCTCCTTGGTTAAGTGTATTCCTGAATATTTTATTATTTTATTATTCCTAGGTATTATTGTTATTTATTATTTTGGTGCAATTGTAAATGGGAGTGTTTTCTTCATTTCTCTTTCTGATACCTAACTTTTAGTGTATAGAAATGCAACAGATTTCTATATATTGATTTTGTATCCTGTGACCGTGCTGAATTCATTTATCAGTTCTAGCAGTTTTGGGGGGAATCTTTAGAGTTGTCTATATATAGTATCACGTCATCTGCAAATAATGAAAGTTTTACTTCTTCCTTACCAATGTGGATGCATTTTATTTCTTTTTCTTGTCTGATTGCTGTGACTAGGACTTCCAATACTACATTGATTAAAGATGATGAGAGTGGCCATTTCTGTCTTGTTCCTGTCTTTAGGGGAAAAGCTCTGTTTTTCCCCATTAAGTATGATGTTAGCTACGGGTTTTTTATATATGGCCATTATTATGTTGAGGTATGTTCCTTCTAAATCTACTTTGTGGAGTTTTTTTTTTTTAATCATGAATAGATGTTGTACTTTGTCAAATGATTTTTCTGCAACTATTGAAATGATCACATGGTTTTTATCCTTTATCTGTTGTTGTGATGTATGATGTTGACTGATTTGTGAACAATGAACCACATTTGCATCCCAAGAATAAATCCCACTTGAACTCGTGGTGGATGATTTTTTTTTAATGTATCATTGGATTCGGTTTGCTAATATTTTGTTGAAGTTTTTCATCTATGTTCTTTAGAGATATTGGCCTATAGTTCTCTTTATCTGTATTGTCTTTATCTGGCTTTTGTGTTAGGGTAATGCTGCCCTGTCAGAATGAATTTGGAAGCTTTCTTTCCTCCTCTATTTTTCGGATTAACTTGAGAAGAGTAGGTATTACTCCTTTTTACTTTTTATTTTTTTTAATGTTTTATTTATTTCTAGGAGAGAGAGAGAGAGAGACAGTGTGAGCAGGGGAGGGTCAGAGAGAGAGGGAGTCACAGACCGAAACAGGCTCCAGGCTCTCAGCTGGCAGTCAGCACAGAGCCCGACGCGGGGCTCGAACTCAGGAACCGTGAGATCATGACCTAAGTGAAAGTCGGACGCTTAACCGACTAAGCCACCCAGGCGCCCCTGTATTACTCGTTTTTAAATGCTTGGTAGAATTCACCTGTGAAGACATCTGGTCTTGGACTTCTGTTTTCTGGGAAGTTTTTTTTTTTTTTAATTAATGATTCAATTTCATTGTTGGTAATCAGTCTGTTCAAATTTTCCATTTCTTCATGATTCATTTTTTGGAGTTTAATGTTTCTAGGAATTCATCTATTTCTTCTAGGTTGTCCAATTTGTTGGCATATAGTTTTTCATAATATTCTCTTCTAATCCTTGATATTTCTGTGGTGTTGGATGTTATTTCTCCTTTTCACTTCTGATTTTATTTGACTTTTTCCTCTCTGCCTCTCTCTTGAGGAGTCTGGCTAACGGTTTATCAACTTTATTGATTTTTTCAAAGAACCAGCTCCTGGTTTCATCAATATGTTCTGTTATTTATTTACTTTCTATTTCTATTTCATTTAGTTGTGCTTTAATATTTATTATTTCCTGCCATCTACTGGTTGGAATTTTTTTGTTCATCCTTTTCTAGCTCCTTTAGGTACAAGGTTAGGTTGTTTAGTTGAGACTTTTCTTGCATCTTGAGATAGGCTTGTATTGCTATGAACTTCCTTTATAAAATGGCTTTTGCTGCATCTCAAAGGTTTTGGGACTTTGTGTGTTCATTTTCATTTATCTCCTTTCTGTTTTGATTTCTTCTTTGATTTCTTGGTTGACCCACTCATTGACTAGTAGCATGTTATTTAATCTCCATGTATTTGTGTTCTTTCTAGATATTTTTCTTGGGGTTGATACCTAGTTTCATAGCATTGTGGTCAGAAGGGATGAATGATATTATTTCAGTCTTTCTGAATTTGTTGAGACTTGTTTCATGACCTAATATGTGATTCTTATATTTTGTGAATCCCTTAACTGATTTTTATAGATAAACTTAATTTTACTGCTTTTGTGTTCCTACTTTTCTTACTCTTGTGTATGGTCTCTGCTTTCCACACAAAGAGTCTCCTGTAACATTTCTTGTAGTGATTGTTTAGTGGTGATGAATTACTTTTACTTTTATTTGTCTGGGAAACTCTTTATCTCTCCGTCTATTCTGAATGATAGCCTTGCTAGATAGACCATTCTTGGCTGCAGGTTTTTTTCTTTCAGCACTTTGAGTATATCATGGCACTCCCTTCTGGCTTGTAAAATGTCTATTGAAAAATCAGCTGATAGCCTTATGAAGTTTCCCTTTGATGCAACAGTTTTCTTTTATTGCTTCTAACTTTTCTCCTTATCACTACTTTTTTCCATTTTAGTATCTCTGTCTCTTGGTATGGACCTCCTTGGGATGATTTTGTTGGGGGATCTCTGTGCCTCCTGGATCTGGATTTCTCTTTCCCCATCCCAAATCTGGGAAGTTTTCCAGCTATTATTTCCTCAAATAAAATTTCTTCCCCCTTTTCTCTCTCTTCTCCTTCTGAGATCCCTATAATGTGAGTGTTACTATGTTTGAGGATGACATTGAGTTCTCTATTTTCATTTTTTAGTAATATATTTTTTTCTCTCCAGGTCAGCTTGACTATTTTCCATTCTCTGCCCTCTAGGTTGCTGATTGGTTCTGTTTCTTCCAGTCTACTATTTATTCCACTAGTGTCTTTTTATTTTACTTACTGAGCTCATCTCTGATTAGTTCTTTTTTTGTTTTCTATCTCATTGTTGAAGGTCTCACTGCGATTATCCACTGAAGTGGAAAATCCAATTGATTCTCAAGTCCATTGAGTATCTTTATGACCATTCTCAATCAAGCGTATTACTCCACTTCTTTTAGCTCTCTTGCTATGATTTTGTTCTGTCCTTTCATTTGGGAGATATTCTTCTCTCTTCTCACTTTAGCTAATTCTCTGTGTCCATTTCTATGTGTTAGGAAAGTCAGCTATGTTTCCTGCTCTTAAAAGTAGTGGCCTTATAAAGAAGAACTCCTGCAATTGCCCTGCAGTGCAATGTTCCTCGTTCACTAGAACCTGGCCCTTCAGGAGTTTCTCTTACTATTGTGGCTGAGCCACTTTGGCCTTCAGTCAAGTCATTTGCAATGGCTGTGTTTGCCTTTTGTGGGCAAGGTTTGGTCCCTGTGTTGCTAGTGGGTCAATCTGGGACCACCTCAGGCTTGAGTTAAGTCAGACCAGGGCATTTGCCAGGTACTATAGCACCAATCTGCAGAGTTCTTTCCCCGTGTTGTCCCCTGAGAAACCTCCACTGGTGGGCGGGGCCTGTAGTCACACCAGATGTCTGCCCCCAGCCCACTACTGGAGCCACAGTTGGACTGCTGTGTGGCTATCTTCTCCTCTCTCTGGGACAGAAGGCAATTTGGAGTGGTGCTGGCCCCTGTTGGGGCTGCCAGGCTAGTGTCACTGCTTTGGATGGGATCTGGCCAAGGGTGTATTGGAGAGGGCAGGTCCGCAGAAGAGCATGGGGGCAGGGTGTAGTGCCAGCAAAGTCTGTACGGGGCTCCTGCAGGAAGGGACCTGCATTTGCCCAAAACTCCTCCAGAGCCCAGCTGTGTTGGAAGAGGTGGATCCACAGAAGTGTGTGGGGGTGGGGCATGCTGTTAGCAAGACAGCTAGAGAGTGTTATTGTGCTGTTCCCACAGCTGTCTGTNTGGTTCTGCTAGCTAGCTCTTTTGTTCTTTGGGAAGTCTCCCAAAGATCCCTGCCCTTCTAGCACACATTCTGAAGTTAGCAAACAAATCGCCCTCCTTTATACCCTAGGCATTTTTCAATGCTGTTTGTTGTGTTGCCTCTTTTATGTATGTATGTATGTATTTATTTATTAATTTACGAAAAAATTTTAATGATCTGGATTGATCTAATGAAGGGTGAGCTGATACTTTCTTTAAAAAAGGAAAAAAGCCCTCCTTTTTAGTATTGAGTAGTCATTAAAATAAGTAATTTAGTTCCACAGCCTAATGTAATAGGTTCTCAGTAAAGGGTGGGGACTCATTGTCCTCTTGCCCTTCTGGCTCCCAGAGCTGAACGTTCTCATATTTAAAGTTCCAGGTTTTAAGCTCTGCTGATTGTAACAACTTGCAAAATTATGCCCGTCTGGACTTTAAAGCTAAAAGTTACAGGGATTCATCTTCCCTGTTCAGGGTTTTCATGCCTGGGATGCTCTGTTCTTCTTCACTGTTTGATGAGGTTTACCCAACATCCTTCTCAAGACATCTTGAAAAAAATTCAGAGTCACCAAAATTATGCCTTTATGTTACCTCTTGGAAAGCAAACAAGTTGTTTGGGTTTATTGTAGATTCTTCCCTTAATGGCCAAGATAGGGGAAGTTTTTCTTTACTGTTTGAATAATCAGACCTGTACATTTTGGCCATGTTATCTATTACGTTACCTCCTACTGTTTCAACCTTATGAAATTCTTCATCTAATATCATCATCATCATCATCATCATCAAGGTGTGTTCTAATCAGGAACTATATAGGGTTCTTGGTATGGCCAACAGTGAGTGTGGCTTTAAGCTCTTTAGGCATTTTGTTTTAAATCTGTAAAATGGGAATTAAAAAGGCAATGCCTTTCACAAACTGGGACAAAGGTCTCTGGAATCTGAGAGCGACCAGCACAGGGTGTAGGCCTTCCAGTACTGCCGGTGGCCCCACGTGCTGCCTTCCTTCTAGCCGGGGTCACAGGCCACAGAACAGCCTCTGCTTAGATCACTGCAGTTGACTGGTTCCCATGGCAACTGCTCAGGCTCTGATCCAGTTGTCCTTTCCTCAGTGCCTCCTTGAGGCCTCTTTCCTCAACATATAAATTAAGTAATTGATATTTGTTTAATCACTCCTTCCTTTTACTTTTTACTAAAGAGATCCTAAGTTCCAAATATAGTACAGCAATAGTACTAATAATAAAAATAATAACTTATCTTTAAGAGTTCCCCCAAATGTCAGCATTCTAGTAGGTCCCTGAACCATAATATGAACTAAATGATAAAACCAGTATGTAATTGTGATTGGAATAAAATTACAGACCCACCATATTGGACTGGAGGTACAAACTGGACATTTTCCGAGTTAGGTGTATTATCATCCACTGAAAGGCTTAGAGCCCTATCATATTCTCATTAGTATCATGACATAATTTCTCCTTTATTTTGTAAAGCTTATTTTGTGACTCCTACAGTAACTGCTTCTCTATTAACATAATAGTAAAAACTTTAATATTGTATTAGGCTCACAGGGTAAATGTCAAAAGAAAAAAAATGTAGAATACAGCCATGGTGGAAAACAGAGTGGAAGTTCCTCAAATAAATAAATAAATAAATAAAACTACCATATGATCCAGCAATCTTACTTCTGGGTATATATTCAAAGGTAATAAAAATGGGATCTTGAAGAAATATCTGCAGTCCTATGTACATTACAGCGTTATTTACAATAGCCAACATATGGAAACAACCTAAGTATTTGTCAACAGAAGAATGGATAAAGAAATATGATACACACACCTACACACACACATATTATTCAGCCATAAAAGAAGGAACCTGTTCCATTTGTGACATACATGAACCTAGAGGGCTTTATGCTAAGTGAAATAAGCCAGACAGAAAGACAAATACTGTATGATCTCACTTATATGTAGAATCTAAAAAAATACTGAACTGATAGAAACAGAGTAGTTGGTGGTTGCCAGGGGCTGAGGGTTGGGGGAAATGGGTCAAAGGGTACACACTTTCAGTTATATGGTAAGTTCTAAGGACCTAATGTACAGCGTGGCAACTATACTTAATGGTATTGTATTGTACACTTGAAACTTACCGACAGAGTAGATCTCAAGTATCTTCACAACCACAAAAGGGTAACTGTGTCAAGTAATGGATGTGTTCATGAACTTGATTGTGATAATCACTTCACAATGTATACCTAAGTCAAATAATCAAGGATACTTTATGTATGTATGATTTTTATTTGCCAATTATACCTCAATAAGGCTGGTGACAAAAAGAAAATAACGTGAGAAACGCCAGACAATACCATGGCTTCATTTCCTTTACTCTAAGTACTTCTAGAAGTATTCTTGTCAGTAAACTGGCAAGAGGGATAAAGATGGGGATGACTGGCTTTGCGTAGATTGAGATATGAGGATAGATGAGGCAGAAGGTACTTGCAGAACAAATAGGACTTGCATGGCTTGACAAGCTTTTCTACTGGGTTAACTGTGAGACCATTCAGGAAGCCCTCAGCCGTACAGTAAGAGTCTGCAGTAAGACATCATGGTGAAGAAAACTCTGCTGTCATATAATGGGTAACTGTCTCTGGTCTTCTATACAACCTCCTCCTTAAACAGGAGAGTGCTCAAGATTTTCTCCTCTGGGGAAGAAAGCAGGGCTTAGGAAAAGACTGTTCTGTGATCATACAGGATTTTGATAATATTTTGTGCAGGGTCAGTTACATACGGTACAACTTTCACTCTCTTGATGTGATTTTGTTTTAGTAAAAAGTGACTAAAAAAATACTGTGTACAAATATTACACGCAGTTATTTTCAACTCTACTTATCAAAGTATGGAGGGTTGTTTCTGTATTTCTATGGAAATTCTGGTACAGTTGCTGGAAGATTTTTGTGTGGAACCCTTATGACATCATTAGACATATTAAGCTTAAATCAATGATTGATAGAAGTACACAGAGCTTTTTTGTACATAGGGGGCAGGATTATTTTGAAGCTCCCAGAAGCCACTTCCAGAGAAACCTTATCTGCACAGGATTGCCAATAGATGTAATCCTCTGACCACTCAGAAACATCCAGGCCATGGAAAGAGACAAGGAGAGGTAACAAACACAAGCTCTTTCCTTTCTAAAGATAATAAAAGTGAAACTCCTAAAAGTGAGACTTATGACAAATGGTAGCTGATATTATCCATAATTTCATTAGTGAACTCCTGATTGCATAAAAGAGTACTTTATAGAAGCTTCTCTTCAGAAACTTGATTATTATATTTGTTTTTCTTTTAATATGCACACGTAGTGAGAGAACATGCATGGAATTTATTAGGCCTGGCTAATTTTCTATCAGTTCTAAGAACCCAAGATTAGCCATGTGCAGTGCATAGCTGGCATTGCAAAAAGAGAAAATGTCACCTAGAAAAAGTGAGAAGTGCTTTGTTCCTTAAAAATTAGAGTAATATGAGATGTAAAATATCACAGTACTTTGCGAAAAAAAACCCTAGCAAAATTCCCAGAATCAATCAGCCAAAGATAATTGTGTTATTAAGAAACCATTTGACTGTGTGTAGATGAAAAGTCATATTTTGCCCAATCTACAAAAGCTTTACAGTATATCTGAAACATCTAAATTACCTTTATTAATAAATATAAAATGTATAATTTTGGGCAGTATGCTGGATTAATTGCCTAACAAAGTAAGTGAGTCCCATGAGCATGCTATGCAAATCATTTAGTAAAAGGTCATTTTTATTAGCAACAATGGTCAAATTAAATATGCAATTTCTGGAATAATGTGGCACATAATGTGCTGATACATTCAAATACTATGGATATTAAACTCAACTATGCCTTATTTTAGGAAGCTAAGTATAAATTAAATGAGTCTGAGTTATTTGTGATTTATTCAGCATTCATTTACTCTACAAATGTTCATTGATAGTCCACTGGGTGCTCAGTCAGGTCAGCACTGGGAAGCCTACCTCCTTTGCAGCCATTGAATACTTGATCTCCAGATGTCTAGCCCATGGACACACAGGAGGTACTCAATACGTAACTGCTACTCTCCTTCACGAACTATTGTAGAACATGTACAAGATACTGTTCTAGGTCTTGAGAATACAATGGTGAACAAGAGAGGGAAGGTTCCTACCCTGACAGAAGCCATCCTCCAGTTGGAAAGAACCCTCACTAAGAAACAAATAGGATCATTTCAGAGAGCAGTAACTGCCTGAAGAAAGGTAGTGGGACAGAATCAGACAAGAGTGGATAACATTTGACAGAAGGATCTAGAAGACTTCTTGGAGCTGAAAACCCACCAACCAGGAGTTAGTCAAACAAAAATGTAGAGGAAGGCCATTTCAAGCAGAAATTGCTGACACGACTGTTCACAATATAAGTAGTTTCCCTAAGAATGGACTCTTAAAATCTCAGGTGTTTCTCAATTAAGAGAAGAGGTGTTGGGGCGCCTGGCTGGCTCAGTCGGTTGAGAGCCAAGTTCAAGCCTCGCGTCAGGCTCCGTGCTGAGAGCTTGGAGCCTGTAGCCTGTTTCGGATTCTGTGTCTCCCTCTCCCTCTGCTCCTCCTCCACTCATGCTCTGTCTTTCAGTCTCTCAAAAATAANGAAGAGGTGCCACACTGGGGGGCAAGGGGCTACATGTGGGCTGTGGAGCTGCTTTGTTCGGCCAGCATGATACTCAGGGGTTGTTATATTTTATTGTTTTAGGCCAACAACCAATTCCTGACTTTTCGTTAGAAATCAGGTCTGGAGTCTTGGGATCTGAATTTCTGTGCAGTGGGCAGGGGCTCAATAGCTAGTCACTCTCTTCTGATGCGGTGTGAGGTTTTGCACTACATCTGCCAATATCTTCCCATTTTCTTCTTTTGCCCTAATCCTGAAGCCAAAGTTCGGCTGCCATTTCTCATCATGCTCCTGCTATTGGTTTTCTCTGTAACTATGTTTCCATCAAGTAGGAAAAGAAAAGCTAGGTTTAAACGGTTACGTGTTTCAGGAAAAAATAGTTGAAAAAATATATAAATCAGTCTTGATGTCAGCTGAATACAGTCAAGCTTTTCCTCTCATTTACATTTTCTTCCTGATCCTATTAAACCTATGAGTTTGAGACACTTGAACTTGGGTTTTAAAAATCAAGAGCACGGTCCAAAATTACTTTTTTGGGAAAATAAAACAAAATTCAAATAACTGCAGTTTTGAGCTCCTTCTGTGGTACAAGTTGGGTATCTAGACTATTTGAACTTGAATCTTAATTTCAACACTTCCTACCAAACTGATGACGGGCAAGTTAAATACTCCTCTCATCCTCAGTGTTCTCATCTGTAAAGCTATTGGGTCTGGATATAGAATAATCAACTGTGTCACATTACTCTAAGAATTAAAAGTTAACCTATAGAAGCACATAATACACGGCAGATGATAAATGTAAAATACTCATTATTTCATGTATAACTTGTACTTGCGCACTGAAGCACTCAGAATGATTTACTTCACCTTAGTTATATTCTGAATTTCTTCTAAGGTGGGTACAAGAGAAGAGACTGGGTAAGTGCCAGCTATGTGCCAGGTTCTTAATTCACAGTAGGTTACTCTGTTTTACAGATAAGGAAGAGGAAGTGCAAAGAAGCTACAGAAGATGCCAAGGAATAGAATAAGAGTAAGAGATATGCTTGTATGCAAACCTTTCACCACCCCTTCTCTCTCTCTCTCTCTCTCTCTCTTTTTTACCACCTCCCTGCCTGTAGCTAGAATAGATGGAAAGCTATTGTATAACTTCCTCGAGCCACAGAAATGAAAACACTTCTAGTATCAGTGGATTTATCACACTTGGAGATGCACAGGCATCACCCCCAGAGCTCATTAACAATGGCCTGCTGCTAGGGTCTCTGATTCAGTGAGTGACCCAGTCATTCCATCTTGAGAGGCACCAGTGAATGTCTTTCTGGTGGCAGGGCCTAACTTTTAAGTGAAAAATACAGAACATGGTGAAAAATTCCAAATAGTACCTGAATATAAGACACTACATGAGAATGGATAAAACATAAGCCCCTAATTGGTCACAGAGAAATCTTTAAAGTTGTGTCAGGTCATTGTTTTTTTTTAATTAGGGTAGAGTTGGGAGGACAGATAAGACTTAACAGAGTGAAATTTAACTAAAATAATTAAATTCCAATGAAAAATTGTCATCATCCTTTGTTCTTTCTATGAATAGTCAGAAATGTTTTACACAGTTTGCTTATTCAAGTATAGAATATATGTATGTTTAATTGAACACTAAAATATTAATATTTAGGACCCTTCTTAATTATACCTTACGTACAGGCCAGGCACATTTAAACATTGCTTATTTCCATTGTACTTCCCTCTGTAATAAGGAGTTTTTTATGCCTCTGCTACCAGTTTCGTTATATCTTTCCTGGTAAAAACTCTGACAAGATTCATTAGAGAAAACAGCAGACACTATTGGAAATTACTGTCACTGAGTTCATAGCCAGAAACTGTTCACACAAAGAGAAGTAAGACTAGGTCTCTGTCTTCTTATTTTCCAGGTAGAATGAATGGTAAGGCCTGAGCTTTCAAGTGCTGCCTTAACATCCTTGAACTTCACAGGGCTGCAAAGGCCGAGCTATGAGTTCACCACTCTTTCCAGATAGGCCCTCAAACTCAGTGCGA
>NW_027532203.1:6073836-6221753 GCF_008692635.1 Crocuta crocuta | reverse complement strand
GCTAGTCTGCTACCAGCCAGACCAGTTGACCATTTGACCATTTAAGGGACTGCACTTTCTTGCCAGGCCATAAAATTACTCAAATAAGCCAATTACATTCTCCTGAGGGAAGCAGCCGGAATGCAACCCGGCTTCCTATAAAACCTGCCCCTCACAGCCCCTGTTGCTTCCCTCTACTTTGTTAATTTGATTTCCTTTGCTATTATTAAGTAGACCAACATTTCTATTTTGTTGCTAAATGTAGTTTCTCATTTATGAATTGACCATCCATGTCATTCCATTCTTTTTCAGCTTCAAGGGTCTTGGTGTTTTAGTATCAATTTGAAGTAAAAAGCATACATACATTTTAAATGTTTATGCAGATCAAGGGTCCACTTTTTTCTGTATGGCTGTGGCTGCTTTTAAACTAAGAAAGTCTTGGGGTGCCTGGATGGCTTAGTCGGTTAAGCGTCCGACTTTCGCTTAGGTCATGATCTTGCAGTTCGTGGGTTGGAGCCCCGCATCGGGCTCTGTGCTGACTGCCAGCTCAGAGCCTGGAGCCTGTTTCAGAGTCTGTCCCTCCCTCTCTCTCTGACCCTTCCCTGCTCACGCTGTCTCTCTCTCTCTCCTAGAAGTAAATAAAAAACATAAAAAAAAAAAACTAAGAAAGTCTTCCATCCAGAGATCTAACAAAAATGCAGTATTAATTAATTAATTAGTACATTATCAATTATCAATTTTTCTCTGGTTTGATTTGTGTGTGTGTGTGTGTGTGTGTGTGTGTGTGTGTTTTAACTCTTACTGCATCTGATACCTATTAGTGTGGTGTGAGGTAAGTTTTCTAATTTCTGGCTTGGTATTTCTCAGATAAAGGATCTTACTTTGTAATTCCAAATTCTTTTCTCTTTTTAATCCCTAAGGTCTTCACTTTCCCCAAGGCCAAGTAGAAAGAGGAAGAAAAGATTCCAGGCAAGCGAAACAGTGTGTTGCTGTTTTCCCTAGTTAACATGGGGTGGGAGTCTATTCGAGGGAATGAGTTCTCTGAATATGTTCGCCTTTTGGTTAATAGCTTGCCTGTTGTTTGTTTGTAAAAAAAAAAAAAAAAAAATCAGGCTGAAAAGAGATAGATGGACCAAAACATTCATAAAATACTCACAATTAGGCAAAACGAGAAAAAAAGGGACACAATAACTCTCGATCTTTGCTAGAACCTGTTATCTATGGAAGGTGAATATAGTTGTGTGACTACATTATTAGACAAACCAGGAGCCACAAATGTGTTTAAGGAAAATTGTATAGGGGATGTTGAAAGAAAGCTGGCTACGTCTGGCCAGATCTGGGGCATCTGGCTGTGCGAGGGGTCAGGAAGTGATGTTAGCAAAGGGTATTAATGAGTCTAGCAGAGGTAAAAACAACAGGTTTCTGTCGGTAGTCTTTGAAGAGCTAACAAGACTGCTGTTTTAGGCAGAATAATCCATCAGAGCTAATGAGGAAGAGTTACGTAGAAGTTCAAATCCAGAGGTTCCAAATGGCATAAGGGTTTATGAGGACAATGCAGAATATCGGTGCCTTAACTGTAAGCCTGGTTCATCCCTTAAGGTCTTTCTCTAGTGGCTTCTACTTTGGCAGAAAAGTAAATTAGAGGTGAGAGCGAAAGAAGACAAGACAGAAGACAAGACAGATAGCCCATCCCCAAATCACTAGAAGGATCAGAAAGAAGATAGGACGCGATTATACGGTTAGAAGATTTGTAGGGCTTACAAGAACTGTTTTTATTTATCTAGTTGTTTCTTTGCTTACCTGCTCGAGTATTTGTTATCTGGGTTCATGTATCAGCTGTTATGCTCAGAACTAAAGACCAAAAAGTCCAAATGGTCTAAAACTACATCCACCCACCGAATCTTCATGAGGGTCCTACTCTGGACTTTCACACATGTTAGGAGTTTGAAATACATGCAGCCACAAAACAGATGTGGTCCCTGCCCTGCCCTTATAGGAACTCTTCTTATCTTTTTCTCTTGAAATATTTAAAATATAGAAAAATACAGAGAATTATATATCACACATTCTTATATCCTCTTGAGATTCAACCAAATGGTAACATTTTGTATATTTGTTTCAAAAGTTATATTTAAAAAAACAATCACATAGCTACAGTAAGTGCTGCTTTGACCTATCTCAAAAAATTAATTTCCCTTTCTCACTTCAGGGGAGTAATTAACGGCCCTGAAGTTGGCATTCTTCCAATTATTTAAAACTATATGACCACATACGTATTTGTTCGTGAGAAATATGAAGCATAAGTTGATATTTTGGAAATTTTGAAATGATGCTTATGATAGCTTGCTTTTTATAGGTCACATCAGGTTTTTGAGATAATTCACTTAATTTTTATGAAATACCTACTATACCTGAGGTTTCGTCCTAAGTGCTAGAATAGAGCAGTGGACAACCAAAAATTTCTGCCCTTAAGAAACTTTTATGGTAGTAGGGTGAGCAAACAATAAACATCAAAATATGGAATATTCTATATGGATCACTATATAGTTAGGGACTGAACTGGGGCCCCCCCAAATTCATACGTTGAACTCTTAACCTACACTGTAATTCAATTTGGAGACAAGGTCTCTAAGAAGGAAATAAAGATTAACTGAGATCATAAAGGAAAGGCCTTAATTCCATAGCACTTGTATCCTTATAAGAAGAAGAGATATTAGAAAGTATTTTTCTCCTCACACATACAAAGAGGAAAGGCTATGTGAGGACACACACAACATCTGCAAAGCCATGAAGAGAGCCCAAACCAGAAATCAATCTACTGGTACCTCAATCAGGAACTTCTAGCCTCCAAAACTGTGAGAAAATAAATGTTCATTGTCTAAGCCACCCAGTGTGTGGCATTTTTTTTTTTAATGGCAGTCCCAGCAAAGTCATATAGCTGCTATATGCTGATGAGTGCTAACAAGTTAAAGAAAGTAGGAAAAGGGGAGATAGTGATGGGGGTTCGATTGGAACTTGAAATTCAGTGTCCAGGAAAGTCTTATCCATGACATTACTCTTGAGAAAAGACGAGAAGAAAGGGGAAGAGCTGGTCACTTGGCTAGTTGAGGGAACAGGAAGTGCCAGTGCAGAGTCTGACACAGGAGAGCACATGGCACGTTCCAGAAGCCATGAGAAGGTCTGGATGGCTAGAGCGGAGGGGAAGAGGGAGAGGGAGGGAGGAGATGAGGTTGGAGGGTTAATGGAGGCCGAATCATGTAGGAACCATGGGAGAGTGTTTAAGCAGAGGAATGATGGGGTCTGACATTCATTTTAGCAAATCGTTCTCAACAGTCTTATTGAGAAAAGATGAAAAAAGTCCAAGGGCACAAGCAGAGAAACTTCTTGTAAAACTTATTTCGGTAGTAAAAGTAAAAGATGATGGTGATTTCAATCAGGCAGGTGGTAGTAGGGGTGATGAGAAGTGATCAGATTGGAGATACATTTTCAGGGCCCTGAGCAATTGTAAGAATTATCTTTCAGTAACACAGGCAAAAATGAGGTCATAGTATCCTAAGTCCAACATCCTTAAGTCGAGATGTTGAATACATGGGCTGTGAGACATAGGGGTCTGGGGTTCAGGTGAGAGATCTAGGCTAGAGATAAAACTTCAAAGTCATTGCCACAAGGATGGTATTTAGAGTAATAAAAATGGATGAGGTCACTTAAAGAGTAAATGTTGATAGAAAAGAGAAACCCAAGGAGAGGTTATGGAGATGACCAGCAATCAGTAAAGGAGACAGAGAGACTGGCCAGAAATTAGGAAGAAAACCAGGTGTCATAGTCTGGATGTTACATGAAGATAATGCTTCAAAGGCATCATCAAATGGATCAGATTTATCAGTGTTATTACATGTAGATCAAGGTGATTAATTTACTTTCTACATCATTTTCTATGATAGGAATATAGCCATTTTTATTTTTGCATTGCTATAATGGTAGCTATTTTAGTTATTTATGATATTTCATTTTTATCAGTAATGTAGCAATGACCATCTGTATCCATGAATAATAGTTGCTTTAGGGTATGCGCTAGATGTAGAAATGTTAGGCTGTACAATATGCATCCTCAACTTTTCCAGATATTGTCAAATTGCTTTTCAAAGGGATTGTGCCAACAAGTGCTCCCACCAGTAGTATCTGAGAACTTACATTCTTGCTCACACAGGGTGCTGTTCAATTTATTTTTTGACAGATGGATGTGAATTGGTATCATGTTGTTTTAATTGGCATTTGCCTGATAGTCCTAGTGAAAAGCGTCTTATGTGGAATGTCTATTCATAGCTTTTGCACATTTTCCAAGTAGGTTGTTTTTCATTATTATTAATTTGCAGGAACTTCTTATGTAAATTGGATACTAACCCTTTGCTGGTTAAACACACTGCAAATGAATGTGTCTTCCACTCTATGCCTCATCTTTTAACCATGTTTATAGTATCTTTAGTTGTATGATTTAAAAAAAACTTTAATGTGTACAGCATAGTTGGGAGGAATTAAGTTTAGAAGGAGAAGATGGAAGACTTACAGATAAGTTTTAAATTTGATAATAGAAAATAGGGTGATAAGCTATTACTTCAATAAGCTATTACTTCAATACTGATAAGCTATTACTTCAATAATCAATTAACCAATCCAAATAATTAATCATCCAGGGGCACCTGGGTGGCTCATTTGATTAAGTCTCTCACTCTGGATTTTGGCTCAGGCCTTGACCTCACAGTTCATGAGTTTGAACCCCATGTTGGGCTCTGTGCTGATAGTGCAAAGTCTGCTTGTGATTCTTTTTCTCCCGCTCTCTCTGCCCCTCCCCTGCTCTTTCTCAAAATAAATACATAAAAAAGTTAAAAAACGTAATCAGCCAAAAGAGCATTACAACCATCCATATTTTAAAAGTGGAAGGCTAGTTAGTAGAGTTCTCTTATGGAAATAAGAAAACAAAGAACTATCCATGCACCTGAAGGAATCTGGACAACACTGAGAATGCAGCTGAGGTAGTAGAATATGACTTTACAGGAGCGCCTGTCTATCCATTTGTTTGATTTTCTCAGGCTAGGTTCAGCATCCCCAGGGAAGGCACACGGAGAGCACACACTGTACTCTTCCTAGCCTGTGGTTTTCTAGGGGTTCCTGAACAAAAGGCCCCAAAAGAACAAGGGGGTTTAAATTAAGGAAATGAAGGTGGAGAAGAGATGGTTTGGAAGTTGCATGAAGGCGTGAGGATGCTGCTGCCCCAGCTCCCTACCCTGAGGTACATGGAGGTGTAGACTGAATTACGTTGCCTCCAGAAAGAGGTAATTAATGTCAAATGATGTCATAGGGTGGGTGTCCTTATAAGAAGTGACACCAAAAAGTTCTCTCTCTCTCTCTCTCTACCATGTGAGGACAAAGCAAGAAGGTAGCCACCTGCAATCCAAGGATGGAGCTTGTCACTAGACACTGACCCTGCTGGGACCTTGATCTTGTATTTCCAATCTCCACAACTGTGAGAAAATACATTTCTATTGCTGAGGCCATCCAACCAATGGGATTTTGTTATGGTAGCCTGAGCTAAGACATGGCTAAGGGAAAATGAGCCAACTTTATCTGAGAGGCCTCAGCAAGGATTATATATCAAATGAAGAATAAGGTTTCAATAAAGATAGAGAGAGAGAAGAAATTTTCTGTAAGAAGCTAAAAGTGTAGGTCAGTTTGTTTCCTGGGAAACTGAAACTCAAATGAACATAGTTTTCATTATTCCACAAAGATGCCCCACAATACTGTTGATATTTTCACTTTGAATCTTGAGACTCCAATTTATTAACAGAGAAAAATTTAATATTTATAATGAAGACATTTTTAAAATTTCATGTTTGGAATTTTTGTGTTTAAAAATCCACTAGTTTATTTTTTCCACTGGTTTGTTTTTACTATTTTCATATTATTTTGTAAATGACAAGATATGAGAATTCCTGGCTTATTCTCAAATAAGTAACATGTTGTAGGCATAGATTTTTTTTTAGTTCCAATAAATGAAAAACTGAATTTAATAAAAATTTACCACATTTTGATTTTTGTCATACTTTTTGACATATAGAAGGGATATTAGGGTATTACCGATTAATTTTTATATGATGACTATCACTTAGGGATCCTGCAATAATTATATCTTTGTTTTCTCTAAGTAGTCTCCATACCCAGCAAGATGTCCAACTTAAGGGCTTGAACCCATGACCCTTAGACTGAGACCTGAGCCGAGATCAAGAGTCAGATGTTTAACCAATTGAGCCACTCAATGACCCTGCATTGATTATATCCTGAGATAGACTGGCAGACTTTAAAACATTTTAGGCATTTTCACTGGTGTTTCAATATAAGTATTTCCTTTGCTTTCTGTTGTTGCCAATTGTGTTAAATGCATAAAAACAGACATATACAACAAATAATAATATAAAATTCTAGGCCATCACAACTACTATATTAGCTGTCAGTCTCCCGGTTAGGGACAAACTGAGTCCTGACCATGCTGCTCTGATGTACGCTAACCACCAAGAATGCTACCATGTTGCATTCGCAGCTCATTTAGAGTTATGTTTAAAAGACAAAATAATTGTGTGCTTTAGTTTTCATCAAAACAGATACTGGGACAGATGACACTAATACCTGAATGTAAAACCAACCTCAAGACTAACTTTTCAATTTGCCGAGGTCACAAACCAGCCTTATTCAAGCAGTTACATATTTAAATTTTCATCGACATTCCCAGTGTTCTTGACTGAGACACCTGCATCCCGAGGTATTTTTAGGTGATACCTTTATCATGTTTTCTTTACCATGAGTCATGCTATACCTACAGCCCTGTTCATCTTTTCATAAGTAAGTAACTTCTACGGTTTTTAACCACCCATATAATAGTATAATTTGTAGAGGGCATTAAAATTTCCTAGAGCTGGAATATATATACAATCTCTGAGTGTGCACCAGGAATATTTTACTTTGCTAGTGGTTTTAGAACAAGAAATTCATTGTGTTACATCACTCCTACAATGGCCACTAATGAGCTCCATGGCTATAAAAGTATAAGTTCTAACAATTTTATGTAGAGATGTTTTCCTAATTTAGAAGTTTGGCTTTTACTATTACAATGTAAATACACCCTGTATGATAAATCTAGTTGCTCCTGCAGAGATTTAATATTTATCTGTATGCCTTGCAAATGCCTTTTCAAATGAGAAATAGAGTGATGACTTTAACAATAAATCTATTTTAATGTGTTACTTTTTCATATTATGTAGAATGTTAAGAAATTTAAAAACTATATAAATATTCAAGAAAAAAAATCACTTACGACAGTGAGAAGAGCAAATATGTTAAATAAAGCCCATGTATGATTTTGAATTTAAAACTCTTTTATGTTTCTTTGAAAGTTTGAATTTATTTTTGTCTATTTAGACTAAAAAAAGCAAATAAGATATTAATTGAGTTGTATATCCATAAATAGCTCAAATGGATAAAAAATAACTCAAAGGTTGATTTTCAATATTTCTTTTCCTCATGTCCTTATTTGGATCCTTCTTGTTCCCTTTCAATGGACTATTGGTGACATAATTAGTGCTAATGGCTCTTTATCAGAAACATGAATTACTTTTTACTCCTTTTTGTTTGTGCTGCATTTTGCAGGTGCCATGAAGGTTCTGTGGCTCTTATAAAAGGCCTTTAAAAAGCCAAGAGGAGAGTATTTGCATCTGGCTGAGCCGGTTGCCTTTGGAGGGGATGTAGCTGATACACTTCAGTGTATCGAGTAGATATTCTCTTTCCAGACATTTAAAAGACCACACACTTCCCACCTGCTCTCAAAATAAAAATGGAGAATGACCGAAGACATGATAATAAGCTTTCATATTCTTTTCATTTTTAAATATACTAGATGGCCCTATGGCTACGCCCTCTTATTTCACTACCTTCCACTGAACTGAAATAAATATGGCTTCATAGAACTAGCTTTACTGTTGGAATCTGTTTGGTCACTTCACACAGTCATTACAGCCTGAAGGCTATGCCTTTCAGTTAAGAAAGAACAAAGAGTAATCTCAATTTTAAAATTGATAATTGATGAGGGAGCATGGGGCAAGCTGAGGGCAAAATACAGGCTGGCACACCCTCTCCCCACCAGGTAGAATATGTGTGATATTCCATGGACACTCCTGGCTACCCAAGAACAAAGGAAAAGGGTTTAAATGCCTGCCATGGTGATGTGGGAAACTAAGACAAATGAGAAATTAAATTCCCTTGCTGCCTACAGCCCTATGGCCCATT
The DNA here is from genome assembly GCF_008692635.1 of Crocuta crocuta. Taxonomy (NCBI): domain Eukaryota; kingdom Metazoa; phylum Chordata; class Mammalia; order Carnivora; family Hyaenidae; genus Crocuta; species Crocuta crocuta. The sequence goes on along the minus strand of NW_027532203.1, from coordinate 6,213,443 downwards.
GACAAGTCCTTGAAACAGGCAGAGTGACTTCCCTCTAGGAACCCAGCTGTCTGGGTGATGACACTTTGCTAGGGGCAAAAGGAAATCTTAGCTTAATATTCTCCTGACCCCTGCAGGATCCTGTCAGTCTACTTCCTTTATCTCAACTGCCCCAAGATATATGTTGGCAATCATATCCAAGCTTAAAGCCTCTAGTACACACACCTGAAGAGTCTCATGACTGAGCTTTTAGAAAACAGTAATAAATGGCATTTCCCCAGCGACAGCCAGCCCCTCAAGGTCCTGGAAACCTTGCTTCCAAAATACCTTAGAGACTTACTCTCTCCCTACCCCCTCCCAACCTGAGAGAATATAATGAGCTACCGGTCACAACCCCTGTGCAGCTTTTCTGCCCACAAGTCTTGTCCCCATGCTTTAGTAAAATCCCCTTTTTGCACCAAAGATGTCTTCAATAATTCTTAACTGACCATCAACTCTGCACCGCCCCACCATCACCCCAAAACTTCATCATTTGGCACCTTAACGTGGGGCTTCGAGTCTTTTCAATTGGACTCTGAGCTTCGGTGCAAATTTGATGAGTGTGCTTTTCCTCCTTTACTCTCATTTCGGGGGCTTTCTGAGAAGTATGGTCTTATTGGAACACTTTCATGTCGATTGCTTAGACTGCAATCCTCTAGCCTGTGGCTACTCTACAGGAGGAGAAAGCCTGCCTTTTGGCTAGTGTTAGTACCTTGGCTGGAATGGTAGTAAGACCCAGAAACTTGATGGCCTCTCTTTATTCCTGTCTCTATATAAAGTTGTCTTTTTCAGGACAGCCATGTAAGTGGCATAGTTGCCAATCTCGTGTGAGGTTTCCTTGGCATTGGTCTAATGTGATCCCCTCCACATCTCTGGTCTAGCTGTTTCTGGCCATGAGAACTCCAATGAGAGCCAGCCGAAACCAGTACCCAGCTGAATTAAAACCCAACCGGGACTGTCTCCTAGGGAAGTTGGCTGTAAAGACCAGATGTGTTGGAATGTTGCTCAGATAGTGATGGATTTCTGCCCGTATTGTTTTTGGTCAATGTCTTCTACTAACTACTACCTAAAGTAAAAATTGAGTAATTCCCTCTAGTGTTGTTCATGGGTTAAAAATGGCAGGTTCTTCAAGAAACCAAAGCATGACCTCCGCAGCATGCTCTTCAAAGACTAGGTGATTAGGGCAGGACCATCAGGGCATGTTCTTCAAAGCCTTTTAGGGCAGAGCTTTCAGGGTATGGTATTTGGGTCCATATGCCAGGCACCTATCTGTAGTCTAGAATGTAACAGGGAAGCAGGGGATGCTACCAACTCTCCTTCAGGAGAACTTAGCCTACTGTTTGGTGGTCATAGCAATTTTGTTCAAGGAACGCCTCGGGTCACTTTAACACCAGGAACCTCTGACAAATCCTGTGCATGGGACACCACCCACGAGTTTGGCGGGATTTTCAAGGGTAATGGGCCTTTTCTCTACTTTTCTCTCTAGGAGGAGTATGGGAGTTTCTTCTTCTGTCCCCAAGGACTCTCCCTTGGGATGCCTTTTGGCCCACTGGCAATAATTTGGATTATAAGATGAAAGAAAGAAAGAAAGAAAGAAAGGAAGGAAGGAAGGAAGAAAGAAAGACAGACAGACTAATCTCCCACTATAACAAGACATGGCCTCAGTACTCCTTCCGAGATGAGGAAAAATGGCCCATTAATGGGACATTAAGTTTCAATATGATCTATCGGTTGGATCTCTTCTGCAAGAAGCAGGGCAGGTGGACTGAAGACTCCTATGTCCAGGCTTTCATGGCCCTAACTCAGGATCCAGACCTGAGGGCCTCTTACAGAATGTGCCTAATGACCAACCAGGTTAATAGACTCCCTCTGGACATATTGGATGATGGCTGTCTAAATAGGAGTATTCCTCTTGGTCAGGCTGGGCTGCTGGGGAAATCACCAGCCTGTCCAAGTAAAGAGAACACTGGCTCTGCTACTATCCCTCCTCCTTATAGATACCCAAACCCCTCTACCCCCAGTCCAGCTGGACATACTAAGAGCAGAACTCCCTATCTTCCAGGAGCTCCACCCAAGTTTAGAATGCATCCTCTTAGAGAGGTCGCTAATGGAGAAATGAGCACAATTAGAATCCATGCCCCATTCTCCATGACATACCTAGCTCAGATAGAAAAACCAGGATGGGACGATACTCTGAGAACCCTTCTCAATATATCAAGGGCTATCAACAAATATCTACTATTGATTTCACCTGGCAATACATATATATCATACTAGCTCATTGTTGTCCCCTGAGGAAAATGAACCAATTTGGGCAAGGGCCCAGGAGTTCGCTGATGAACTGGTGATGAGAGAGAGAGAACGCTATCCAGTGGGGAGTGCAGCTGTCCAGATCACCAAATGCACTGGAACTATCAGGAAGATAACTGGGAAGGGAAAGATGAGATCATATGATTACCTGCCTGATAGAAGGAATGAAAGAGGGATTCACTAGACCTGTAAACTATGACAAAATTTGATATGTCACCCAAGGAGTTGATGAAAATCCCACTGTATTTCAGGGTCGATTAGTAGAAGCTACCCATAAATATACAAATCTGGACCCAACTATACCTGAGGGAATAACCATTTTAAACATGCATTTTATAAACCAACTGACACCTGATATCCATTGGAAACTACCTAAAATGGTTTTAGGCCCTCACACTTCTATTCAACACCTCTTGGAGGTGGCTACAGGAGTTTTTAATAATGGAGATATAACAGTAAGACAGGAAAAGGACCAGAGGGCTAAATTACAGAGTAAGGTACAGGCTCAAATATTGGCTGTCGCTATTGCGAACCCCCCACAATACCAGACTCACAGGGGGCAAGGACAGGGGCAGACTCCAGATGAAAAATCAGGTAAGATCCCATGCTTCAGATGTGGTCAGATGGGACTCTGGGTCAAAGAATGTCCCAACAACGGCCCTCCCCCTGGGCCATGTCCTGCTTGTCCAGAGAAAGGACACTGGCAGAGAGACTGTCCTCATCTGCAGAGAGAGAGAGGTCAGGCACTCCCTTCCCCGCAAGAGTGGAAACCAGAAAATCTGGCATGACAGGGCTCTGAGGCTGGTCTGGCTCCCTTTGACATCAGAATGACTGAGCCCTGGGTTGCCCTGGATGTGGGAGTAAGTTTATCAATTTTCTTACTGATCCAGAAACCACACACTCTGTTTCTTATTCAGCACTTGGGCCCTACTTGTTTTTCTAACCATAAGATTGTCGGCATAGAAGGAGAAACTAAAACGTGCCATCAGACAATGCCTTTAACCTGTAAATATAAGAACTAGTTGGTTACTCGTGTTTTCTTAGTTCTTCCATCTTGTCCCACTCCATTACTTGGACAAGACTTACTGTATAAACTGGGAAGCAGAGTTGCTCTTACTAAAGAAGGCTTAGTCTCTTTAATACCTGGAGAGCTAAAGCCTTGCCATGACATCCCTCCTAATATCTGGAAGGAAGTAAATCCACAGGTCTGAGACTTTGATGTCCCAGGACGGGCTCTTAAAGCCCAACCAATTAAAGTGACTTATAGGACCCAACCACACCAAACCAAACCAAACCAAACAAAACAATATCTCTTAAAATCCAAGGGAAAGTCTGGGTTACAACCACTTATTGATAAGTTTCTCAGACATGGTATTTTAAAACCATGTCAATCACCTTATAACACTCCAACTCTACTGTTAGGAGAGCTGAATGGAGAATATCGAATGGTACAAGATGTAATGGCTATAAATGAAGCAGTCGTGCCTGTCCCTCCTGTAGTTCCAAACCCACAAACCATCCTCACACAGGTCCCTGGTGACGCCAAGTAGTTTATGGTACTAGATTTAAAAGATGCTTTCTTTTGCATTCCTCTGACTGAGGAAACACAGCCACCATTTGCCTTTGAGTGGGCCTCCCTCTAGTCCACACGCTGCTCAATTAACTTTGACAATAGTCCTACATCAGGGATCTCGGGACAGTCCTCACTTATTTGGGGCTGTACTCAGCAAAGATGTTCATATCTCCACGCTTCCAGAAACTACAGCCCCATATAGTTGATATCTTAATCTGTAGTTCCACAAAAGAAACGAATGATAGCAATTCCGTAACTTTACTTAATTTCCTGACAGACAGAGGGCATCGTATTCTTCCAAAAAAAGGTGCAAATATCTAAACAAAGGGTACAATATTTGGGATATGAGCTTACACCATGTGACCATATCCTGTCTATTGATAGAAAAAAGGCTATATTAGATCTTGGATCCCTGACTACAAAAACAGCAACTCTGTACTTTCCAAGGTGTGACAGGTTGTTGCCATCTATGGATTCCTGGATTTAGACTCTTAGCCAAACCATCATATGACTCCATTAAGGGTCCTGATGAAGAAGCTTTGCTCTGGACAAAAACTCAGCAGATGGCTTTTCAAACATTAAAGGGCAGGCTTTCACCAGCCCCGGTTTTGGCCTTACTAAATTTAGAAAAATCGCTTACTTTATATGTAGCAGAGAAACAGGAACCAACCTTGGGAGTTCTTACTCAGAAATTAGGAAATGAGACAAGACCAGTGGGCTACTTTTCAAAGTCACTTAGAAAGGTGGCCAGCTTGTCTTTGAGCTGTGGCTGCCGCAGCCCTTCTGGTAGAAGAGGCCTCAAAACTTACCATGGGACAATCTCTGACACTGATGACTCCACATCAAGTCCAGAGTGTCCTAGAGACTAAGGGCTACCAATGGATGATGGAAGGTTGACTAACTGAATATCAGGCTAATGCTTTTAGATATGCTTGAAATAATACTTAAAATTGCCAGACTGTAAACCCAGCTAACCTTATTCCTGGACTTGACTTTCACACTTTTAGGATAGAACATGATTGCTCTGAAATTACTGATCTTGTTTATTCTAGTAGGCCAGATTAAAACGACTCCCCTGTTGATAATGTGGATGGCAATTGGTTTACTGATGGTTATATCTTTCTTTTTCATTTTCCTTCTCCAATTTCGACTAACAATTCCTTCTTACAATGGGCCATTCTAAAGGATGACCACAGACATTTGAGTTACAAACCAGAAAGGCCAGTCTGATTCCTGCTGCCTATTCCCACTCCCATCTGAGGAGGGTTCATGACTGTTATGTAAAAAATCTCACTGGTGGGGCGCCTGGGTGGCTCAGTAGGTTGAGCATCTGACTTCAGCTCAGGTCATGATCTCCGGTTTGTGGGTTGGAGCCCTGCATTGGGCTGTGCGCTGACAGCTCAGAGCCTGGAGCCTACTTCTGATTCTGTGCCTCTCTCTCTCTGCCCCTCCCCAGCTTGTACTCTCTCTATCTCTCAAAAGTAAATAAATGTTTAAAAAATTAAAAAACAATCTCACTGTAGCATTGGTAGACAGTGGGTTCATAATTTACTCTATATTTTTCTTGTTTATGTAAAGGTATCTCTTATAAATTGCCTGATGGCTTACTAAACAAAACAGAGGCTAAACACCACCTGTTAAGGCCTTAAATGACTCTCAAAGTAACATTATATTATTAAATACTAAAATAACTCAAATGCATAAAACAGTTCTACAAAATAAAATGGCATCAGATGTTTTAACTGCTGCACAAGGTGAAACTTGTACATTCATAAAAACAAAATGCTGTGTGTGTACATCCCAGATAACCACAGAAATATTTCTGGATTTCTAACTGACCTAAATACTCAAATTGGCCCTTTAAACAATCCCTCTCTTTCCTTTAGTGATTGGTTAAACTCCTGGACTGGAGGAGTTGTGTCAACTACCAAAGGACTTTTATTTGGGCTAATCTTTCTAGTTATCCTAATTATGTTTTCCTGTTTGCTCCCATGTCTTTTTGTTTGGCGCCGAGATTCCAGCAGTACAATGACATCTCAACAACAGATGATCCTTACCCACAGAGATACCACCTTATGGTCCATGTTGGATTCAGTTGCCTCTGCTTTTTGGAACTCCCCATGCGGTCCCCACCTGATCAATATAGCCCCATAAGTAGGGACATATCGATGCCCCTATTCAGTAGGAAGAATCTACAGAAGATGAGTCCTTTTATCTTCAGCAACTTTAAAGATTTATGGGTCAAATTTATTCAAGGGGAGATATGATGAGGAAGCATGGGGCAAGCTGAGGGCAAAATACAGGCTGGCACAACTCTCCCCCACCTCCACGTGGAATATACATGATATTCCTTGGACACTCCTGGCTACCCAAGAACAAAGGAAAAGGGTTTAAATGCCTGCCATGGTGATGTGGGAAACTAAGACAAATGAGAAATTAAATTCCCTTGCTGCCTACAGCCCTATGGCCCATTGACAAGTCCTTGAAATAGGCAGAGTGGCCTCCCTCTAGGAACCCAGCAGCCTGGGTAATGACACTTTGCGGGGGCAAAAGGAAATCTTAGCTTAATATTATCCTGACCCCTCCAGGATCCTGTCAGTCTACTTCCTTTATCTCAATTGCCCCAAGATATATGTTGGCAATCATACCCCAAACTTATAGACCCCCCAATTCACATCTTAAGGATCTCATGACTGAGGTTTTACTAAATGGTATTAAATGGCATTTCCCTAGTGACAGCTAGTCCCTCAGGGTCCTGGAAACCTTGCTTCCAAAATACCTTAGAAACTTACTCTAACCCTGACCCCCTCTAGCCTGAGGATATATAATAATAAGTTACCCATCACGACCCCAGTGCAGCTCTTCTGTCCACAGGTCCTGTCCCCGTGCTTTAATAAAAGCACCTTTTTGCACCAAAGAATTCTTTCCTGGCCATTGGACCACCCCACCATCACTCAAAAACTTCATCAATAATGATCTTCCAGTTAATATTATTACCATTGCAAAAAAGCATAAGTATAGATCCTTATAATACCCAATTAGAGATAATGTGCTGAATTAGTGAGAAGGTGTAAATGATCACCTTTCAATAAATGTAAAAAAGCAGTATTCCCATTGTCAGTGTTTAATTCCTAATTGCTTTGGCACCATCAGCAGTACATTTCCAGAACATTCCACCTCCAGTTGACCTGATCTATTTCATTTTTATTCAACTGATGAGAATTTAGCACTAATGTTTCCCACCAATATTTTTTGAGTTTCCTTATTCTGAAGTGAAAGTCCAACATTTTTTGAATTCTAAGTATAATTCAAAAACAATATCGAATCATAATGGTTTTCTTCCAAATCTATAGCTACCTCATTTTCACTGGAAAGTGACATTTTATTAACCTAAGAAAACAAATTGTAGACATTTGCTTTTGTGTATTTCTAGGTCAAGAAAGAATGGATAGTGTATGACTCCCATACTACAGCTACCTACACCCATATTCCTAAGCTATGAGTCAATTCAAAAATCCAGCTCATGAACAAAAATGTTGACTGACTCTAAGATACATGTGCCATGTAAAAAAAAACCAATCATTGGGAGTATGCTTGGGCACACTTTGAGATTGTTCCCAGGATTTTGGAGAGGTCTTTCGCAAGTAATGGGAGAATTACCACATGGCAAAATCGCACATTCATTGAAACCTTATGAATATACCCCATTTTTGGTATGGCAAGATTTTTTACATTAAACCGTTAACAAAAACATCCAAAGACTACCCAGGTAAACAATCTGTGTTTTCTCTGTGTTTTTTTTTTTTTTTTCTCCTTTAATTGTGTTCTTCAATAAGTCATCTCCTGGTAGGAGAAAAAGCTGGGCTTATCATAGAAAAAGTTTAACCTGGATCATTTTGTGTGTTTTATATTAAATAAAAGTATCATCTTCAAAATATATTACGTGATAATCATTTAGAAGCTGCAGGTTAAAACTGGATGTAATTCTCCCAGCTCAGTGTTTTGCAACTTATTGCTAAGACACGAGTACTGGCAAAGCAAGGGAAGTAATTGATACCATTTCCACCATTGTCAGGACCTTGGAGCTTTGTTCCATTTTTCTGGTGGCTGGCTTTCAGTTTAACCCAGTGGAAGGTGCACTCATACGCTAATGCCTCCTATTTCTCCCAGACTTACTCGCCTTCACAAATATGTTCTCTGGCAAGGGGAAAATCAGGTATCTATCTTTATTCTATGTGGGTATAGCTATTACTCTCTACCCATTAGCACTTTTCCTTTTATTCTCAGTTAAAGAATGAAACGTCTAGAGAATAAATGTTTATGAAGCAGGCACAGAAATCACACTGGTATATTACATTCTAAGAATTTGATGGTGATGGGAATTGGAAAAACTCTTGAGTGTTTCATGAGTATATGTATTTTTTCTTCTCCTGTTTAGAGTGAAAGAGATTTAGAAAGTGGGCAATGACAATCTCATCATAGTTCAGGATAGTTACACTTGATAAAATCCTAATAATTGACATCAACAAGGAAGCTAAGAGCTATGCATCGTAACTGGATGTCTGGCCAAATCTCAGCAAGAGGATTTTCATCCAGCACTGAAAGGCCTAGAGAATGTGACCATAGTCAATTACATCCTTTGTCCACTGGCAGATGGTGAGCTTTGACAAAAGGTATCCATCTGAAGAGGAGAAAACAAAGCAATAGCAACAACTAAGTAATAATAAAGGGATTTATCTAATGACACACACACACACACACACACACACAAAAGAAACTGTAGAAACTGTCATCCTAAAAGCTGAGAAAATGACACCACAATCCAGAAATAATAGTAATAATGAGGGAAATTATGATAGCTCTTTAGACTCATTATGGGATACAAAACAATACAGAATCTATGATGCAGGTGTGAAAGGCAGATATGAAGAATGGGGTAATGTGGATATAAAACAGGATGCAATGAAATGGGAGGTGACTGAGAAAGGGAGATTAGTAGAAAAATTCAAATGCAATGAAATAATTAAATTCACATTAGACATTAAAATGTATTTAAAACTCCAATTACTGGCAAAATGTAAACCTCAATTCTTTTTTTCTAGAATACAAGAAAAGCCAAGAAATTTAAAAGAAGGAGGCAGAAGGAAAAAAAAAAAGGACAAACATGGATGACAAATTACAGAAGAAGAGTAATTTTGGGTGTTTTCAGGGAGGAAAGTTACCATTTTATTAGAAAAAAACCCACTTGAACATAAGTAAAATCTAAAACAAACAAGCAAACAAAAATCTGAGTAAGTCAACAGAGAAATCATACTATGCTATACATAAAATAATTGAAGGGTTCCATCCCCTTGGCAAAATTTTTGAATTAAATGGTTAAAGAAAATATTGAAAGAACACCCAGAAAAACTGGCTGCCTTTATATCTTTCCTCTGAATTACTAAATGCCAGAAAATCCTGGCATATGATCTGTAGTGATTTTAGAGAGAAAGGTTGTAACTAAAGAATTTCTCCACTAGCTAAATTGTCTTTCTTTTGTGAAGCCAGCAAAACAACCATTCTCTTATAAGCAAAATTAAACAAATATATACTAATCGCCTACCCATCTTGGAAACAAATGACATAAAGAAATATTTCAGATGAGAGAAAAATCAGAATTAACAATTTAAGAAGGAAGAAGCTTATTGATAGACATAGTAGAGACAAATTTGCATTTATTTTTCCCTTCTAGGAAATATACCAAGAGGAACTTATCTGTAATATGGAAAAAGATTTAAGCATAAAGAAACACATTATGGTGCAATTATAGCGTAACTGTAAAAAATTCCTAAATATTTAACAATAGAATCTCATTCAACAAGTTAAGTTTATGATGAATTTTAATGACATGGGTTAAATTTATGATGAAATATTTAGCAAACAGCAGAGCACGAAATGATAAATCAATGAATTAACAATGTAAAGAAAAAGTGCATGTGACTTTTTCTGTCACATTTTTATATCTTTAAAAAGAAATCTGAAGTAAACCTTAGACAAAATAACTTCATGGGCATATGAGTGTTTGTTTTTTAACTTCATTATATGTAGTATTCCAGAAATATTTTTTTTCATGAAAAACATCTTAGAAATTAGATTGTAAGAAACTTACCAACCCTAATGCTTTGGGGTACTGATAATATGTCCTTACCCCTTCTTATTTTATGCTTTTCCATAAGTTTTTCTATATGTCCTACAGAAAAATTGCACTGCCCCCAAATGAAAGGAAATCATCCATCAGGCTTCCAAAATAAGAGCTTTTCGAAAATTCTAACACCCACCAATTAGTTAAATGAAACTTAACCTATCAATTTCTTCATTCATAAAATAAAAAGGTTAACATTTGTGCTTCCTAGAATTATGGGGATTATGTTCTGCAGCAATACATCTCTATAAGGATATATTCTGAATGAATATCTTTTCTGGGAGGAACTGATTTTGCTGGAATTAGATTAATTTGGTTTGTGGCTGAGAGGTACAACAATTGTTCTTGCAGTTGTAACTGGAATTAAACAGCTCTTTAATAGGGAGTGTCGTCCATTTCCCGTGGAAGACGGCGCAAACCAACACCAATGGCATTCTGTACTCTGGCAGCATTCGAGAGAACAATAGAAGAAACAGCAGAAATTATGCTGTATCAGAAGAAGCCTGGTCTGCTCAGTGAGGCGGTGCAGGGTTAAGTACAGAAAAGTGAATTATGGGAGTGAGCTTCAGGGTGTTCTAACTCATCTAAGGGGCAAGGCATCAGGCACAGAGAAGCAACGAGTAACCGAGTAACCGTCTGTCTAGTCACCTGACCCTGGTGCACAGCTAGACTACGTTTCCTAGCCTTCCTTGCGTTTAGATTTGTCCTTGAGACTGAGCGCTAGGCTGTGGCACACAAACAGAAGTGATGTGCACTTCAGAGTGCTGTGCTTGATCTATGAAATCTTCCCATAAATGAGCCTTCACTCTCTTTTGCCTTTCCCTGGCTTGATGCAGATATCCATGGCAACGAGCCTGGGCTCTACTCATTGCAGACACAAGAGATTTCTACCAGTTTCTCCTGAGTAGGCATTTTGGGTTTTTCATGAGCATAAAATAAACTTTTAGTGTGTTTACCCACTAACATTTTAGTTTGTACGTTTGAGTGGTTAGCATTGCTCTAAGTAACTGAGGTGTCCTCATACTAGGAAGTAGCAAGTTAAAGGCAATACAATAATTGAGGTCTCAAAACCTGAGAGGAGATGTCGAAAATTACAGGACCCTCATAAAAGCCTTCAGATTTTGAATCAAGGCAGCAGGATGGAAGTGAGGTGATAGCACACAGCAGGCGTGGAACAAAGATTTGTTTACTTGTCATGCATCAATCTCAATATACAACAGCTGCAGTGAGGACAGAATCATGCAGAATCATGCCTAACTGGAAATCAAAGGGACTGTTACGTAATATTGCCATTAACCTACAATTATATCCGATGGTCCCCAATCATTTGAAACAAAAACCAAAGCAAAACACTTCCCTTGATTCCATATCTTCCTTTAGCTGCCCTCAAGTTCTCTACTCTTCTCTCCAGCCAACCCTTGGGAGAGAGGAGATTGTCCACATATGCTATTTCCCATCATTTCCCAAGGAGTCTGCATCATATTGCAATGCCTTTTTTGCTTCCGCCATTCCAAAGTTCCTGTCAAGGTGGCCAAAGTGAATTTAATGGAAAATTTTCAGTACTCATCAAACTATTAAGTTTTAGCAGTTTTCAGTAGAACTGATGGCTTGCTTCTACTTAAAACTATTCATTGATTTTTCCTGACCTCAGAATAAAATATAGGATTTTTAGCATGACCTGGGCATCTCCGTGAGAGGTGGCCATCGCCTGCCCGATGTTGTACCTATGCAATACAATGTAATGGGACTCTGGGACTCTAACATTCAAATTCTTGTTGAAATCTTAGCTTCAATTACAGCCTCTGAAAGTACTTTCTCTCTGCCTCAGTTTCCTTTATTAGTAAAATGGAGAGAGTCATGATGTCTGTTATAGATTTGTTGTGAGGGCCACATGAAAGAATTCCTAAGAAGTGGTCACAACCAAGTGTGGCACATGTGAAAAGTTCTACTGTTATTACATGTTCATGCTTTTACGCTAAAAAGCTTCACATCACACTGGATTTCTCGCTATTCCCTGAGCCAAATTTTATTTATTTCCCCTGCCCCTACCTTGGCCTCCATATGCTTTCTTCCATCTGGAATGCTTAATCCTGACTGGTTTCTTTCAATTCTTCCCTTGGTTGAGTTTCTTTCTACCTTACCTAAAATTGCTCCTCATTTTTATTTCTTAATGATGCCTCATTCTTTTCCTTCATGCACATAAAACAATTCATAATTAAACTTTTTTTCATTTAATTTTTGAGAGAGAAAAAGAGAAGGGGAAAGGCAGATAGAGAGAGAGAGAGAGGAAGAGAAAGAATCCCAAGCAGGCTCTCCCAGGCAGAACAGAGCCTTATGCAGGGCTCAAAGCCCACAAACTGTGCGATCATGGCCTGAGCAGAAATCAAGAGTCAGAAGATTAACCAACTGAGCCACTCAGGTGCCCCTATAATTGTTTTGAAATACACTCCCACCTATATATTTAATGCTTTTGTGTCTTATTGTATTACAGGCTTCATGATGTTAGTTACCATGCAGACTTTGTTCATCTAAGGCCTAACACTGTGTTTCGTGCATACTAGGTTGCCAATAAATATGTATTGAGGCGGTGGATAAATGAATTAATGTAAGTGGGTCTCGTACAGTATTCCAACTTTCCCAGTGGCTGAGCAGGGCTGCCTAAAAGAAAATGAGGACAACAGGTAGAAAGTGTTGTAGACAGAGGAGACAAAGTAGTGTCTATAGAATGTGAAACATTTCATATTTAGGCAGGATTATTTTTGTAGTAATCAAGAGATAATTCATGCTCAGTAACATGACATTTTTATGCAGCATAAAGTATTATGTACATAAGATTACATTCATCTTAAAAGTCCACAGGATCTTTGTTAGAACTAGAAATGGTTTATGTTCCAAATGATATAAGCTCATTGAAGGCAAATCTTAAATGGTGCCTAAGACAAGGCATTGAATAAAGTAGATGCTCAATAAATACTGATTACTTACTAAATTAGTTAATAGTTCCCTTGAAGTGGCTGGGTAGCTATAATTGCCTATTTGATATTAGATGCAATATCCACATTTTGCATCTAATATCCACATTTTGATGGAAGAAATCCTGCCAGGTGAAATTGGCTGCAATCTCTGGCTAAGATCAGCTTGCTTTAATATTTTTGGCTTTTCCCCAAAATATTTATAGTTTTCTTTTAACCTTCAGTGATTTACCATTCAACCATGGTTCACAGAGGTTAAAAGCATCAACCTTAGTTCATATACAGTGTCACTGTCAATGTCTTGAACAAACTTTTCTCATTCCAAGGGTATTATGGCAAAGGATTTCCAAGCATAAATTATATGCCCTCTTCTATTTTCATTTAAAATAGTTTTTTACTAAGAGCATATTATGCACCAGACATTACCTTCAGAGGTGACTTGGGTGGGGTCTCAAAGAGGGGGATAAGAAATGTGCTTCCATATGACCCAAGAACCTTGTTCTTTTTTTGTTAGAGGTGTGCACACTACAGACAACTCGACCTGTGAGTTTTTGAGTCTATAGTTCTGAGAGACAGAAAAGTCCAGAATGTTTCTGGCATGCAACATGAAAAATTAAGTAGCAGTGCTATTACCATTACTGATTAAAGTGGTGTTAGCAAATCCTCTCCCAAAGGGTACACATCCATCTTACAGAGAAGAATGTTGTATGATGAAGACTCACCTCTACAGGCCAAGTTCCTTGAAGGGGAGATTACATTTCAACTACAGTCAAATACCAAGAAGTTTGGTTCTCCTAGGGCAAGGACATGAGTATTTAGTTCCTCAAGCAGGGCATCATGAGAATGAAGATTGTCTTTTTGTTTGTTTGTTTGTTTATTGTCAAGTTGGTTTACATATAACACCCAGTCGTCATCCCCACAAGTGCCCTCCTCCATGCCCATCACCCCCCTTCCCCTCTCCCCAACCCCATCAGCCCTCAGTTTGTTTTCAGCATTCAGGAGTCTCTCATGGTTTGCCTCCTTACTTATCCCTAACTATTTTCCCCCTCTCCCCCATGGTTCTCCGTTAAGTTCCTCCTAATCCTCCTATACGTGCAAACATATGGTATCTATCCTTCTCTGCCTGACTTATTTTGCTCAGCATAACACCCTCAAGTTCCATCCATGTTGCTACACATGGCCAGATTTCATTCTTTCTCACTGCCATGTAGTATTCCATTGTACAGATAAAGCACATCTTCTTGATCCATTTGTCAGTTGATGGAGACTTGGGCTCTTTCCATGTTTTGGCTATTGTTGAGAGTGCTGCTATGAACACTGGGGTACATGTGTCCCTATGCATCAGCACTCCTGGATCCCTTCGGAAAATTCCTAGCAGTGCTACTGCTGGGTCATAGGGGAGTTCTATTGTTAATTTTTTGAGGAACGTCCACACTGTTTTCCAGAGGGGCTGCACCAGTTTACATTCCCACCAACAGTGTAGGAGGGTGCCCGTTTCTCCACATCCTCGCCAGCATCTATAGTCTCCTGATTTGTTCATTTTAGCCACTCTGACCGGTGTGAGGTGGTATCTCTGTGTGGTTTTGATTTGTATTTCCCTGATAAGGAGGGACACTGAGCATCATTTCATGTGTCTGTTGGCCATCTGGATGTCCTCTTTGTAGAAGTGTCTGTTCATGTTTTCTGCCCATTTGAAGATTGTCTTTTTACCTGCCTCCTTCCCCCATCACCCCTTCCCATCTCCTTTTGCAATTTTCTCTCTACCCATTCCCTCACAAAACAGGTTTCCCAGGGCCCTGATACTGTTCTTTCTTTTTATCATAAGTCTGAACTTTGCACCTTGCAGACCCTAAAAACACACCTTCCCTGTTCCTCCACCCCCACCTTTTATCTCAGGGCTCTGCGTTCTGTTACATAACAATAGTGATGAATCAGTCAACCAGCCTCTCTCTGTTAGGAGTTCCAATCCTAAGGGAGGAAGGAAATACAAACTCTTTAGGCCAAATCTATCTTTTGCTCACCTAGCCCTTGATTTATTTTGTTTCTATGAATATTAACACCTCGTTTTCTTCCCGTACCATTTGTTTCATGCGCCCACAGTAACAATTTAACCTTTCTGAAAACAGATTTGAAAATTATTATTTTCTATTAAATTCTTTTTCTCTCAAACTCTTTTCTTGTTTTCATATACTTATTGCTTATCTCTATCCCCATTTCTGTTTGCCTTCTAATTAACCACATCCAATGTCTTCTTAGGCAATTGCTGAAACCAAAGTAGACTTTCCAGTGTGAATTTTGTTAAGATGGTGAAACATCCTCCATTCATTCATTCATTCATTCATTCATTCAATAAACATTTACTGGGCATCAGTGTAACAGAAACTAGAGTTGGTCCTGGGGAAGTAAAAATCCTTGCCCCTACTCCTGTGAATGAAGGGGCATATACAGTATATAGTATTAATAGTAAAGAAGAGAAAGTAAACATTGGCCTGGTTGTGATTTGTTTAAATCCAAGCAAGCCATCAGAATACATATTAAAATGTAAAAGAGGCATTATAGATGTTTGAGCATTTGCAATGTCAAGTTGAGTCATATGGTGAATTGCTGCTCAATTTTGTTTGCAACACAAGAAGTGGGCATGTGTGTGTGTGTGTGTGTGTGTGTGTGTGTGTGTGTATTCCCTCGCTTCCAGCACTAATATACATGGGGGAAAGAAACATCAACAACTCTTGAATTTTTTGTTTCACAAATATCTAGTATCTTGTACTAACATAAAATTTGTGGTGAGATTAGGATTTAAGTTTAGGACTCCATATAAAAATCTCTATCATTGGTATTCTTATGACTCAACTGAACCTTGGATAAAAGAGTTCTCAAAGTCCCAAGGGCAGCATATGACACCTCTCCACAGAGCCTGAAAGTGAAAACAGGACACTGATCCAAAGTCTTGGTACATCTTATGCCTGGTCTCCCACTGACAGGAACGGCATGCCTTCTGGGAGGCGTAGAACTACCTCTGATAGAAGAAACTGGGGATTCATTCTGAGGGTCAAGGCCAGCAAGCTCATAGAAGCTATTGCAGTGCACGGTAGGAGATGATTGCAAGTTGATGGTGAGTGCGCTTTTCCAGGCATGTAGAAGGGTTTTAGTACTGCAGGTGCAATTACCACTTAGCAAAGAATCAGCACCCTCTTACTGAAATTAGAACATAAAATGAGTCAGGCTGTGGACAAATTGCGGTACATGGCCCTGCTGTGTTAGTGACCTATATTCACTTTCCAAACTTAGTACGAAGCTCCGTATCTGCAGCTGGTAATTTAGCGGAAGGTGGCAAGGAAGGTTATGTGTTCAAGGGAGAATTCAGCTTTCGGACATCTCCCCAGATATCAAAATGTAAGCTTAGGATAGTGCAATCAACCTCCATCTTCAAATGTTACTAATAGTAACACGGAGGAGTCAAGAGTACAAGGATGTGGATACAGAACTGGAGTCCCTGGTAAGCTGACAGGAAGGGCAGGGCAGGACACATTTAGAAACTTGAATGTCATTAAAAATGAGTAAGCAGAGTGTCTAAATGTTCAACAAAGAAAAGGGAAATGACAGGTCTTCAGAATGCTGTTTGTGGGTGGTATGATTTTACAGTTGTAACATGAGATTTAGAGTAAGGTTCTTTTTTTTTTTAATTTCTGAGAGAGAGAGAGAGAGAGAAAGAGAGAGAGAGACACAGAGAGAGAGAGACAGAGAGAGAGAGCGAGAGAGCGAGAGCAGGGGAGGGTCAGAGAGAGAGGGAGGCACAGAATCCGAAGCAGGCTCCAGGCTCTGAGCTGCCTGTCAGCACAGAGACTGATGCGGGGCTTGAACCCATGAACTGTGAGATCATGACCTGAGCCAAAGTCGGATGCTTAACCAACTGAGCCACCCAGGCGCCCCTAGAGTAAGGTTCTGAGCTCAAGAAATTTCTACTTATCTTAGAGTGGTCTTCATCTGAATCACCCTGTTAGTGTAAACAGGCAGAGAAATCGATTCCAAAAGAATTATAAAAGGAACTCTGGCTAGGAGAAATGATGAAAGGGAGATGATAAGAGTTGCCTAGGCCTTACCTTTATGTTTCTTTTCTATGACATTACATTTTGTTTTTATTCATTTTTATGTGGGAGGGTATATGGGTCCTGTAATTAATATGAACATAGAAAATAAATATACAGAAAACAGGAAAACACTGAGATGTAAAGGTACTCAAAAATCCACTTCTAATTGGAAGTATTTTTTAATTACCACCATAGAAAAAAGGTTTTATTTATTTTTATTTTTTTACATTTTTAGTTGCAAGAAGGCTTATTTTTTCTCTTTTTCAAGTTTTTGTTTAAATTCCAGTTAGTTAACATACAGTATAATATTAGTTTCAGGTGTAGAATCTAGTGATTCATCACTTACATACAATACCAGCACCATCACAGCAAGTGCCCTCCTTGATCCCCATCACCCATTTATTAATTAAATTGATAAACCCCTAGCCATACTTAACAAAAAGAAAAGAGGAAAGACCCAAATAAATAAAATCACAAATGGGAGAGGAGAAATAAACACCAACACCACAGAAATATGAGTAATTGTAAGAGAATAGTATGAAAAAGTATAGCCAACAAATTGGAGAATCTGGAAGAAATGGATAAATTCCTAGAAACATCTAAACTGAAACTGAAACAGACAGAAATAGGAAAAATAAGTTTTAGAATATGGATTTTGTCTAACTCAGAGACTGGCATCAGATTAAATTTACAAATTATATTCATTTGACTTAATACAACTTAATAAATATTTACTAAGCACCATTATCGATACAAGTTTAATAGATGAATAGATGGCATTTTAAAGGACATTCTTTAAAAAATTTAGTCTCTTCTGGTCCTAAAAAATTAAAAACTCTTTGAGAGCAAGGGCATAGTGAGAGAGGTGAGTGAAAGAACAGCATTCAGGGATTGTGGCAACAATTGGAAGAGTTCCTTGTTTTTATGTTTGTTTCATTTTGAGAGAGAAAAAGAGCATGTGTGTGAGGGACAGAGAGAGAAAGAGAGAGAGAGAGAGAGAGGATCTGAAGTAGGCTCTGCACTGACGGCAAAGACCCTGATGTGGGGCTCCAACTCTCGAACTTTGAGATCATGACCTGAGTCAAAATCTAATGCTGAACCAACCGAGCCACCCAGGCACCCCAGAAGAGTTCGTTTTTATAACACATTTTTAGTGACTACACAGTCACATTCTAACTGAAGAAGTCAAGGCCTAACAAAGTCCACATCCACCAAGTAGGTAAAGTTTTAAAGAAAGAAGACATGGGGAACACTGTAAAATCCTCCACACTTTAAGGAACAGGGGAACTGAGAAAACATGTGTATAATTTGGCAATTAAAGAGATAAGGAAGAGGTGCAAAATTGGCAGTCAAATATAGGGATGGTAAAGGAGGCAAAGTCCGCGGGAAGGTGGAAGCAATACTTCCAGTTAGCTCTTTTAGTATACAAGATGGTGAGAGCTGGAAGAACCAGAAGAAGCCAGAAGCTTGAATGGCAGTGTGTGTGTGTGTGTGTGTGTGTGTGTGTTTGTGTGTGTGTGTGAGAGAGAGAGAGAGAGATACTGTATTTATCGTTTCTTTACACTTAAGATTGAATCTTGGGCTTAGACATGATGGAGAAGGAGATATAGAGGAGATACTGGAAATAAAAACAAGAGTGTAAATAGTTAAAGTAATTAGATTCTGGGGGGGGGCAAGAATGCAATGGTATCAAGAGCAGACGCTGAAACATCCACGTTGTCTTAGAGGTGAAATAAATAGTCCTTTGTCAACTTGCAGAAAGAAGGTGGCCCTTCTTCCAACTGGGAGAGTAATACTTCCCTACTCCTGGGGAAGGATGGGGAGGTGGGACAGGCAAGACAGGATGGAGAGGAGTCTGGAAGGAAACAGAGAGAGTCAATATATCAGGGAAACCTTGGACTAGAGAGGAGCGAGTTTATGCGGTTCTTGTGTGGTGATCTTCATTCTCTTGATAAAGTAGGAGGCAGGGATGTTCAATCTGAATTTCTAATTCTGGTCTAAACTACAGGATCAGTTTTGATCTAACTAATCCAGGGGCACTCTGGGAGCCTTTAGAGAGGAAAGCTGTTGCGATTAACACCAGATTTCTTTTTCGTTATTCTTTATAACACTAATTTCTTCCTTGGTACATTTTATAAACTACAGTAGATGTTAAAGTCTCCCTCTACTTTATAATATCTTCAATGTTTCCATTATTATTTCAGGCAGTGAGTCAGAATGTTAAGTGGAAAAACGTTAACTTTTCAATAAAACCCATGTTCAAGGTGTGGGAGAAGGGGAAAGAAGCTAATATTTATTGCCTAATTTCAGAAGAAGAAATTAAATTCTGGACTAAATCAAAATGACCAAATTCAATAAAAAACACATCAACTTATTGTTGGAAAGCGATAATTTTCTTCAAAATAGTATATTTTAGTAAATAGCATATTGGTCAACTAATCCTAAAGTCAAGTGGAAACATTCTACTCCTAGGAACTGCCAAGTCATAGTTCTCAAAGTCTGTATTGTGGACATGCAAGGAACAATATGACAGAATAGTCTTGTTTTGGGTAAAATTATACTTCTGCTTATAATAATTCCAAATAGTGGCACTTCCTCTAACACTTTCATTATCAAGTAAAAATTATAATGTTTTAAAATAGCAAACTGATCTCTGAAGTGCTTCAAACAATTTATAGTTGATTTAAACAATTCAAATATTTACTCAAAACTTTTTCGGAAATAATCTTTTTTTTCTGTTATCCTTATGCAATAAATGAGCAAAAATAGATTATTTAAGGTAAGTGGTTTTCTCAAGGTCATACTAATTTTTTTTAATTTTTTTTTTGAGAGACAGAGAGAGCATGAGCAAGGGAGAGGGGCAGAGGGAGAGAGAGAGAGAGAGAAGAGAATCTTAAGCAGGCTCCATGCTGAGCTGAGCTCAATCATGGGATCATGTCAAAGTCATAATTATTTAAGAATAGGCAAAAATTGGTACCTTTCTGTAACTCTTTCTTCATTCATTCTCTTATTTATCTACCATCATGCTTCTTGCTTCCATAATGACTTTGAACCCTAAGCAGATTTCTTCCTCAGAGAAATGTCTCTTGGAGAGTTTTGCAATGATGTTATGCACTTCATTGGCTAACTGAAATAGATCATATTACATATGTGGTGTTATTCTACAATTGTGATTTGGAGGAAAGAAGAGGCCAGGTGTGGGGATAGAAAAGAAGCTAGGAAATCATGACACCATATGCTCTCAAAATTAATGAGCATATATTTTCAGTCTCAGATTCGTGCTGAACTTTGAGACTTTTAAATGAAATGCACTACTTTGAGAGAGCTTTTATAGACTCAAAAGAAAGCAATGATTTACCCTTGAAGAGTAGCAGCAGTTATTTCGGAGGCTAGGAGTTCTAACTCAGCCTCAGGTCAGGGACCGAAGGCCCCCATTTATCCTACTGGGAATACCAGCACTCAGCTGAGAAGTAGTGGTGTGTGGTCCAGAGACAATGAGTTGTATACCTGTGTTAGTTTCCTAGGGCTGCTGTATGAGTAGCTAGCAGCAGAAATTTATTGTCTCACAGTTCTGGAAGCCAGAAGTCTGAGATGGAAGTTATTGGCAGGTTGGTTCCTTCTGAGGGCTGTAGGAAGCGATCTGTTCTTGTCTCTCCCCTTGGCTTCTAGACGGCTGTCTTCTTTCTCTGCCTCTTCACATTGTCTTCTATGAGTGTCTCTGTGTCCAAATTTCTTTTTCGAAAAGGGACACCAGTCATATTGGATTAGAGCCCAACCTAATGACCTCACTCTAACTTGGTTACCTCTGTAAAGACTCTCTCCAAATAAAATCACATTTTGATGTGAGAACTTCAACATACATATTTGGGATGGTGGGACACACAAGTCAACCCTTAACAATCCAGATAATCCAGAAATACCATCTTAAGTTTATTTAAAGTTACCAAAGTGGGGCATCTGGGTGGCTCAGTCGGTTAATCATCCGACTTTGGCTCAGGTCATGACTTCACGGTTTGTGAGTTCAAGCACTGCATCAGGCTCTGTGCTGACAGTTCAGAGCCTGGAGCCTGCTTTGGATTCTGTGTCTCCCTCTCTCTCTGCCCTTCCCCCACTCGCGTTCTGTCTCTGTCTCTCAAAAACAAATAACACGAAAGTTACCAAAGTGGCTTGAGAGAGAAACAAAAATATGCTTCACCAACTGAGCCACCCAGGCATCCCAAATTATTTTACTTTTAAAACTATGTATATATACTTTGATAATTTTTATTTAAAAATTAAGCTAAATGTCTAAATTCCTGCTATGAGACCAATTGGTAGTTGTAAGAAAAGAAGAATAGTCTGGGAAGATCAAGTAAAATGGCCTCACCTGATACAAACTTGTACTATGTCCCTATGCAGGTAGTTGTCAATGGGTAGTGAGAAGAGGGACATAACAGTATTAGCGATTAGATCTGACTTTTTTCACTGACAAAGGTAGTGTCCAGCAGGAAAGCACTGGAGACAGAGTATAAAATGGAAAATATAGTTTCCGGATTAAAGAATAAAGAATGGTACAGGGAGTATGCTAGTTGTTGTGTGTGTGTGTGTGTTTTTGTTTTTGTTTTTTGTTTTTTTTTTTTTTAGAAACACCACTCATTTGTTTTATGGTTTTGAACAAGACACTTAACCTTTCTATCTCCCTGCAAATAGTTTTTTATTGTCTGTAAAATGGAAGAAATACTCCTCCTTTGATTTACAATTTGTTTTTTTCTCAACCTTTTTATCTTTAGGCTTTTTTTAAAACTACTTGTGTGTATTTATATTATATATGCACACTTATGTGTATCTACATGTATATAAACTTACTATGCTGTGATAGGCCATAAAATTTTATTGCCATACTGCAATAAATTCTCTTTAAAAGACTTGTAAAGATCACAAAAGCTCACCCTACTTCTGACTGTACATGGCAAAGTTTCTGTCAACAGAGTGGCAAATAAGAAGTAAAAACCCACAACGCGCTAGCAGAAATTAAACAGAAATTTATTGATACTGGATACGGAAGTGCCCTGTACAGAACAGTTTGTAATAACTCTGACTCTAACTGCTAATCAATTTCAGTGAGTTCCATATTGGTGATGGGGAAAAACAAACAAACAAACAAACAAACAAGTTTCTGCTCACTAAGACTCTACAAAGCCTATTCCTGCAGAGAACCCAGAAATTGAATTTGGAGAAGCTCTTTTTGAGCTGTAATGAGCCACCTGCCTCTAGCTATAAAACCCAAAGAGGAAGGACAGGAAACACACTGAATAGCAAGAGGCAATTTCTAGCATTGTGCAGCAGGGTCTCTGTAGAGAAATAATCTTTTGTATAATGTCACCAGCCTTTCAGGGAACGTGAGGCTGTGTCTTCAGTTAGTTTATATTCGATCATGGCTCTCAGTGTTATCGTTTACCTTTTTATGTGTCGTCAACTTAAACATTTAAAAAATGAAGGTGCAAATTTTATTTTGTGAAACAAGTCATTAACTGTTGACTAAGTGTTAGTCACCATAAGTGTTACAAACCAAAGGGAAGAAAGAGGTGGAGGGGCGATACAATTAAGACAAAGAAGCCTTCAAGGAGAAATGCCTTTTCAAACAGAAGACCATCATAATGGGTCATTGCAAAACAAAACAAAACCAAAACAGGCTCATATATACTATTACATGGACACACGCATGGCAGATTTTATTTTGTTTTGCTCTAACCTAGGAGTAGTTTTCTGAACAAAAGCCCACGTGTCCTCTGGAAACGGGAACACAGGAAGCAGAATGTTCCCACACTGTAAAGAATGACCTCATCTTCTTTTCTAGGCTAGAACTCCCCCAGTCTTTTGGCTATTGCAATGCCATTTGTGCATTTTTTACCTTTCTGAATGCTCTCCATTCTCAGCCTAATAATGAACCAATATGTTTCTCCTGTGTCTACTTTTCAATTGAAAAAATGTTGAGAAATCTCATTAATTTGGGGAAAACAAGCTACAATAATTTTTAAAAACTCAATTTTTATGGAGTTTAAGGACAGTTAAGTATCTCATGGTAACGGTAACGTACACGTTGATACCTTGGCCTGGAGCTAACAATCCCGCCAAATACCTACTCATGATTTTAGGGAGTAAGTTTACCCTGGGATTTTTATTGTTGTTATTTTCTTGTTTTTGTTTTTTGCTGTTTTTGTTTGTTTGTTTGTTCTTAGCAAAGGAGTGACATGATCTGGGGTATTCTTTGCGAAGATAATTCTGGCAATGATGAGGAGAAACTGAAGGCAGTACACTCTTTGGTAATTAGATATCCAGGTAATGTTGAAGTAGGTAAGGGGTAATAAGCCTGATAAGACAGGAACGAATGTAATGTACATTTCAGAGGAACAAATCAACAAAACCATGCTTTATTTATAGTTTCCCTTTCTAAAGCACCAGGGCAAGCCATGTCCTATATATTGAAGTTTTATTAATATGGGCTGGTTGAATAAATGAGTACACACCAAGGAAAGGGGAAAATGCTTTCATATATGAATGAATAAGTTAAAATTTACAGGATGTGGGGAGTGCACAACAATGCGGCAATGACAAAACTACAGTTTTAAGCCTGCGTGGCCATTGGTGCTGGGTGGTCTCGGGTCAGAGAAATGATGCGTTTATTTATTTATTTATTTATTTATTTATTTATTTTTGTACTACTTAAATTTATTGCCAGTTAAATTATGAGTAATTTACATATGTTTTTGAAAGTCAATGTATTTTCCAAAGGCAATAATAACAAATATTAAATATCTTTGCTGTCAAAATAGAGATTAACATTGCAAAATTTTGTTCTTGTTATTGGGATATTTGGTATATACTAGAAGACATAACTGAATTTTGAACTATCCATAACATATTACATGAATGTTAAAGAATGTTTCTTAGACATTCTGCCATGATATAACAAACCTTTCATGTAAAGTCATTTTATGTCATAGACTCTGGGTCTGGAGTTCTTTCTTGTCCGGCAAGAAAGTGGGATGCAGGATTAAAAAGCCTGATGTACAGAAGAAGACAAGAGCCCCGATTAAGGGTCCTTGCTTCATTTTTATTAGGATCAGAAGGCTTCCAAGCTTGATGNGAGGGGGGAGATGGGCATGGAGGAGGGCACTTCTGGGGATGAGCACTGGGTGTTATATGGAAATGATGCGTTTATTACAGAGACATGTTCTCATCAATTTTGCAATTGTTGATTGTCCTGAATGAAATAGCCAATTCTGGGATGCGGGACATGAGGAATACCTAGTACATGAAGAACATTCTCCATCGATGTGATGTCTGAAGGATGTATATGGTTAAAACGGCAAAGAGAAAGACCTAATCATGAGATCTCCTGGGGAAAGAATGCAGACAGAAGAGGACCAAGAGGAAGGAGGGGAGGGAGGGGAAGCAGGGCCAGAAGCTCTAAGAACAATGTTTACGACAGATGGGCATTTATAGGACTATCCAGCGACACAGACACAGACTTCGTCAGAAAGTTCTTTTCTAACATATTAATAATGAAGGAAAACCCACTCCTCTGATGTGAAGCTACTAGATGGGTAACCCTTTCCCTCCTTTTCTTCTAAGGAAGATCTCTTGTCCTCCTGTCTTGAATAAATAAAATAGACGTGTCACAACTAATTAGAAGACACCTGTCCATGTTAAAGGTGAATATGAGGGAAAAGTTTAATGAAGTCCTATTATAACAGTGATTTTTTAAAAAACATAACATATACCAAACATTACCTTTTTGTGAAAATTATTGAACTGTATTGATGTATGTAGTCATTTTACAAGCTAAACTTACTTTCATATAAATTATGTTAAATTTGAATCCTTATGCTATTATCAGCAATATAAATCTTGATTTCTCTAAAAGCCCAAGCTACCTTTTTTTTCCCCTAAATAGTTTATTGTCAAGTTGGTTTCCATATAACACCCAGTGCTCATCCCAACAAGTGCCCTCCTCCATGCCCATCAACCCCCTTTCCCCTCTCTCCCACCCCTCAGTTTGTTCTCAGCATTCAAGAGTCTCCCATGGCTTGCCTCCCTCCTTCTCCCCAACTATTTTTCCCCTTCTTCTCCCCCATGGCCCTCCATTAAGTTCCTCCTAATCCAACCATACGTGCAAACATATGGTTATCTGTCCTTCTCTGCCTGACTTATTTCGCTCAGCATAACACCCTCAAGGTCCATCCGTGTTGTTACAAATGGCCAGGTGTCATTCTTTCTCATTGCCATGTAGTATTCCATCGTATAGATAAACCACATCTTGATCCATTTGTCAGCTGATGGACACGTAGGCTCTTTCCATGTTTTGGTTATTGTTGAGAGTGCTGCTATGAACACTGGGGTACATGTGCCCCTATGCATCAGCACTCCTGGATCCCTTGCCAAGCTACCTTTTCAAGTATATATGTAAATTATATAAATGTCATTTATATAAATAATGTTTATATAAATATCATTTACATAATTATATCTCTATATATAGTATAGGAGATTATTGCAATTAAAATACTCAACATTTTATGAATCAAAATGATAGATAAGAAGAAACAAAATGATGAGCTGTATTAAGATATATACTTTTTATCATTTTATTTTTATACATTTCGATAGGTCAGCAGTTAAAAATACAAAATAAGTGGAACGTGGAGATCTTCAAGAAACTTACGGACTGAAAGATAAAATCGTTTGGGAAATGCAGTACTCCCAATAGTAAAGGCCAACCATTATCGAATGATAGCAGACATATGTGAGATAATAAATACACGCAGGACAGCCAATCCCATTCACTAATAAGGTCCATGATAGTAATAAGATCCTATGGTTTTAAAAATAACTTGGCTCTTCTATGTGATCAAATCTCCCTGCAATTCTGAGCTCTGCTTGAACACTACTGCTATTCTACCTGGCATGCTTCTGTATCACAATGTGTATTCTTTATTATAAGCAGGGAGTTATCTTCATTGATTCAATTGTCTATACAAGTACCTAGTTCAGGGATATGCACAGTGTCTGCGGAAGAAGTTAAAAAGGAGGAGGAACAACCGGAGACCGGGAAGCTGTAGTGTCTTACTCTTTGTGCAAACAAAACCAAGTTAAGTAAGAATCTTAGAATAGTAAAGCAGAAGATTAGAGAGACTGCATAATGAACACACTTAATGTCTCCACCTTTGCCAACATATTTTTGCAGCCGAAATCTCAAAAAAAGGAAAGAGGTTTGCTAAAGTCACCACCTAGTTAACGGCAAAACCAACAAGGCATGCTTTCTTTGGGTGTGTGTGGGGGGAGGGTGCATGAAGGTCAGTATTTTAGGGTTGGTGAATATGTAGGGGAGGGGCAGGCAGAATGGAGGAGATACAAGCTACATAGTACACCTTTCAAATTAAAAAATAAAGAAGATCTAAATACGCAATTCTCTCGATGCTTCAAGTCTTTTGATTTTAAGCTCACTAATGCTTGAACTAAATTTCATTCCTCAGAGAGTAACAGTAATCAAAACAGTATTCAGCTCTGTGAGAGTTCCAGTCTTATTTTGCCTTTAGAATTCTAAACTGTGTAGAAAAAAAAGACAGTGGTATATCCAAAGTTTTCTTGAAACATAAAAGGGTAAAGTTCACATTTTCTTCATTTGCTTCTCATCTCACATGCCTTCTCGGTGCCTTCTTTTGGTATAAGAACGGGCATCTGTGAGCATCAGCCTCCCTATGACACATTGTGAACTTGCACTTAGGGGAAGGAGATTTGGAGAAGCAGACAGACAACAGGGAAAACAAGTCATGAGAGTGCAGGATCCCATTTTCAGGTAAACGACCTTGCTAATGAAGAAAACAACACTGAAATGCCAGCAATGACTTAAATAGAATCCTCCCAAAATCCACTCTAAATTTAACTTTCTATATAAAGGCTTCTTCAAAATTTTCCATAACCTATTAAAGCACTTTAATGAATATCATATTGAGATGGAAGGAGACCATTATAGTGAACATCCATTGTGTGGGGAATTTGCATTAATAGCTAAAAACATATTGGTCTCTTGCTCCTTAGCAACTGCAAGTGGTTTCTTGTAAAATTTTTTCCCCTCTTTAAGATGACCTTATTCTTTTCCTGCCTAATTTATAGTCCCAAGGGGAGGATGGTCTGAGCAAATGGTTATTAAAAAATGCCAGTTTTATGAATGTACTTATTGTCAAACTAACATTCAGAAAAAGACAAACTGTCCCCTCTTACTCTCCAGGCTGTTCTGAATGGGTGGGATTGAATTCCAGGGATCACCTCGTCCTAACAAAACTCAGACAACAACAATAATGTCTAACATTTGTGTAGTGCTAAGAATGGCCAGGCACTGTTCTAAACGTTGTACTTGTATGAACTCATTTACACCTTCTAAACAGCCCTCCAAGGTCAGGGACAGCCCTCCAAGGTCGGGTGTTATTATTATTCCCATTCTATACATGAGAAAAGGGAGGCAGGCAGAGGTTACATAACTCGCCCAAGGTCACACAGCTACTAAGTAATAGAACCAGGATTAGAATGAGGCAATTTGACCGTTCTTTACCTCCTCCTGGACCCGGTGTAGATCTCACTGTCCAGCCCGCCATGCACTCCCAGGTAACTGTGAGACAGCGATCAGCCCAGGAGTTAGCAGCTCAGTGGAATTTGTAAATTGTCACGTGCTGGAATATCCGAGTTGATTCCAGCACTCTGTATTCCAAGGCTCTGTCCTCACAGTTATGAAACTGACCCATGAAGGGACTGAGCAGGTCCACAGAACCGGAAGCTGTACCCAGGTATCCCCAAATGGTTCTGGTCCTTCACTGGATCTCAGGGTCACTTCAAGAGAGGGTCCTCTTGTCTTTGTCTAGACAACTTACTTGTACCGATAATAATAATTTCAATAAAATTAGCTTGTTTTAGCTGTCATATCCTAGGTGATATGTTAAGTGTTTTACATACAGTCTCTAACTTATTATCTAACCTATCTCATAAGTGACAAGCCTCCGATGACTTGGGTTAAATGTTCTAGGACGGTTTTCCATCAAGTTTAATTCAGGGACTGACTTTTCCGTTTCTCAACAACCTGCTGTCAAGGATGGTGTACTGCCCCGAGATCGTTCTTGACGACTGAAGGTCTCACTCCCCTACTACTGCCATCAAGAACTGCTGAAACTGAACAGGGCCAGCCCATATCCAAAGAACGCACAGGCCAATTTTCAGGGCTTACCTCAGTCTCCAAGCTACGTGTGTGTGTGTGTGTGTGTGTGTGTGTGTGTGTTGGGGGGGGCTGTTGACTGAGGCCATGCTATAACATGCTATGACTGTGTGACAGTCCAATTTCTCTGTCTGCCAGTGCTGCTCCTTCTACATTTCTCCCATCTCCCCCAAAACCAGTGGCAATCCCCAAAGCCTCCTACCTAGCAACTTCCTTCAGGCCAATCTCCATCTCACAGTCTGCTTTTAGGGGAACTGGGCAAGGGGACATTGTACTATGTGCTTCACTGGAATTTCACAATCCTTACCAAGGACATGAACAGACTTACAGATGCAATAAACAAAAAATATAAATTTATATAAATATGTATTAACATCTATTTATATTTTGTCTCAAATATAAACAGAGAGGGAGAGAATGACCATTAGTCATCTCTCTGTCTCTCTGTTTGATCATCCATTCCTGGTCCTGAGGCAGTAGATGTTCACGATCAGAGGCATCATTCCTTGGAGGACATGTGCATGGCAGTGGTGTTTCATGTCCGCTGAAGATAAGAATCTGACACTGCTGGACCTCCATGCTTTATTACTTTAACTGTCCTCTGAATGGAAACTGGAAGCAACCTCATTCAGTTTGTAAGCATCACGCGAACTTTCTTCATTTCCTAGGGCTGGGGCAACAGGGTACCACAAACTCAGTGGCTTAAAAAGAAACAGAAATTCATCATCTCACAGTTGTGGAGGCCACATGTCTGGAACACAGGTGTCATCCAGGCCATGCTTCCTCTGAGAATGCAAGGGAAGGGTCCTTCCTGTCTCTTCCACCTTCTGGTGGCTCCAGGCTTTCCTTGGCTGGTGGCACCATGGTACTTGTTTCTGCCTGTCTTCACATGGCCTTCTTCCCTGTGTGGCTGTTTCCCTGTGGCCTTTCTCTTATAAGGGCATCCGTCATTTGATTTAGAGCCCAGTCTAAATCCAGGTTGATTGCACCTTGAGATTTTTAATTAAATCTCTAAATATCCTATTTCCAAATAAGGCCACATGCTGAGGGTCTGGGTGGACGTGAATTCTGGGAGATGCTATGTAACTCAGCACACGAACACACAAACACGTTATTCTCCCCAGCGGCCCCTCTTACGGCACCAGGCTCTTATTCAGTAATCTCAGCCTCCCCATTGCCTCCCCATCTGTTCCTGTTGAGAGCTTGCTCCTCGTCCCACAGGATCACCTCCTCCAATATTGTTACATTTGAACTTGAGATTTACTTCTTGTTAATTTACATGTTCCTAAGGCCCAGGTCATGGAGAAGTATCAGTCAGGTTTCAATCAGAGAAATAGAACCAGGAGGCTGACAAAGTAGGATATAAAGAGATTTGTTTCAAGAAATTGGGTTACTTGATTATGGGGTCTGGAAAGCCTTAAATGTATAGAGCAGGTCAGAAAGCTGGACACTCTCAGGCAGGATCTGGTACTGCAGTCCACAGGCAGAGTTTCTTCCTCAGGGAAACCTCAATTTTGTCCTTAATGCCTTCTGCTAATTGGATGCGGCCCACCCAGATGATCAAATATAATCTCCTTTCCTTAAAGTCAACTGATTATGGACATTGACCACATGTGCAAAATGCCTTCGCAGCATCATCCAGATTGGTATTTGATGGAAGAGCTGGGTACTTAAGCCCAGAAAAAATGACGGGCAAAACTACCTACCACAGGAAGGATGGTCTATTACCTGACTTTGGAAGGCCCTATTAGGCATCAGTGGGTTTGCCTGTGAGGTCATTATGGCTTTAGCACAAAATTATTTTACCTGTTGTGAATTTTTTTAAATATTTTTTTTTTACTTTTTGAACCCTAAAATTGTGTTCTTTTACAGAGCAATGAACATAAAAATATTCTCTAGAGGGCAGTCTGAGACTTACTATATCTTCTTTTATCTCCATGGCCCCAAGGCCCCCAGGTGATGAACTGGAGAGCTTAGATTTGAATTCACACGTGCCTGATGGCAGAGCTCACTCTTCTTTTACTTAGCCATGAAGTAGAAAAGCCAGAGCCAGATCTCAGGGTTCCTGACTGTCCAGTGTTAGTTCTCTCTTGACCGTCCTCATGGTTTTCCATGACCATGACACGGAGGCAACATGGTGCAATATAATCTTAAAGTTATTTTTACCTGCAAAGTGCTGTATTTTATTCAAAGCCTCAAATTCTTCAAGTCTAGGCCAAAGCAAATCTACTTAGGTTTACACAGGCCGCTGGGTCCTGTGTGATAACAGCTAATGGCAGGAGGGAAGAATTAATGTTCTGCATGAAAATCCATTCACCTACCCAGTTTACATAAACCAAAAATTAGTCTTGTTGTGACTGGTAAATATTTACAAGAATAATTCAGTACGAAGCTCAGTCTTCTGTTATAATCAGGCTCCATTCTAAGAAAATTTTCTTAGGGTGAGGTAAAACTAGGTCTTAGAAACAAAACCACCATATCATCATGACTCAGGTCTTTAATACTTCTAGATGTGTATGCTTTTCTATCTGACATTAAAAAAATTGTTGAAATACTTCAACAGGCTTGCACAAGAAAAACTTATTAACAGATTTCAGCCTACTGTAATGTATCTTTCATGGTCAGGCAGCTTTGTGAAGTAAATTGAAGTCGACTCTTGTCAGCTTGGACATATTTTCATAATTCTTACTTTGGGCCCATTGTTTCTTGTTAATCTCCATAGTTCTAAAATTTGACAGCAGTTACCTGAATAATCATATTAATTATTATCACAAGGAATACTGCTTACAATTTAGTGTTATTGCTTCGCTCTATAATTTTCTATGAAGCCAGTGGGATTTTAAACGATCAGAAGGAATGGGTTATAGAATTTAGAAGTTCTCCCAAATTTCCTTCTGTTCTCCTTTAGTCTGCAAGAACTTAACTGATTTTCATATTTGAGATTGGTCTCTATTGGTAAACAGTCATGTATGTCGACGAGTATTTAATAGCATTTGCCTTCCTGACATACTTCAGCAATGCAGTCAGTCTTGCTGCTTTCCTAGAGGCACAAAGCCCCACCTTGCAAAGTGCTGATCTCAGCTGGGCCACCACAACAGGGTAATCATGAATAGAAATGTATATGCACATTATAACTGGGTGTGACAAATTCAGAGGGAAAGCTTAAAGCTTATCTGGGTGAATAGTATCAGGAAGGACAATGCATATTTTTACAGAAGTTCATTTGAATAATAAGGCATTCAGTGCAGTTATAGACTGAACTGTGTTCCTCCCAAATTCATAGGTTGAAGCTATAATCCCCAATGTGACTGTTTTTGGAGACAGAGCTTTTAAAGAGGCAGTTAATGTTGAGTGAGGTCATATAGCTGGGCCCTAATCCAACCTGATGGGGTCCTTATAATTAGAGGAGACACTGGGGATATGTGCACACAGAGAAAAAAGGCCATGTGGGGACTCCGTGAGAAGGCAGTCATCCACAAGCCATGGTGAGAGGCCTCAGGAGAAATCAACCGTCTGCACCTTCACCTTGGATTCCCGGCCTCGAGAATTGTGAGACAATAAGCCTAAGTGCTTTCTCTGGTCACCAAAGCAGCTCTGGCCATGTGCACAGCAGGCCGGAAGTGTCAGAGATTAAGGTCTTGTCATCCTCAATCATAATCTGCAGTATCAGGCACCTTTTGTTGACTTCTTCCATTCTCTCTCACCTCCCTATTCCTCTACCAGCATTCCCTGGGACCACCTCCCAGACAAGCTGCTTGCACTGAATGCTTGTCTCAGTGTCATTGTCTAGGGGAACCTGAACTAAGAGAGCCACTAAGAGCTACAGTGAGGATTAAATAAAATTGTATATGAAAGTATCTACATCAGTACTTGATGCTTAATAGCAGCAGTTCAATAAATGCTGACGATGTAGTAATGTGGAGCACCAGCTCTTTTGAGCTGCCTTGGACTCTCTTTTGCTCAAGCCTACATTCTATACTAAATTCAGAACTTACTAAGCACCTCTCTTTCCCCTGCCCATGTCTTAATAACAGTCTTCAAGGGTTCACCACTGTAACTGGGAGAAGAGCCACAAAAGGATGAACCAAGGAGCAAAACAGTGTCAAAGGACTACGTGTGAAATCCCGCACGGGGGCTGGAGCTGAACGTATCAGAGGAGCTCAGGCTGAGGCCTTCCCATTGCCTATGAGATGGTTTCAGTTCATAAACTCGACAGGTTCCTTTTTCACTAACTTGGAGTCAGAAATGCAATGTGGTTGAACTGGGGGTTTCTGGGAACAGCATCCATCTGCATCAGAAACCCCTAAAATATGAAAAAGAAATTACGATTACCCATAACAATTTGGCTAGTTGATTGGTGGTGTATACAAACCCAGAGCTGATAGTCGAGAACCCTGGATCCTGTTACACATTGTGTTTAGTTTGGGCAAGTCATTGAGCTTTCCTTGAACCTCAGATTACTCATGTGAACATCAACGGGTACATTTAGGTTGTTTCAAACTTTTCCCAAAGCCCTAAAAATCTTAACGATTTTTTGTCACGAATGGATTTTCATGATACATTAACCTGCAAGTAAGGAGACCTGGCCCAGCGTTAGTATGTGAGAAAATTACCAAAACACGGAAGTGCTAAGTTACAAATGTGAAGTTTGGTTTTTCAACAATCACACAACCAGAAAGTGCATAGGTTTAGACATGAGCAAAATATTCTAGATTACTTTACGTGTCATTTGCAATGGTGGATGAAGAGTCTGATAGTGCAATTCAAGAAGGTGGCCTGATCTGTGTGGTTTAAACCATAAGCCACTTGCAAGTCACCCTGAGAACTGTAGACAAGAGGCACCATACGCAACGGCACAAAATATGATATGTTGTATGGATTGTTTGACCAAAAATCGATAAGCTGCTCTTTCTTCTGCTTGTGCATGGAAATACACAAAGGGAAATTGACTAGAAATCAAAATGAAACAGACTCACCTCTTTCTGTTGACCGAGAGAATTAAAGAACAGAATTGACCCAAGAGCATAGAAGATGAGAAGTAAGTGGGTTTTTAAAGATTTTTTTCTTCAGCACTTGAAAACGCAACATGTGTTTTTTCTTGTGCCTTCCTTTCCCTCTACTTAGTGCAGAATTACTAGGTACTTTTTCTAATCTCCCAAACTTGAAACCTTAGAGCTGGCTATACCAACTCGGTGGCCTTTGGGGGAATATATGCATATAAGATAAAAGGAAGAAGGCAGCATCTCATGAAAGGGGTAGTGAACATACCCTCCCCCAACAACAGTGTCAAAAATCCTTGCACATTTCGTGCTCACACCTGGCAGTTTTTTGTCCTGCTTTAGCATATTCTATTTGTTTTTCCCCAACTTTTCCATCCAAATCTATACAGACACCAAAGCTTGTTGCCTCTCATTGCTTCTCTCTCTCTCTCTCTCTCTCTCTCACATCCTTCCCTTCCTGTTTTATGGCAGCAATTAAGCCTTGCCTTAATTAAGACCACATCCCTCAGACTTCAACCATATTCTCATAAGTGTAGTTTTGTTGGTACTAAGTTTCTATCTTTGAGCCATCCAAGAGTGCATCATCAATTTAATGTTTAAATAACCCTTCAGTCAGAGGCTTTGACTCAAAAACTGTGCTGAAGTTTCCCATCCGCAACAGCTGGAAGCCCAGATTTGTTACTGGAGTGCTAAGGTCAAGTGGAACCAGGAAGTAAACTACCTTTCCGATGCTACATCCCTCTCCTACTCACGCTACCTCCCAACCAATTAAGTCTTCGGGAACACTGAGCTTCTCATCACTACGGTTGGGCTTATATTATTGGACTGCTTATTTTAGTCTCTCTACTCTATTTACTTGGCTCTTCTTGGCCTCCAAATGCCCAACTCACAGAAAGTACCTCCTCCCTTTCTCCCATGGCTCAAGGCAAATGTTCCCTTATGGGAGATTCATTTAAATCTGCTATGAACAGACCATGGCAATTTCAGACAGAGTAAAGACAAATCGAAGCTTACGGCCTCCTTTAACAAACACTTGTAGTACAGAGCTGTCTCATTCAGGAGGCCACCCCATTAATGCTGAATATTTCCCTCAGTCAATACATTGTTAACTTAATTCCTTTCTAATTGAACTTCCTCTGTTCCAATATTGGCACATTAGGAGTTATTATCACGCTGCCTCTGCCGAACGCTTCTGGTACGAGAATGTTTGAGCCCTGCCCTCCCTGGGAACAGCGTCACCAAATATGTCCCTTCCCGCTTAGAGCACAGCAGTGCATTGTAAAATATAACATCGCATCTCTGAATGACCAATATGATAACTTACTGGAAATAAACGTTTTAATTTGACTTACAGAAAACAAATACTCCTGTGCATACACAATTTGTTTTCATCAATACTCCAGATGGCCAGAGCCTGACTCCTCTATTCACAGTTTCCCTGGTCTCAGCTTCTTCTTATCCCCTTTCATGTCTACAACTTGTAATTTTTTATATATCTCTTCCTCCATTTATCTTCCCCACCCCATCCCCTTCATAACATAACATTTTAAGTTTCAAGACATGAATAAAGGCAGTGCATTGAAAAACGCAAAGAGTGAGTTCCAAAGTCAGGTTTTCCTCTCTAAGAAGTCAGACATGAAATCTCAGACTAATGACTTTTGACTCTTGGTTCTCCTTGACTGTGCAACCAGATCAGCTCCCCTTGCTTGTTCATTTTCCTGCACAGACTTATTCAGTGCTGGCCCTTTTTCCACAGAGTGGGGTGCTGGGGGGAGAGGAGAGAGGGGTAAGCAAGGGAGCCAGGAGTTCTCGAAGGAGGACCGTCTGTTTCACTTCACTTTCACTTGTTTTTTTCCCCTTACATGGCACTTGGATTAGGTCTTCACACCTGGAAGTAGCAGGAAAGTAATCCTTCTAGTTGAAGGGGTGTGAATATCTAA
The DNA here is from genome assembly GCF_008692635.1 of Crocuta crocuta. Lineage (NCBI taxonomy): Eukaryota > Metazoa > Chordata > Mammalia > Carnivora > Hyaenidae > Crocuta > Crocuta crocuta. The sequence continues at coordinate 6,178,116 of NW_027532203.1, read as the reverse complement.
TGAAAGGTGAATCTGTTGTGGCTTACAGTTAGCATTCCGCAAAATTATAGCAGCAGCGGATCAGGGGTTGACTTGTGGCCCCGAGAACTTGTGTATAGGTACTTGATCATACATCGGAGAAGAAAAGGTGCTTAATGTTTTAAATTCATAACCATTGTTGAAAAAATGGTGCAGACCTTTCAACAGAATAAAAAGTATGCTTGGAGAAAAATAAATAACATACAAGTGGCATTATGTAAACTACATATTGGGAGCTCTGCGTATAGGACATATTTTTCAAATCACAAGATATATTGATGAAGCATAGCTAAATGGTTTTTTTAAATTATTAAAATATATTGGAGATTTTTAATCAAATTATAAGACATAATAAAAAATAGATGGTTCCACTCCTGTGATAAATAACAAATACTTTGTACTGCTATATTATTATAATATGGTGACATTGTTTTAAAAGAAAAATATTCTATGAATTATAATGGCATTTGCATCTAAAATCACTAAAATTTGCAGAGTTTGATTATCTAAAGAAATCAAGTACAAATGATAAAATGAATATACTTGTATTTAATTGGAATATTGTGAAGGTTAATGAAATCAAACAACCTTGAAGGGATGTAGGTGATGGTTAATATACCACATTGAATTTTTGGATTAATATTAAAAGAAAACAGCCTGATTCATTTCTGTTTATTCCAATATTCAAACCAAGTGAAACTCCTGGGAATTATTAGGGAGACAAATTAAAACAACAGATGGACTTGCAGTTGCCTGCATAAGAATGTCTTTTCACAAAGCCTCCTGACAATTTCAGAGATTCTAAGGTGTTCTATTTAATTTCAAATAAAGAACACTACATTTCCCCCTCTTTCCAGGCTGTCAATCTCTGAGGGCCCCAAAGAAAATGATTTGAAAACATCATGAAAGTATTTTCTCGGGCCTTTTATAACACACATCTTGTAAGATTGGTAAAAGACTCACTATTTTTGATGATACAAAGAAGAAGAAAATGTAAGCAGATTCTATCTCCCAAAAGTATGAATCTTCATTTAGGGTATTATATGGGAACAATTATTTTTACAAAGTACAATTCTGACATAGATTTTAAAGAGAAAATACCCAACTTCCTACCATATTTTTATTTCACATAATTAAAAGATTTTATCTTAGGGGCGCCTGGGTGGCTTAGTCGGTTGAGCGTCCGACTTTCGCTTAGGTCATGATCTCGCGGTTCGTGGGTTCGAGCCCCGCGTCGGGCTCTGTGCTGGCTGCCAGCTCAGAGCCTGGAGCCTGTTTCAGTCTGTGACTCCCTCTCTCTCTGACCCTCCCCTGCTCACGCTGTCTCTCTCTCTCTCTCTCTCCTAGAAATAAATAAATCATAAAAAAAAATAAAAAAAAAAAGATTTTATCTTATTTTATGGATCCCTGAGTTGAATCAGTCAGTCAAACAGTGGCTGTGGTAGCATTCGACTCTAAAAGTTTTTTTGCCCTAAGAGACTTGGGTCTAGACATAGGTAGTTTTGTTCTGCATCATTATTTAAGATGTTTTGGATAAATAAACATTTAGGGCACTCACTGACCTAATTTTTAAAAGAAGTTGTTTTTTCAATTTTGATAAAAGATCCATGCAGGCATCCAAAATACATCATGGTGGCCATGATGTAGACATGTAGACTAGTAGACGGCTAGAGGGGAAAGCTGTCTACTTTCAAAGCATTTCATTGTACTGATTGCACTAAAAGTCCTCGTAAAGAAGGTTGTATGCTAATAAAATAAATTCTCAAAATGGGCACTAGGGATTTTTACTTCTAGCAGGTACAGAGTGGCATTTTGCAGACCAACTCTCCTTCTGAGAACAACTAGAAAGGTTAGTTTTTGTTTTTAATCTGTCTGAAAGCTTCAGACATGTAAAAGGGAGCTTAAGGGCTCATGATCCCACAAGGAATGAAAGTACTCAAAGAAATAAGCCCAACATTTGGCACTTTTCTCTTTGAGGCACTTGCTCATTCTCTAAAGGTGACAGGGGTCAAGAAGCTGGGCAGAGTTTCTGGCAGTGTTATGTGACTGGGAGCAAGCAAAAATGCGAGTGTAGGTCTCATGGAGATGGGGATACTCTGGTGAACACTCTGGACCCTCCGTTGGAATTAATGGAGGACTACAGCCCAATAGTGTGTGTAACAAGTGGATCAGTTCTCACTGAGACTGAAGCCCAGTTTCAAATCAAAACAATTCTTAATTGGATTAAGGGGATCTGTCCCTAGCTTAAATGTAACATCATTATCTCTAAATGTTTTCATAACTTATAGGAGCATTTAGTAAAAATTTACAATGTATTCCATAAAACAGAGTAACAGAATGAACCTAAAGAAGAGATGGAAAAAACATCGTAGGAACAAACACACAAAAGATCTATATATTCAAGTTATCAGACATGGACTTCCAAATAGCTATTATTAATATGCTAAAATATAGATAACATTATAGAGAATTTCCCCAGAAAACTGGAAACAATAACCTAAATGAAGAATTAATAGATGGGCTTAACAACAGGTTAGACATATTAGAAGAAAGGGTTAGTGAACTGAAAGATAATTCAGTAGAAAATATGAATGAAACACAGAAGGGGATAAAAGATGAAATGTAAGTGATATAATTAAAAGGTCTAAAATGTGTGTAATTGGAGTCAGGGAAAAAGAATTAAAGAGAACGAAGCAGAAGCAATATTTGAAGATATAATGAGTGGGAAATTTCTGATGGTGATGGAAGTTAGAAATCCAAAGAACTAAACTGTATGTATGGAATCATACAAAGTACCAGCACTAACATATTTTGTTAGAAATCAAGATAGTGATTACTTTAGAAGAATAAAAATTAGAAGAGAACATGAAGGATGCTTATGGTTTGGGCAATATATATATATATATTGGAGTGCTTGATCTATATACAAAAGTGTGTATAGTTTGTGAAAATTCATGTGTTGCATGAATTCTCTATGTATTTTATACTTCAATTTAAAGCCTAAAAAGTGTTTTAATAATAATAATAATAATAATAATAATAATTACTGCTGCTATACAAATCCCAAGCAGGATTAACACAATGAAAATCACCCATAAGCAAAGTATAGTAAAATCTCTGACAACAAAACTTAATTATATGCTACTTACAAGACATACATCTTTAATAATGGGACAAAGTTTGATTGTCAAAGAATTAAAAGTATGAATCAGGCCAATCTTCACCAAAAACAGCATATATAACATTCAAAATAGATATTATTAAAGTAGACATCAAGGCAGAAAGAGTGACTTTTCATAATGATAAAGGGATCAATCCACCAAAAAGATGTAACAATTCTGAGTTGGCATGCAATCCAAAAGACAGGTTCACCTTATGGAAAGAGATATTTTAACAAATCTCTATAGCTGATGAAATAAGCAAGCCAGAAAATAAGTTGGACTATAGAAAAGCTGAACAACACATTTATAAATCCAACCTGAACACCAAGTTTGACATGTAAAACAAGATAAAAAACAAATATTATTTTCAAGCGTTCACAGAATACTTAACAAAACTGACCTAGTCATCTTTTTTTTCTAATTTTTTAAAATGTTTTATTTATTTCTAGGAGACAGAGAGAGACAGCATGAGCAGGGGAGGGTCAGAGAGAGAGGGAGTCACAGACTCTGAAACAGGATCCAGGCTCTGAGCTGGCAGTTAGCACAGAGCCTGACGCGGGGCTCGAACCCACGAACCGCGAGATCATGACCTAAACGAAAGTCGGACGCTTAACTGACTAAGCCACCCAGGCGCCCCTGACCTAGTCATCTTATAAATGAAGAAGCTGAACTGAGTATCTCTGAGAGTAAGAGGAATGAAGCGACTGGCTCAATGTTGTAATTGTGGTATTAGAGGTTTTCTTCAGAACATGCATCTGGAATCTGGTCCTTGGTGCTACAGCCTTCTCAACTCGAATGAGCAAGACCAAAAGTATATTCTAATAAAGGCTTTGCAACTGATCTTCTGGCTACCTACATAAGAAGCAGCTGCTATGAAGAATGTATGATAAACACAAAGAAAAGACTCTAGGGAGTGTCACTTTGTAGTCTAACTAGTGATAGGATGGTGTCAGACTGCAGGCAAATTTAATGTCATAAATACACTGAAAGGGGCTTTCACCCTGTATTTGACAGCAGGATCAGGGTGTGGCGACTCCAAACATAGCTTACAATTAAGCAACTGTAATTTGCGCCTGCTCACTCCATTAGACTTCATGCGGTGAGCATGAATCTCCTAAACCTTAAACCTCAAGCAGCTATAATCAGGTGAAATTTGACAGTACGTAGGAGATCTACAGACAGCTGGCTGACTACTTATTCGACAATTGTGCCTCTCTACCCCAAATTTCTGTGCAAATAGGAGCAGACAAAATAAACAGTATACAATTTCGTAAATGCTCTATATACAAAATATTAACATTAGCTACTGCTCAGAGTTATGCTAAAATTTATATGCAATTAGGTTATTAGCTACCATTTATTTGGCACTCAGTGTGAGCCAGGCACTGTGTTAGATAATTTACATATATTACATTTAATCTTCACAAGAAAATTTCAAGGCCGGTGCTTTTCTCCCTTTTTATCTGATGAAAAACCTAGAATTCTGAGGGTTTAGGTAATCTGCCCAACGTCAACAGACTGAGTTGAGTTCATATCATGTCTGTCTATCTTGATTGTCTACTCCCTGTCTATTCTACACTGTAATCTGATACAGAAAAGTAATTATTCCGGGGGGATACTGCTGTGAAAACAGAGAAGAGTTGTGGAATAGAGAAGAGCAACAACAGGTAATACAGAACCAGGGTACGGCCAAAAGAAAAACCAGACAAAACCAGAGCAGATGTAGGTCTGTGGGGATAGAAACATCAGTCGGAGAAACACATCTGCATTGTTCATAGTTTAAATTGAACGTGTGTGTGTGCACACACACGCATGTGCAGAGGGGGTGGATGCGTGTTGTGTGATATGTATGTGAAAAAGAGTGTGCATGTTTTAAAATTAACTGTTTCGTAAACTGTTTAGTATACTGTTTATTTCGTAGTATGGTTACAGTTGTTTCCAATTAATCCTTTTACTAATCAACCTCGCTAAGTCAGTGACACTCAAACTTTAGCATGCGGCAGAGTCATATGGGGGGCTTGGTACATAGAAATTGCCGGGTCCCACCCCAAGTTTCTGATCCAGTATGTCTGGGTGGTATTCAAATTTTTTATTTCCAGTAAGTTGCTATGTGGTTGTTGACAATGCTGGTCCAGGGACCACATTTTGAGAACCACCGCTGGAGATATTGCTACAGGACAAACTGAAATTTCCAGGTAGAGATAAACAAAAAGCCAATGATTAATAAGACTAAGATCTGGTATTTGCTGAGTGTGTTTTCTTCTAGGCACTATGCTGAAGACTACAGTGCAGATCTCACTTACTCTACACAACAATCCTTTGAGGTAGGTACTGCTGATTTCTCACTTTCTAGAGGAGAAAACAGAGGTTGAAGAACATTAGGAAACTTACCCATGGTGACACTGCTAGAATCATTGGAATCCAGCTGGTCTAAAGTCCCAAACCTATGCTTTCATGGTTCATAATATTAGTGTGGAAAAGAGATCATCCAAAGAATTATGGAAAAATTCAGACTCCTGGGCTCCCTATTTAGAGATTCTGACTTAACATCCCTATCATGAACCTCAGAAGCCTGCATTTCTAACTAGCAATACATTTCTAGACATCGAATTAAGCAATATAATATTCTGGCCCCAGAGCAGACAGGCCAGGTAAGTAGCAGAATTCACCGTATTTGTTGTAAAGGCTTATTCTCATCTGTGGGTATTGTACAGTCTCTGCAGAATGTTTTCATTAACGTAGAAAATGAAGTTAGAATTTAAGCTTATTGTTTTACCATCAGCTCAACAATCTCATAAACATTTAAAATATGTGGGCTCTTTATCAAAGGTTCATAGCGATCACGTACATCTTCTTTACTTTGGTCAACTGCCTGGTCCAGCTTCCGGTGGTTCCCAACATAGAAAAGAATCAGAGTCCCACAAGAGTGAGGTTGGTGGGTGCTGTTTGATTGTGTTTGAGCCACAGGGGTCCTGATTCAGTGGGAATGGGGTGAGGCTCAAATGGCTCGATTTGTGAAAACATTCTATGTGACTCAATCATCAGTCAGATATGGAAACTACTGTTGCAGATCATTTCCAGATTAGTTACTTCCAGTTGTAAGAAGCTGAATCACAGCAAATTGTGCCTTCTGTGGTTTGGGGTATGTATTCTGCTCAGTCCTTTTACTCTGTTGCCTCAAGGAGGCACAGCTGGTGGTCCTGCCAGTCATATCAACACAGCCAAAGACAAGATTGAGAGACAGGAGGGAGAGGGCTGAGCAGCAGAGGGGATCTCAGTCGGCTGACCCCTGAGTCTGGTGCTCAGCTGGAAAAGTCACAAGTTACTATGTCACTGATTTTCTCAGGCAGGCCAATATTTTCAAGGAGAAAATCCACCCAAATGGTTTGAATAAGTAGTAGTAGCAAGAGCGTGAAGACAGTTGGAGCTGAGAAAAAGGCCTTCCATTCATTCACTTAATATGTGTTGTTGCACACCTACTAAGTGCCAGGCACTGTTCCCAGCATTGGTGACCCTGCAGGAAACCGGAAGATAACAACCTCTACCCTTGTGGTAGCTTAAACTCATTGGCAGATTTGGAAAATAAATAGGTAGAGAAATGAATCACCATGCTTCCAATAGTGATAAGCATTAAACAGAAAATAAAACAATAAGCTGAAAGCAGGTGACTGGGGATGAGATGGGCTATGGCAATAAGGCAGTGACAGGAAAACACTATGATGAGGTGTTATTTGAGTCAAATCTTAAGGGATGAAAAGTAATTAGCCATTCGAAGAAAAATAATGAGAGATAATGGAAAGAACATGTATAACACTTCTGAGACTTGGACAACCTGGGGCATCCCAGAAGCAAGGAATGAAAAGGCCAAAGAGTAAGGAAGAGCCAGGTGATGGAGAGTTCTGGCAACTGACAGAGGTCCCATCTGTCCATGAAGACTTGAGTCAATATAAAGGAAAATAATATTCCCAGATAGAAGGGCTAAGAACCATACAGATGAAAACTCTCTTCAAGAAATAAAAAGAAATTATTTGTAACTCAATGAAATGATTCAAAAAATGATATGGAAAAGTAAACAAGCAAAAAATTAAAAGGAACACCAATGATAGAGAACCATCCCTTCTGTGTTTCAAAACATAAAACCTCAATAATTTGAAAAGTGTGGGCCTGGAACATGAATCATTTTTCATGCATCATATCGAGCTATCAATGGGGCAGAATAAGAAGTAAAAAAAATAGATGCAAATAGATATGGAGTTTTAGAATATGATGAGATGGCTTTTCAAATCAGTAGGGAACACATGGATGGCAATAAATTGTGATGGCACAACTGGATAACCATCTGGAAAATAAAATCAAGTTAGATTTATCCCTCACCCATAGTCTGAGTTAAATTAATTTCAAAGAAAAAAATGTACACATTAATAGGGAGATGTAGAATGGTACAGCTGTTTTGAAAAACGTTTGGCAGCCTCTCATAAAGATACACACTTACCATGCAATACCCAGCTATTCTATTCTAGTTCCTTGAAGAACTAAAAACATATGTCTACACACACACACATACACACGCACACATACACCATGGACTTTATATTGGCTTTATTGTATATAACCAAAGACTAGAAATAAACAAAATGTCCTTCAACTGGTCAATGGATAAGCAAAATGTATTGTGGCCATACTATGGAACACTACTCAACAAATGTGATATATACATCCAACAGAATATTATACAACTGTTAAAAATAAATAAATGGTAGTTAATAAGTATCAAACTGTGCAAATATATGTGATAAATATAAGTATCTCATAATATTGAGCAAAAAAGTTAACTGAAGTATGATACATAAATAAATGATGTCTATAAATATTAAATTGTGAAGATCAACCACATATATTTTAAAGGATTTTTTTTAAGGCTATATACATAGAAGCCTAAAGAAATGCATAGGCATAGAGGGTGGACATATCTGGTGTTGAAGGAAAATAATGGAATTAGGGTAGGGGACCTGGGGAGATGGGATCTACTGGTAATATTATTTAAATTGGGTGGTGGGTACATAAATGTTTGTTATGTTACCCTCTATATTTTTTATAACTACTATTGTTTGTAGATGATTCATTCACTTATTAAGTGTTAGGAAGCTGAAGATTAGTTAGATTTATGCCTTGCCATGAAAAAAAGATTCAAAGTGTATTTGGGAATAAAGTCCTGTAAATACAGTAGAGTAATGGCAGCAGCAGCAACCACCACGCGGAGTTATAGTGCAGTGCGAAGAAGGGCTATTGCACTGGCACATCTCAGATCTGTACAGAGGCGTAAGGAAGAAATTGGGTCCATCTGCCTATAAGGGGGGGCGGTGGGCAGAGAAGGCTTCAAGACAGAACTGGAAATTGGGTAGGAACTCACTCAACAGTCAAACGGAGAAAGTCATTTCAGGAAGAATATCAGATGGAGAAGCATGTTGCCATGAAAAAATCCAGCACATCTTAGGACATGTAACTAGTTTTCCCAGCGGCCAGCACTGTGCTTTTACATGGAACTTATTCAAATGTTAGAATACATGATTGAGTGAATGCATGCACGAATAAAGCTCAGCTTTGGACAAATTTTTGATAATTGCTTAAGTTAATAATTTACCACCTGATTTGTTAGCCTATGAGCTTGGAAGAATCTAGTTCACTTGTCAGCTTAGCTTTTGAGAAAAGCCCATAACTAATTTTATTAGTTGTCTAAGAAGTCTATTAATAACATTCTCACTTATGAGTATCTTGTTGAAAATTAGAGGCCCATAATCTTAAATTTAAATTTTTTGTTTGTGAAATTAATAGAAAACAAGTAGTTTAAATATCATAAATATTAGGTTAACTTATTTGGCACTATAATTTTAAAACATCAGCAAGTATAAATTTAATAATTTGCATGATATTATAGTAAAAGATAATTGATGCTACAAAAATAATTTGTCTTTGGAGGAATTAAATGAAATGAATATATAGATGGAACTTTAAAAAAGTTTTTTTGGGGGTGTCTGGGTGGCTCAGTGGTTAAGTTTCCAATATCGGTTCAGGTCATGATCTCATGGTTTGTGAGCTTGAGTCCCACATCAGGCTCTGTGCTGACAGCTCAGAGCCTGGAGCCTGCTTTGGACTCTGTGTCTCCCCTCTCTCTGTCCCTCCCGCTCTCACACTCTTCTCTCTCTCTCTCAAAAATAAACATTAAAAAAATTAAAAAATTTTTTTTTGACAAATTTGCATAGGGATAGAGGGGGAAATGCCAGAATTTGTCAAATGCGCTCAATGTTTTTATGTTTTATTTTACTTATAAAATAAATATCATTTAAAAGTAATGGGACCTAAATGTTATAGGAATAATAAAATTAAAATATACTATATTACATTTATTTTTAAAGTCTCCTGAATGGACTTAATGAAGACAGGTTAAGAGTTTTGGTCAACAGCTTCAGTGAGTATTTTCATACAGCCAGTCTTTGTACCATTTCAACTCTGTTGAAAGTACTAATGTGAACTTCTGAATTTACTAGATGGATTATTAAAGTCCAGTTACTAAAGCATTTATAGTTTCTTATTTTTCTGTTAGATGTTGCGAAATTTTGGAGAGCTTTTATGTGTCCCTATCTTGTTTGTTATTTAACGTTGGTTGCCTATTTTCAGAAGAAAGAAGATCTAGTGATTCCTTAGGACTAAATATAGTATAATAATTTTAAAACATATTTACATATTCATAATATAATGGGATAGATATTATCTAACCCCTCCTATTAGCCTCATACCAGAATTCTGTCTTTCACAGATAATTGGAGCCTTTCTTTTGGCCTAAAATGCACCCTACCCTTCTCATCCCACTACACCTTCAGTTTCTCATGTTTCTAAATTTTACACCCATCCCATTACATGTTTTGTGCACCATTAGCCAGAGTTCAGTGATGGCCTGCTCTAATGAAACTTCCATGGTTGGTTCCTTGGGGCTGAGTGGGCCTGGGGGTTGCTCTGATCCAAAGGATTGAAAAGAATTGAATATTGAGTTCTTTGTCTCTCTTTTCTTGCTCCCCTTTTCCCCTACTATCTATAGTTTATGAATTTTTATGCTTTTCTTTGCCATTAGTTGATGTTTATGAGTAAACACGTTTCTCCTGAGATAACTAATATTTCTCCACTAGCAAGACTTTATACCCTCTTTATTCTCCTAGTATTTTACAATACATCCGCCCTTGTTAGGCTAAGGGTACTTCTTTCATGCAGTGTTTCCAACAGACTAATTGAAAACGCTGCTGCTTGAGCAATCTAGATGAAAGATAATATCATCAAACAATGTTTTCATCCAGATAATGGAGCCCTGGGGGCAGTGGCGGGAAGTGGCAGGAGGGGGGTTACTTTCAAGTCACTCATCTACACTCTCCCTTCTACTCACCTGCAGAGGTTCCACTTGAAATTGCAGTTGTCAAAGACCACTCTTCCTCTCGTCTCCTTTCTCCCACATTTGCAGCACTGGTTTTGTTCTTCCATCTTGTTGCTTCACGACTCCACGCTTTTGCTCCCTGGAATGACTTTCCCACCTCTTCTGATTTGGCAGCCTCTCGCTCATCTTTCAGAAAAGAGCTCCATGTTGGGCTAAGTGCTTCTCCCAGTGATTCATATGCAAATAGGCTTCAGAGTCTACAATGAGGATCCAGTTTTCTTCTGTCTCTGTGAACTGGTTGAGAGTAAGGAATGGGCTCCTTGCCCTTCCAAATTCTCAATTTAGAGATTTTAGACTCAACCCAGGAAGTGGGAGTTAAGAGAAAAATGCCAGTCTAGTTGATTCTGCCTCATAAATGTCACTCAACAGATTTGCTCCATTTCTACTGCTACCTTAGTTCAATCCTCATTTGCTTTGCCCAGAATAATCCAGCAGCAGCTACCAAATCTTCTACTTCCAGAAACCTGCTCCAATCCACTTTCTAAGATAATATCTAGGATTGTTTTAAACTAAATTTGACAATATCTGATGTTCTTTTATTTTGTGTTAGATAAATGGTCTCCAAAATCTATTACCATGCTCAACTATTTACAGTTTCCAAGAATTTTGAAATAATCTCATGTCACTATATCTTAGCTTTTTCTGTGACACCCTTCCATCATCTTTAACACATGTACAGTATGTGTGAGCAATGCCTGGCACATGGTAAGCATTCAGGTAATGACTATAGTGACGATGGCAATAGAGTGTTTGGTCTTTGACCTCCCTAGAAAAGGAGTAACTGTCTTTCCTCTGCATTCCCACCCTATTTTACCAACAACTTAATGAATTATATTACACTCAACTGTGTCGTATTTCTCACCTAAATTGTGACATTTCTTCAGACATTTGCTTTCTTTATGACATATAGTTTTTGGCTCAGAGCCTGAAGAAACATTGGTTAATACATACTTCAACAAAATTCTTGAATAATCAACCCCATTTTACAGACCAAAAAAAAGATGCTAAGTGACTTTCCAAAACTAAGCAACTATTAAGATGAAGAGCTAAATTTAAATTCTAAACTTGAAGGACTATGTTCAAGCAATTAATACTTGAAAACGAATTACAGTAGTTTCTTTGGAAAAGAAAACGGTTTGTGACTCCTAGAAGCCACTTAAAAACTATGAGGGTAAATTATTTTCAATTTATACCTTTGATGCCATCTTGTTAATTTATTCATGCGACCCAGACCAGGATAATGACTGTTACCGCAAATACTGACGCAGGCCCTGCATGTACCAAGCACAGTTCCAAGCGCTTTACACATATTCACTCATTCAATCTCACATTTTCGTTAAAAAAAAAAGTTATTTTTGACTTCCATGGTTGCCAGATTGAGGCTGTTCTATTGTCTTTCCATTGTTGGTAATCTGGCATTTCTCTCTTTTCTTTTAAGATCTTCACGCAGTCTTTGGTGCCCTCTCATTTCAGGAGAATGTGGCTATGTACGGATTTGTTAGCTTCTGCTGCAGACATGGTTTAATGGCTACAACTGGGATTTTCCATCTTTTCATTCAACCTGTATTTTTAAAATTTTGGCCATTATATATTTTTTATGTTGCCATATTTTAAAAATGTTTTTATATTTTTGTTTTATGTTTTATATTATATATTATATTAATATTTTATATTATAATAAATATATTTATTGTTTTATATTATATTTATATTTACATTTATATTATATATTTATATTTTACATTATATTTTATATTTTTTTGTTTTAATGTTTTTATATGTTTTTAATGTTGCCGTTCCTGAATTCTGTCTTCTCCTCTCTGCAATTTCTTCTGGGCATAAGTTGAACCTTCTCATTTTCTTCTCATGCCTTTTAACATATTCTCCCAACGTTTCATCCCTTTTTCCTGAATTCTCAGCAATAAGCTCAGATCTATCTTTCAGTTCACCAATTTACTCCCCAAACTTATATATTATCCTGTTCGATCTGTTCCCTGAGTTTTTAATTTCAGCTTTTATATTTTTAATTTTTGGAGGTTCTATTCAGTTCTTTCGAATTGACTTTTTCTTATGCTTGTGTTTTTCTCATGTTTTTCAACATCTTCTTTCAAATCACTATTGATATATAACATACTTATTTTATTTTCTAGGTCAATGGCCCCTAAACAGAGGTGACGCCACTCCAGAAGGTATGTAGAAATGTGCATGAACATTTTTGGTTGTCACGGTATCCGAGAGTGAGAAGAGGAGTGGGATTGTTACTGGCTTTTAGTACCAAGATTGAGAATGCTAATTACACTTGCAGCGCATACATGAATCCTGCCCAAGGACAAATTCTGCTGCTCCGAACTGAAAGAGTAATACTATAAAGACAGACAGATTCAGCCATAACTGATGGTTTGCTTATCTTTAGGTCCTCTTGAGTCTCTCTCAACTCTTGGACATGGTGAGTTTCTTCCTTCTTTATTTTCTAATTTTAGTTGTGAGTTCATCTCCAGGACAATTCATCTGTCGAACTTATTTGCTGGGATGGGTGGAAGGTAAATCACTCCAGATTGACTTTGTATTTACTTATGTCAGGTGCCTCAGGAGTACTAATAAGCTAGTACAATATTTTACATGAATTTATGAGCCCACGTTACACATGGACCACTTAAGTTTGAATACTAAATCTGCATGATGGCTGGCAGGCCTGGGGCTATGAGATCTTAGGGGAGACTATTTTTTTTTTTTTTCACTCAGAATAGGAACAAAGAAACTCTGATGTCATCTGTTTCTTTGGTAGGCAAATATTTTACTGGCCCATACTGATTTTATGTCTATAAACAGCAATGACAACTTACCACATGGGACAGAACAGAGACCTAATCTCTGCTACTCACATGAGCATTAAGCCTATCCTCCTCAACTATCTATTGACCTAGGGTAGCCAGAGTCAACTTGTGCTTCTAACTCTGAGTTTTCATATCCTCTTGTTCTTTTTGACTCTCAGATATTAACCTTATATTGTTGTAAACTCTGCAATGTATTCAGAAGGAAGACTGACATCTTATCCAGCACTTTAAGTCTTACTATTCTTTTTTCAAAAGAAATGCCAAGTTATGTCATCAGACATATTGTCCTTTTCTTCATATTCTATTTTGAGATTTTTTAAAATATTTTTTATTTCTAGGAGAGAGAGAGAGACAGCGTGAGCAGGGGAGGGTCAGAGAGAGAGGGAGACACAGACTCTGAAACAGGCTCCAGGCTCTGAGCTGACAGTCAGCACAGACCCCGACGCGGGGCTCGAACCCACGAACCGCGAGATCATGACCTAAGCGAAAGTCGGACGCTTAACCGACTAAGCCACCCAGGCGCCCCTTCATATTCTAGAACCAATGGGCTTCTTTTGTTCTTTTGTGAGAGAGAAAAACATAAACATATGCAAAGAATAAATGCTGGACAGGTGGTTCTGGCATCTTTCTTCCTATTTTAATATTAAATATTTAAACTTTTTATTTATTTTTATTTATTTAGTATTTTTTTAGAGAGAGAGCCAGGGAGAAGGAGAGAGAGAATTTTAAGCAGGCTCCATGCTCAGGACAGAGCCCAATGTCAGCTCAATCCCATGACCCTGGGATCATGACCTGAGCTGAAATCAAAAGTTGGATGTTCAACCGACTCAGCCCACCCAGATGCCCCTTAAATATTTAAACTTAAATGAAGCTTTGAGGTGCAGTGATATATCCTGAAGTTGGCTCCGTTTACAACAACATATTTATGACCATTTTTAATCTAATGGTTTAAGCTGTGTTACAGTAGATTTCTCAGAGCTTGATGGTGGTGTAGGTAATTGAAGTTACAGAGCTAATGCACTGACCCATTCACAGGATGATTATCCAAGATTTATGGCTGTCACAGAGCAGCAAACACATGCTGATTTACTTAAAAAATTTGTAACACATGGAAATGTGTAGCGGTTCAATAAGAGACCATTACAGTTATCTTAATTTCTTGCCATTTTGCATGGCAGTATACAAAACTGGTCAATGCACATTTTCTCATCTACTTTTTAAAATAACAGCTTTTCAAATTCTAGTTAATGCACTCTCTGTTTCTTTTTCAATTCCAGAATATGCCATAGAGTTATAGAATTTCAAAGACAGATTGTCATTTATTTTCTAAATTTGATTCCTTTAATTATTCTACATAGAATAGTCATATTCAAGATAGATGAAAGTAAGAAGAAATTGTAGTTTAATTGATAGACTAGAACACAGGAATAAGTGTTACTGGAGAGAGTTTCAGGTTGTAAATTACTAGGTTGTAAATCTATGATGGGACTGTAAATTCATCCCTTGATTGCAAACTAAGTTCTACTTTTTCATAAAGTTTGGGTAAATATCAGCACAATAGTGTTATGTGAGACTGTTTTGATCATTAGACAAAAGAGGACTATGTGAATTTCGTTCTTAGTTTTGATGTGTGAAACATACTGGCAATGTAAAGTACAGGTATATCATTTGACTAAATAGTTCATATCTGATTAAATGAAAGATCTATGATCGCCTTACATTCCTAACATCTGGCAACAAGGTTATTATGTGGCAAAGCCCAATCTCAGAAGAAGGGATGGCGTTTGTAAGACCAAAGAAGCCAGGAAGGATTAAGTTCCTACCCTGGTCCAGTAGTTAAAAGGAGAAGCAACACGGAAGATTCACAAACGCTGAGGATAAAGGTAGCATCTCCTCTTCTGGCGTGCAGAGTAATTTCTATGATCAGCTGAGTACCAGGGTGGACCTGCAAGAACAAAATTAACTCTCTCCCTGAATGTACAGTCGGAGTCAGGGCAAGGCAAAGAGTTAATGAAGGAAAGGCAGCTCTTTCATCTCTTTAATGTAATGAGGGAAGTTGCATTGCTTTTGAAAAATAAAGCCAAGGAAACCTGTGTTCCAAGACTGTATACCTTTGAGTTCTCTAGTTGCTGCCTTTGTGACAAACTTGGCTTACATATCAATTACCAATGCGTGGGATGCCAGGATCAAATGTAATTAAACTTAAAATCAAACTTTGATCCTCCAGCATTTAGACCTGTTTCCAAGACCTGAATTTCAGGCATTAGTGTTAAACTGAAGTGTGGTGTTAATTACTTGTATATGACATGGTTAAAAGGGATCACTGTTAAATTTCTATTTTAATCACCAAGGGCCTATTTGACCCTCAGATGAAAGAGAGCTAACTATTCCCCGGGTTGAATTTAAAATAGATTTTATAACCCTGCCTATTTGAACAAAGCACACAGTTCTTTCTGCTTGGTTGCATTTTGTGGTCTACTCCTAACGTTAATTTTCATACTGAATCACAGGTTGTTATCTTTTGGTTGGTTCAGTTTGGACTGATACCAGCTGAAGAAAAATGATGCTTTTGCCACAATATCACAAAACTCAAGAATTATAATTGTAATTTGCTGTGTAAAATATGGATTCTGAACAGCAGTGAGTTCTATGTAGGAGAATTACATAAAACATATTGATGTGATTCTGTAAAGAAGGTCTCAGGGTAGAGTCTCAGATGTGTTTGCCTAGGATGTGGAGAGAAATGGAAATTGGAGAGGAGTCAGAGGCAAAGGTCATAGCAGATGTATGTGTGCACACGTGTGTGTGTACTGCTGTATGCTCCTATGTTGTTTACTTTGGAGATAATATCCCAAAGCAATATGGGGCCATTTCAATTAAGTATAATTATGACTGTAATTAGGTCAATTATGGGAAAGGAGGATTATTTCCACATCAGTGAATCTATCTAACCAAAGGATTATCAGAGAAAGTAGTGACCATCTGAAGTGAATAATTAGAGTTAATTCAGAAAGATGCACTTTAAGAAGAAAGTGGTGGTTTTATATTCTTCCTGTTATATTCTTAAAGGTATGTGAACAATTTCATGTTAATCTGACTTTTATCTGCTTAGTAAACAAATAAGTCAACTTGTTATTGATTACAAGGCTCCAGAATCTTTCATCATTATTAATTAATCCAGCTTGCCAGACAGCTTAGTCTTTGCTGCTGATCACAGAGAACTTTTCATACCACAAAGCTGCAAAATCTGGGTGCTGAGCTAAATTTACTAAGCTGCAATTTTTAAGATTGCTTCATGATCTTAAACATGACATCTAGGTATTACTCTTACGCATCCTCAATTGGTTATGTTTAGAATTACCATTAGACGTTCCTATGTTATTTACATCTTAATAATCTGGGGGAAAAGAGAAAAAAATCCATAAATATATTCTCTCTCCCATATATCAGAGATTGACAATGTTTAAATGAAATTCTTAACATGATTTACAATTTATTGGGCCCTTCTGGTCCAGTCCCACATAGTAACACTCTTCTCAGCACATAGTAAGTGTTAAGCAAATTTTGTTGAATGAGTGATTACCTGCAAGATATATTGAAGAGAGCATAGTGTCAAATAGATCCGGACTCACATATTTTAGTTATATGACTTTAGGTAAGCTATTTAACCTCTCTGGACTTCAATTCATCCTCGTTAATAATATGTACCTGACAGAACTGCTGTGAAATGAAATAAGACAACATAAATAAGGCACATAGGATATTGCCCCCGACATAGTAAAGGCTCAACAAATATTGTTTTCATCAGATGTCTTTTCAAAGCTGCACATTTTGGGAAACAAGCAGCTGCTTTCTAGCCAGTATATTTCTGGAATGATTTAACCTCATTTATTTAATTAAAGGTAAATACATGTGTTATAAAAATAAGCATTGTATAACATTACAATAAAAATGGTAGATTGGTATATATGTAAAAACTCATTGAACCATCATTACTAATTTGAACTTGCTTGACCTAAAATTGAAGTGAAATAAGAAATGAAGAGTGTCTGAGACAAAAGTGGTTATTCACTTTTGGATAAATATTCTGTCCGGAATGGTGTCACAGGGAGCAAGTGGTTAAAAGGAACAGATGTGATCCCAGCTGACAGAAAGTGAAGGGAGACTGTATGGCAAGATGGCCACGCTACCCAGGGAACCAGGGCAGGAATTCAGGTGAACGTCCAAAAGCCCTGACGTTGTTAGGAAAGAGGCTGTTCAAATCCTCTGCCTCCTCTCAGCCTCTCCTTCTAGAATCACGTTGCACTTTGCAACTCTGCTTCTCTTCCCCTGACCTACTCATTCCTCAAACAAGGCTGCTCCAATCCCAGCTTTTCCTAACCTCCTTTACTTAAGTACCCAAAGGTAGCTGACTGAAGCGCCTACATGTCCAGTCCAGATGTTCAGAGAAGCAATCTGACTTGGCTCAGCAGAACCCAATACAGACTTTCTCAGGCCAGCTCATCATCCAGGACCATGAAGAATGGCTCTCAGAAAGTTGTGAAGGAGTGAGTAAAGCGAAAGTTGGGCATGACAGGCCACCTTAAAATTAATACTCTGAATCAGTCTAAAATCCTCAATAAATATATAAAAAACATAAAGTCTTTATTCTAGAGTTTTACACGTGTTGGTCATTGAATTTTCTCACCAATTCTGTGGGGGAACAAGAGTTGGTCTTTGTTTCAGATGACGACAGTCAAGCCATGTTCCCAAGACCACGCAGCCGGGAAGAGGCAGAGCTGGGTCTCTGACACAACAGTCTACCCCCAGATTCTGGCCTTGATCACCTATGCTAGCTTGTCTGCCTCTCCATGAAATTGCTTCTACCTGTAGATGAGTTTGATTTTAGAGCTCTGGGCGCTGTAATGAAGAATAACGTTTCTAGGATCTTCTGGCTCAGAAGAATCCCAAGGACAGAACTATGCTTTCCTAAACCCAGATCCCCATTGCTAACAGCCCCCAACGCAAAGCAACTGAATGGAATCCGAGCCGAACCACCGGTTTCCATGTGTTATCAATGGAAGGGAGGGACTCACCAACAGTTAGGTACAGAAGTGTAGAAGGAACGGAGTCATTTTGCCATTCATTCATCAACAGATTTATCTCACACAAAGGCATTTTGTCTGAATCATCTGTGATTCAGACAGTTTTCCCCCGCAAAGCTATAATAGATCCCACTGATTTCCACTCTATTAATATAAAAGGTGAAAGGACTATTACCTATCAATCTTATCAAGATTATGAGCCAATTTCCTAACATTAGCGTGAAAGTGTTTGCAGAAGTATCATGCAGTTTGACATAATCTGTCTGGCTAATGTTCACATAGCAATGAAGCTAAACACCCTTACATGAAGCCTGTGGTTTGATTACCTCCTTTCCTTCAGAATTTATTTATCACAGAACACTACTAAAAATACTACTTTTAAATAAGAGAATCCCTCCAGGATATAGTAAATATCCAAATCCATTTTATTGTACATTTAAAATATAATTTTTAGAGTCTCGGGTAATTAACTTGATAGGATATTATTATAATAAGTCCCATTGTGTAAAACAAAGGGAATGTTTATACTTGCTAATGAGTTCTCCATAAGCTGTGTGTGACAAAATATTTTTAAAAGACACTAAAATGTATCTAAGCAGCGTTTGAGAGGCACATTACAAAACTCCCGTCTAACAGATGTGTCTGTGACAGTAAAGAAAAATAAACCCCCAAATATTCATGGGCATGTTGGCCTACCTTCCAAACCCAGTGTGCAATTGCTGTATGCTGGAAAATCAAGCACCTGCAAAGTGGAATAATTGATTGACTGTGACTAAGGGCTGTACCAAAGTTTCTGAAGGCTTCTTGAGGCTCCATAACAAAACACATATAACAATGGTTGGTCACAAAACTAACACTGACAATTAAGTTTCATGAACTAACTGAGATTTGCAACCTTCTGGTTTCAATTTTACAGTTCAGTTCTGCCAGATGGAGTAAGGAGAAAATAACATACATAATTAAAATCAATGAAGTTATATCAACCCCCAACACTGAAAAAAAAAAAGGCAAGCAAGCAAGAAAAAGAAATCCCAATCATTTGTTTTCCCACATCTGTAGCCAAAATTAAAAATCTACAAGTCAGAACTTGAAAGCCTTAAAGAATAAATCTTGGCTATGATGTAAAAAGCTTCAAATAAGTCACTTAGATCAGGGTAATATACAAAAACAATATTTAAGAATATAAATTATCTATTAAGGAAAGATGTAAAAAGCTTCAAATAAATCACTTAGATCAGAGTAATATATAAAAACAATATTTAAGAATATAAACAATTATCTATTAAGGAAAGAGACACATATTATCTAGATGGAAAAAACGATTAAGTAATCATGTGGCTATTTAAAAACAATAAGAAGGGGTGCCTGGGTGGCTTAGTCGGTTAAGTGTCCGACGTTCGCTTAGGTCATGATCTCACGGTTCGTGGGTTCGAGCCCCGCGTTGGGCTCTGTGCTGACTGCCAGCTCGGAGCCTGGAGCCTGTTTCAGTCTGTGACTCCCTCTCTCTCTGACCCTCCCCTGCTCATGCTGTCTCTCTCTCTCTTTCTCTCTTAGAAATAAATAAAACATTAAAAAAAATAAAAACAATAAGAAGAACTTGCAGTGACAAAATTGGGATAAGCAGAAGTATGCTACTAGGGCAAGAAAAGATATACTGGTCAGTTTGGAAAAGAGATAGCAAGTTGCATCGTGGCTGGCACGTAGCCCATCAATTGCTTTTAGTTAATTAGTGGATTACTAATGTCCTCACAGACTCCACTTTGCTACAACATTTAATCTCAGATAAGGCATCACAAAGGGGTAACTGACAACTAGATTGCTATTGGAGAGTGAAAAGAATCACGTTATCACATTAGTTCTTGAAACGTGTTAGATAATAAATTAAGCTTAAATGAGATAAATAAATCTATAAATGTGAAAATGATTTATATCTAGATGGAACAGGGCTTATTATTATTATTATTATTTTTGCTTATTATTATTTTTTAAGTTAAAAAGGAAACCTACATCTTATTCAGCCTACTGATGGCCTACACTGTATTTTTTTTTTTTTGTCAAAACCGAAAGGCAGTTTACTGAATAGAAGATATTTGCAAATAACATATCCGATAAAGGGTTAATATCTAAAATATATAAAGAATTTATGCAACTTGGTGCCAAAACCCCCAAACAATCCGATTAAAAAATGGGGAGAGGACCTGATTAGACATTTTTTCCAAAGAAGACATACAGATGGCCAACAGACACATGAAAAGATGCTCGACATGACTAATCATGACAGAAATGCAAATCAAAACCACAACGAGATACCACCTTACAGCTGTCAGAATAGTTAGTGTCAAAAAGACAAGAAATAACAAGTGTTGACAAAGATGTAGAGAATAAGGAGCCCTCATGCACTGTGGGAATGTAAAGTGGAAAACAGTATGGCGATTCCTCAAAAAAATTAAAAATAGAACTACGACACGATCCAATAATTCTACTCCTGTGTATTTACCCAAAGAAAATGAAAACATTAATTTGAAAAGATAGATGTTTAGTGCGGCACTATCTACAACAGCCAAGATATGGCTGCAAAAATGTCTGGTGTCTGTTGACAGATGAATGGATAAGGGAGATAGGGGATGTGGGATGTGTGTGTGTGTGCGTGCGTGTGTGCGTGTGTGTGTGCTCAGCCATAAAAATGAGATCTTGCCATTTGCAACAACTTGGATGGACCTAGAGGGTATTATGTTAATTGAAATATGCCAGAGAAAGACAAATATCATGATTTGACTTATATGTAGAATCTAAAAACAAAACAATGAACAAATAAAGCAGAAACAGACCCATAGATACAGAGAGCAAACTGGATTGCCAGAGGGGGTGGTCAAGGATGGGCAAAATGGGTGATGGGGAGTGGGAGGTACAGTCTTCCAGTTACGCAATCAGTAAGTCATGAAAATAAAAGGTACAGCATAGGGAATATAGTCAATGCTATTGTAACAGAGTTCATTGTACAGTGACAGATGGTAGCTACACTTCTGGTGAGCACAGCATAACGTATAGAGTTGTCAGGAAAAAAAAGAGAGAATATACATCTTATTCAGCCTATTGATTACGTAGTTTTTTAATGTCCTCCTCTGAAATTCTACTGAAATTAGAAAATAAATATTAAAAAAAATTTCTGAACAATCAGGCAAGGGTCAGAGACTGATAAAATAGTAAGAAATTCATGGGAAATATAAAACTGATGGGTGGGGCGCCTGGGTGGCTCAGTCACTTAAGCGTCTGACTTCAGCTCAGGTCATGATCTTGTGGTTTGTGGGTTCAAGCCCCACGTCAGGCTCTGTGCCGAGAGCTCAGAGCCAGGAGCCTGTTTCAGATTCTGTGTCCCTCTCTCTCTGACCCTCTCCTGCTCATGCTGTCTCTATCTCTCTCTCTCAAAAATAAATAAAATATTTAAAAAATTTTTAAAAATTGAAAAATTTAAAAAAATAATGGGAACAGGTGAACTATTGACAGTAGCTGAGGAAATCTCAAGCTGAGATCCACATGAGTTTGTAAGTAAAGACCCTGAAATAATCCCAAGAAAAGAACAATATGCTATATGTATTTGCAAATACTAAAGAAACCAAACAGTATTGAGGAAAAGATGACACCAGGCAAGTTAAGAAACAGAATTAAGATATGAAACAGATGAAAATCTTTATATAATAACTTCAGTAAGAGTCAAGAAACTGCACACCTACATAGATTCATGTATGCATGTGTATAAACACACACAGCACACATATAAATGCATTTGATATATGTATAGTTCATAAAATGAAGCTATTGGTATTTGGGAAAATTGAAAAATACATAGTGAAATAATTTGAAAAGTCTCAATTTGGTTAGAAAAACCAAAATATTTAAGCTTGATGACACAACAACTCTGCCAAACAGATTGGGCTGATTTGTCTGTGTTAATGTGAAGTTTAGCTTACTCATTTTCACTGTTATGTGGCACATTATAGGAATACATTATATGAAATACATGCTTCATTTTACATACAATTCCGATTGGTAGAAATAGGGGTATTCTTCTGCTATGAACCATGTGACCACAAACATTGTTGCTTATTCTTATATCTTTGAGAGCTTCCTTTAGGTATGTGAGTGGAACTGAAGCTATGGTAGCTTCAATTTACTAGTTAATACCAGATGTTTTCCGAATTGATTTATACTCACATTGGCAATACATTAAAGTCTCTGATGCTCCATATTCTTGCTAGCTCTTGGTATTATCAGATCATTGTATTTTTCATTTTTGGAGTTTAATTAGTATTATTTCTACTAGTGAGACTCCATATCTAAAAACTGAAGATATTTCTCCTGTTTTTAAGTCTTCTTTAATGTCTTGTAATACAGTTTGTTATTTTTCATTAGTTTTATTCCCAGGTAAACTATATCCTAAACAGTTTTCTAAACTTTTTTGAATCTACAAAAAAGGGGTAAAAGTAGTACTATATGTCTTTCATATGAATTGACCATTTTTGATACTTTGTCACATTCTCTCATTTTTCTTCCCCCTCCCTCCCTTCCCTCCTTCCTTCCCACCTTTCTCTCTTCTTTCCTTCCTCCCTCCTTTCCTTCCTTCCTTCCCTTGCTCTCCCCCGCCTTCTCTGCCCTCCCTTTCTTTTTCTTACTTTTTTAAAACTATACACTGGTCTCTCTCTTTAGATTTTTGAGGAACCACTGGAAAGTAAGGTTTAGCCACTAAGAAAACTTACTTCTAACTATTTCAGTATGTATTTCCTAAAAAAGAAAATTTCTCCTACAAAATCACAATGTCAATATAAATGACATACCACTTAATAATACTTTCTAATCTGAAGTCAATTTACCCCATTATTCCAATATTATTATTTTAAAAATCCAGATACATAAGGAATCACATATTCATCATCTGGTATTTCTAATCACATTCAAGCTAAAGCAGTCTACTGCGGTTTTTGTCTGAGACACTGACATTTTTGAAAGGTGAAAGTAAGTGGTCTTGAATGCCCCACAATCTGAATTTGTTGAATGTCCTCTTATGAATAGGTTCAGATTTATGTTTTTGACAATGATTTTAAATAGATGATATACTTCCCATTGCATCACATTTAAAAAGTATTTTGTCCACTTATTGATAAGTTAATATTTGATCATTTGCTTAAGGTGTTGTCCGTGATAGTTCTCCAATGCACAAGGATACTTCCTTTTGTAATTAATAAGTAGCCTCTGCAGTGATACTAGGAGACTGTATGAAAATCCTGTTACCCCGTAATGTTTTTGTCAATGGCTTTATAATTGTTGAAAATCCTTGATCAATCAATTATTTTCCTGGTTGTTTGCAAAATCACAATTTTATTTATACTTTTCATTCATTCCACATTTATTCCCTATAATGTTTCAGTAAAGAGATTTTCTTTCTCCTCCTTTTTCCTTTTTTATTAAACATGGACTACTGACTTTTTCAAATTCATTGGGATAAAATCCATTAGTCGTCACTATTTTGATGTTCACACTGCCCAAAATTTGGCTGTTGGGAGCCCTTCATGCTGGATTGTGGATTTTTCATTTTGTCATGTATTCATTAATTTCTTCCATCATGATTCAACAAGACAGCTAATGATAGCCGTATGTATTCTGCATCCAGACATGGAAACAAATACTTCAAAGAGTCCTGGATTCATTTAGTGAGATGTGATGTTTAGAAACCACATTCTGGGAGCAAGGTGGACTCATCGGTATATGGATGTTACATGACTGCTTCTGGGCTCTTTTGGAACTTACTTGTAGCTAATGTATGTGATTTCACTCCCACATCTCCAATTTAGATCCAACACTCTTACCCCCCCCACCCCCAGAAATGTTATTTCTTTCCTAAGAAACAATGTACTCATTTGCTTTTCCTTATAATGCCCACAAAATAATTTGAGATTTACTATATTAATACCACTAACAAGAATAAACATTCTAAGTGAAGTTAAAGATTTTTCTGTAGTTTTTGTTCTTGGTAATTATTGTTGTTCTTAGAATATTCTCATTAAGGTATTTCAGGCAGAGTACTGTATTCAAAAGCCACTTGAAATAATAATTTTGTTGCTGGTGGTAATGTGAACTGTTTATGTCTTTTGCCCATTTTTAATTGAATTTTAATTTTGTCATTTTTGTCTCATTGTGAGAGAGCCCTTTATCTGTGATACATGTTGCAGTGACAACTCCCAAGATAATTTCTATAACCTTCTGAAGTTTATCTTACTTATGCCTCTTTCTCTCAGTCTCTTTATTTTTCTCCTCAGCTTTACCTGATCTCCTAAAAAGGTGTCCCTTTTTTCCCAGAGTTTTCTTAGGTAAAGAATAATCACTTTTCCAGGGCAGAAAATAAATCTATAATCGTTACATTAAAACCATGGGGGAAAAAGTAAATCCTACAAATTATGACTGTTTCTAAACTTCAGAAAGGTATTTGTGGCAGAATTGAGCATTTGGTTAGATTCGTTTAGTCCTGGACTTCAGAGCTGTACCTAAACTAGTTGATTTAATTGTTTTTCCCTCAGATGAGAAAAAACTGTTTTAAAAGCAGCAAGGTAAAAAAGATAAGCTTAAAATGACCAGATGTTTAAAAACAGTTGTCTTGAGAGAGCACAAGAGAAATATAAAATTTACAACAAAGAAAATTTCAGAAACCTTTAAAAAAAAAAAGGAAATTGGACAAAGATTCAAAATCATAAGTTAGGGGTGCTCGGGTGGCTCAGTTGGTTGAGTGTCCAGCTCTTGATTTTGGCTCACGTCATGACGTCAGGTTCGTGGCATCGAGCCCCACACAAGGCTCCATGCTGGACATGGAGCCTGCTTGATTCTCCCTCTCCCCCATCTGCCCCTTCCCCACTTGCATGCACACTACTCTCTCTCCTTCTTTCTCTCAAAACCAAACAAATAAACCTTAATAAAACAAAATTATAAGCCAAATAAAGATTAATGTAGAATTTAGGGACACTTTCAACAGTATTCTGGAATAGTCTTAGCAGCCAAAGTAAAGAAAGACCTATCCTTTGTTATTATAAATACTCTCAAAACTGAATTTGGGGATGAAGAAATGAAAGCCTACCAATTAGAAAATATCTCGTACGTAGGAGGGTGTTTCCAGAGAATCTTAAAACTATAACAAGATGTAAATCAATATAACTTAAAGTTACTTAGATAAAATAATCAAGAAATTCCATCTATAAGGATAGCCGGAAATACTACAAATAGAAGGGCCCCTTGAGGAGCCAAAGTCCTACACTGGCTGAGAACCCGCAAGAACAACTTTTCCAAATCTGCCAATGATGTCACTGGGAGGGTGATACTCGTACTTCAGTATATCCTGTTCTTTCTTTACTCTTAATTATAAAATTATAAATGGGCAACATTACAGCTTCCTGCATTATATGGCTGTCACAACATCTACCCCTAAGGCCACTACAAATATAGGTCATCAGATAATCAGACAAAAAATGTGAAGGCACTTGAAAAACAAGGACGCAGGCCCCTTGACTTGTAATTAAAGTATCAAAAGAGAAAGTGGAGGTGAGAACAAGGATGAGAGGGAGAAGGCAGTTCCTGAGTAAAAATGACTGGTTGTGTCAATATATGTAGAAGACTGAAAATGATAATGTACCGTCAGTTGTAAAAAGCTTGTGGACAAATGGACTTTATTTACTTTATTCAGCCCGCTTGCGTAATAGAAATCTCTAACAATTCCTAAGTTCTTCCCCAAATCTCAAACTGTAACTTTTATTTTAGGATTCTTCTTAGTAGAATGCTCCTTTCACAAAGCTGACATCATTTTCATAGATTTAACAGAGAGNATAACGTTAAAAAAAAAAAACCAGACAGGAACTACATTACAAAAGGAACTTCCAGGTAAAACACACTTCAGAAAAATTACTTTAGGAGTTTTTATGGATTTTCTATACACATTCACAGTATAACCAATCTAGACGTCTTAGTATTTGCACTCTTCATGGATCCAGAAGTTACCGAAGTACTAGCTGTGGTCACAGTAATCTCTCTGGGCACAAGAATCTGTAAACATAGGGAGTCTAACTGGAGCAGAATATCTGACCCTAGATAATCACTGTAGTGGGGTGAATAGTGCCTCCCCCAAAGTCATGTCAATCCGGAACTTCAGGATGTGATCTTATTTGAAAATAGGGTCTTTGCAGATGTAATTCTTTAAAATTAAGTAATACTGGATTAGGGTGGGTCCTAAAGCCAATGACTGGCTCCTCAGAAGGAAAGGAGATGACAGACAGAGACACAGAGAGAACACCATGTGGAGACAGAGGCTGAGACTGGAAGGATGCATCCGCAAGCCAAAGAACGTCAAAGATCGCTGGCCACCCAGCACCAAAACCTCAGCAGAGGCAGGGAACCCGTTCTCCTTGAAAGTTTCTAGGAGGAATCAAGCCAGCGGACATCTTGATTTTGGACTTCTGGCCTCCAGAACTGTGACAGAATACACTTATTTGTTTAAGCCACTACATTTGTTGTGATTTCTTGCAGCAGCCCGAGAAACAAGTACAATCACACATCCTTCCTTTCACGCGTGTGTCAAAATTTAGACTTTGCTCAATAACAAGCCAAGCTTGCCACTCCTTGTCTCAGAGTAATTACCGACCTCAAACGTATTAGTGAAAACATCTTCATATCTTGTATAAGGATCCTGAAATCTCCTGTTATGACACAGAGTGAACACCTATTGCTGAAAGAAGTCGCCAACATTTTTTTACTGGTTGATTATTTATTGTGAATTATTGCTGTATTATCCTTTTCATAACATGCTCCGCTTCTGTAAAATTCTTAAAGTAGCAGCTCTATAACATTTACTCAATTTAGCAGAATTAGGTGGGGCTTTTTTGTTTGTTTGTTTGTTTGTTTTACTGATTGCCTATTCTAGGCATGGGCGTGAACAGTTATTTTGGAAACACATCTATGACATCCTGAGTTAATATTTTTTGTTCACTGGTGTTAGGTTAAAAACGAACAAAAGAAAAAAAATATGGCAGACTGGTAGGGGGTCCCTAGTGTCTTACAGAGTTCCCTCCCTTTCTTTTTAACTGGAAGTCAACTGGCAAACTTGATGTCCTTTCTAAGGCATGCCAAATTACTAAAATAAAAGAGTAAATATATATACTAATAGCTGGCATATTTTTAGAAGAACATACTTCTTTGAGATGTTATAGCAACAAATCTCCCCAGGTACTCTATAAAAATAAACAAGGAAAGTGAAATATGTGGTGTATTGATGCTACCAAAATAATTACTGTAATTAATTAAAGACTCATTATGGATACTATGAAAATAGTTTTATTTTTTTAAAAAATTTTAATGCTTTTTTAAAAAATTTATTTCTAGGAGAGAGAGAGAGAGACAGTGTGAGTGGGGGAGGGTCAGAGAGAGAGGGAGTCACAGACTCTGAAACAGGCTCCAGGCTCTGAGCTGGCAGTCAGCACAGAGCCTGACGCGGGGCTCAAACCCACGAACCGCGAGATCATGACCTAAGCGAAAGTTGGTCGCTCAACTGACTAAGCCACCCAGGTGCCCCGAAAATAGTTTTAAAATACAATAAAAATACATTAAAAGTGCTTTAGGGGCACCTGAGTGGCTCAGTTGGTTAAGTGTCTGACTCCTGGTTTTGGCTCTGGTCATGATCTCCCAGTTTCTGTGTTGGGTTCTGTGCTGACAGCATGGAGCCTGCTTGCAATTTTCTCCCCAGTCCCCTGTCCCTCCCCTGCTCGCTCTTTCTGTCTCTCTCTCAAAATAAATAAACTTAAAAAAAGTACTTTAGAAAGACTATAAAAATATTCTAGTATATCACCACAGAAGCTGTTTTGACTTCTCACATGGCATAATACCCACCTCCCAAAAGAAAAAAAAAAATAACAGTTCCATGGAAAATTAAGTCATTCTCTTCCGGGTGTAAAAGTGTGACTCCCTGAATTCTGAGAAGCAGCAATGGAATCACTGAACTGTAAGATCCATGAAAATAAGCTCTGGCAGAACCCAGAATGGCTCCTGGCTGGCACCAGAAAACAGAAAACAAACTCTCAAGTGAATGGCTGCCAAAATCCTCCACGAAGCAAATCATCACGGTAGAGACAAATTGGCTGTGATATTAAATAAATACCAGTGGGAAAACTCTTCCAGAACAGCAGAGGATGGACAGTGCTTGCCACACTGTAATGAATACAATTAGGGGAAAACAATAAAAGTGAAACATGGATAGGAACACTGAGCATCTAAGGACATTCGTTGAGCTTCTCCAAATAAACTCTACAACTGGTTCTTTCCACAGATTATAAATATGAGCTACAAATAATATGCATATTTGGTGGATGGTTTGAAGCATTCTCCTGTCCAAAAAATCACAGCATTTTGGGGCGCCTGGGTGGCTCAGTCGGTTAAGTGGCCAACTTTGGCTCAGGTCATGATCTCACTGTCCATGAGTTTGAGTCCCACATTGGGCTCTGTGGTGCCAGCTCAGAGCCTGGAGCCTGCTTCAGATTCTGGATCTCCCTTCTCTCTGCNCCACTTTGCCATTTATTCAAGAACCTCACTCACTTAATTACTTCTAAACTTCCAGACAGAAGGAAGAAATCTTGCCAGAACTGGTAAGTTGTATTTTAGGAAGGATCCTAAATGGAGGTTATCCAGAGTGTTAAGAAACAAGATAATCCACTAAAGCTGTCAGGAACACAAGGTCCTCGGAGCAAGGCAACAATAGCACAAAGTAGACAGCATCTACAGCATCTACCAATGGAATAGAATGAATGGGCCATACTCTCATCGCATGCTATTGTTCACTGTCCTTTCTACCACACTTTCCTTCTTTATTTATCTAAGCATTTACATTTCTGATTTAGCTATGATATTCTCTGCTCACTAATAAAAATGACTTATCTAAGCTTTAGTAGAAGCAATCATCACCCTAACTCAATACTTCAGGTCTCCTGGCCGGTTTTAGTGCGACAAAGTAAAAAAAGAGAGATAAAGATATGGTACACTAACTTTACCAATAATGATATATTACACTCTTAGTACATAAGAAAAGGAAAAAGTCCTTACACTACAAAAAGCACAACATGCAAAAAGGACTATTTATCTTAACAAAACCAGGACACAACACACTTAAAAGTGCCTGAGGGTTTTCATTTTATCCCCCTCTATGTGGGATTGTACTCTTCAGTGGCACAACAGAATGCAGGCTAATTATCCTATGGAACTGTTAGATTTTCCCCAAGATTTAAGACTTTCTAATATTTTCGGTAAATAATATCACCTTACAAAGAGTCCAAAGGAATAAAACCTTTGCTGAGATTACAAATAATAACTGATGAAACACACTCCTATTTAAAAAAAAGGAGTCAGTCCTATTAAGGGACTTGAAGAATTTGAGGTAGTCTTAAAAAGAATTTGATCCAAGGGGCGCCTGGATCCAATTTGAGGTAGTCTTAAAAATTTTTTGAGCCAACTGATGGCTAAGCATCTGACTTTGGCTCAGGTCATGATCTCAGTATGTGGGTTCCAGCCCCACTTCAGGCTCTGTGCTGATGGCTAGAGCCTGGAGCCTGCTTGGGATTCTGTGTCTCCCTCTCTCTCTGCCCCTCCCCCACTTGCACTCTGTCTCTCTCTCTCAAAAGTAAACATTAAAAATTTTTTTAAAAAGTTTGTTCCTCAATTTGGCTGGTGCAGTTAAATACAATAGCCAGACCCTGTGGGTACGAGTTGATTGTATATTCTTATTTGTGGATAAGAGTAGTATCCAAGTCATTATCAGTAACACAGGAGAATTGCATTTTCATTTGATCAGTGAGTGGGCATTCTGCACCATTTCTAGCACTGTATTTTGACCTGGATTAACTCCGTAAGGGAAATAGAATATGTGCCTGTGGTCTGTGGAAATTAGAAAACCTTAGAGGCACTTATTAGAAATTAACAAGTATTTAAAAATGAATGGATNGTTATGTGGAAACTAATTTGACAATAAACTATTTGTAAAAAATAAAAATAAAAATAAAAATAAAAATGAATGGATGGACAGATCAATTTAAGAAGCTAGAATAAAACAAAATACATTAAGGAAAGGGAAAAGATTATGAAGATAAGAGCAAAAATCAATCAAATATGTTTTCATTAATTTTTTTCTATACACTCTATAAGACTATTTAAAAAGGTACTTCAACCTGAAAGATAGGTTGCAGTACCTTTTTAAATAGTTTCATTTCTACAAACATTTACTTTGCTCATTTAGTTGTCTCGCTTTCCCCATGGATTCTTCTGCATGGCTAAAGATCAAACTTTATTAGGTCCTGAGCAAGAAATGAAGAGAACAAGTAACATGAAGCATACAGGGCATATTAAAGAAGAGAAAAGGGATAACATTACAAAAATAAAAGCCACACTCATGGTCTTTTGGTACCTTGTTGTTTGTCAATTCATATGGTCTTGGAGGCAAAGCTTTGCTCTATGGGACAGCACAAATCCAGAAGTCCATACAAATAGGAACTATGAATGTGTTTGCAATTGTTAACGAGAGAAACTGACATATAACTAATCCTATAGCTCTGGGAGAAGAGAAATGTCCTATGATACAGCACGCAACTGAGAATCGTATTTGTTCTTGGGGGATTTAGAGTACTGAATATCCAGAACAGATTTTCACCAAGATTGGAGGGTGTTGCATTAAAAGACACTTTAAAATGACATCAAGATTTCCAACTGATTTTAAACAGGCGAGATCAGTTTTGAAGAAGTGAATAACCTCTTCAGAAAATGTAAGTTTTGTTATTCAACTCTCCCCATAATTATCTCTAGGCTACTTACATTGTCATTTTGATGACAAATAACTCTGGGTTCTATGAACTTCCTCAGAATTCACACCCTACAACTTAGTCCACAGTCACAGAAGGGATTGAAGCATGATTCCGGGAAGGGAGTTAATAAGCCTATGTATAAAACCTAGTTCTTTTTTTTCTCTCTCTCTCTCCAAGCCCTTGTCCTTGTCCATCTCACCTCCAACTCCGTTTCTATCTCTACTTGTCTTTCTCTTTGTAGATCCAGAAGAACACTGGAGAGTTTCTGATGACACTTGACTTGTAGCAGCACCAAATCAGAAAAGCTCAAGTCTCTCTAACTCATGGTAACAGTAGGTCGGCAAGAAACCACGGTTGGCTTCAGAGTATTGGAAAATTTATAGGCCATCCAGTATGTTTAGAGAGAAATACCTACTCAGTGTTCCAACTTTCGTTTTTACTCTCTGAAAAGCTCTACAGGGAAGACAAGTTCTCTTCAAAGTCCACTGTTTCCTGTTAGGGTTTATCATCCACAACACAGGCTATGATTAAAAGAAGCAGCAGCTTTCTAATCAGAAGATAAATGATTAGCTTAAGGAGAGACTGAAGTGCAGAACCTATCAAGAAAATATCACAAAATAAGTAAAAAGCCACTGGAAAGGGCCCAAATTATAAAGAGACACATATTAGGGACATGATCGAAACCTTAGACAACTCTTTGGGAAATGTTCAGGGAGTCTCGTTAGAAAACACTTGCAACAAACTAAAATTAAAAATGATCGCAGAGAGTCATTACTTCAACTCTCTTGGCAAACTAAAGAACTTTGGAAAATGCGGTTCTTTAATTCTGAAATAACCTTAATAAAGAACCCGATCCAAACAGACATATCGATCAACCTATTCCAGAACTGATGCTCTGGAAGGTGCTCAGAATGTCACCAGTGTGCATTACAATGAGATACTTAAAATGCAGCAGTTCACTGGGATTTGTTTTACAAAAATAACATTGAAGATGCGTAAGAATTACTGTTTCGATCTGAAAAATAAGCCCCTGTCAGCCAAAGCGTGGCGACAGTGTGTTTTCAAAAAATTCATCACGAGTATGTAATTTTCCACCCAAAATACGATAGATGGCTTCACTCAAATAAATGGCTGCACTGGGCAAGATAGTCGTTGGGATGCTTTTTTCTCCTCGTTCAGTTCCCCAGTTCTGCAGCAACACGTATCAAAGGATTTCACCTTTGGAGGACATGAGGATGAATGGAGGGCCCGTCGTTATGCTTCCATGATATACACGGCACTGCTGAAGACTTGATATGGTTGCATAAAACCATTAAGATGAGGGTTTATGGTAAGTCATACACAGAGACATTTCTAGGTCAGACCCAGATATTCACTGTCAAGCTTTACCGTGTTCTGGAGGAAGCTGTAAGAAATAAGACGCACATGGAGAAAGAGAGAAAGGCAGAGACTGTAGTCCATTCCTTTTTTTCCCCCTTCAAGTTTGTTCCTTATCAGCTTGTGAAAAGCTGTTGGAAAGTAACACAGATTTTGCTGCCAGGTCTGAACTGCAGGGGAGGAATTGGCAGTAGTAAAACCAAAAAGATTGAGCAAATAAAAGATAATATGGATTGTCTCCTGTTGTGTCTGTTTTCAAATTACTGTGTTTAAATGAACTTCTTTTTTAGCAAACTGTCTTTAGTCTCTTTCTTCCTGGCCTCCAGTGACCTTTCACTGGTTCTTTATCTTCTTTGTGCCTCAAAGCATCTGAAACTTTGATCTTTTTCTCAAAAGCTTCGTGTGAATAAATGTAGCAGACTTTCTGGATAAGCAGTTTGATCAGGTTTATGGCCTATTTGGGCAACAAAATGTAATTCTACATTACACCCTTATTTGATGATTTTATTAAAATAAAAATAATTAAGAAAGGCGGTTCAAAAGGCAAATGGCAAATCTGGTGCATTTCATCTCTAGAAGAGGGATGATAATCATGGAATCAGGCTGGCGTTTTCCGTGGTCTGTAATATCAATTTCAGCTTGTTAGAGTCACTTTGGAGAGAGTAATAAGATTCCGCCCCACAACTGTTTGATAAGGAGCAATGTGCCTTCAAAGAGAAAACCAGCACTTGGGGAAGAGGAAATGTTCACCATAGTAATGATTCTTCTCAAACAGAATGGAAATGCAAATATTTGACCCTTTCTAGACAATGAAGAATGGTAATGGTGTTCCACCTTATTCGGAAGGGCAAGGACCCCTGTGTTCATGCGGCCCCAATTCTTTTTGAAGATTATCTTTGCTATTTTGATTTTCCTTACTTTAGAATTTTTATTATAGTTGCCCTGCCTTTATGGAAGAACGGATGTAACAAAGGCACTGAGGAGTTGCATTAATAAATAGGTACAACTCTATACCTACTTAGGTCATATATGTTCTTCCAGCATTTAAAAAATCTCCTCTATATGGGCTAGATTAGTTTCCTGTGGCTGCCGCTGAAAATTACCACAAACTGTGGGCTTAAAACAGGAGAAATTTATTCCCTCACAGCTCTGGAGTTCAGAAGTCCAAAATCAAAATGTCTGCAGGGCTGCACTACCTTTCCAGCCTCTAGGGGAGAATCGATCAAGTTCATTCGTTCTCTAAGCTTCAGGAGGCTGCAGAAGTTCCTTGATTTGTGGCCTTGGGGCTGTCTCACTCCAGTCCCTGCCTCTGCGGTCACACTGACTCCTCCTCTGTGTGTGTTCTCTGAACTTACCACAATTTCAGGTTAATCCTGACTTTATTTTGACCTAATAGAGCAAATTGGCTTCAATATAGTGTCTTTCCCCCATCCTTTCCCCGGTAACTGTAATACTTGTCATGCCTATGTATGTTCTAAACCCAACAATAAATGTTATAATAATTGCTTTCAACAACCTTGTGATTTATAAAGAAAGGAAGAGGAGAGCACACGGATACATCCATAGTCAGTCTTTTATATTTACCCACAGATCTACTATCCCTATTTCTGATGCTCTTCGTTTCTGCTTATGTAATCCACTTACTGAAATGGAAGGGGTCATTTCTTTA
The DNA here is from genome assembly GCF_008692635.1 of Crocuta crocuta. Taxonomy (NCBI): domain Eukaryota; kingdom Metazoa; phylum Chordata; class Mammalia; order Carnivora; family Hyaenidae; genus Crocuta; species Crocuta crocuta. The sequence continues at coordinate 6,143,624 of NW_027532203.1, read as the reverse complement.
GTGTTTCTTGTAGGGCGGGTCTGCTGTCAAGGAATATGAATTCTCTCAAGTTTTTGCTTGTTTGGGAATGTCTTTATTTTCAACAAATGGTTTTGCTGGATTTAAAAGTTTTGGTTAATTGCTTTTGCTTTCAGCAGTTTGAAAATACCATTCCACTGCCTTCCGTTGTCCAGGTTTTCAGAAAAGAAGTCAGCTTAACTTACTATTTTTGTTCCTGTACGTGATGAATCCGTTCTCTTTGTCCCTTTCAAGATCTGTTTGGCTTTCAGGGGTTTGGTTATAATGTATCTAAATGTGGATTCTCTGTGTTTATCATACTTAAGGTTAGGTTGAACTCCCTAGATCTCCAAATTAATATTTTTCATCAGTTTTGGGCCATTATTTTGTTACCTTTTCCACGTTTTCTCTCTTCCCCCTCCCTCTGAGACTACTATTACACATCAGTTGGTATGTTTGGTATTCCCCACAGGGCTCTGGATTCCAATATGTTTTTTTAAAGAATTTTTTAAAAAAATGTTTTGTTTTATTGTTTTGTAACTTGCCTAGATTTAAACTCTGGAAACTGCCTCCTGTGTGGTACTTATCTCCTGATCTCTTTCCTCAATTGTTCCATTTTTATTTTTTAAAAAACGCCTTTCCAGTGTTTTGCCCTGTGTTTGCAAGGCTTTCTGGTTAACAGTGATCGGGGCAAAAGTTGTACTCAAACACCCTGAGTCAGGAAAGTTTCTACTGCTGCCGGTCTGTCTGAGCCAGGGTTGGGAAGACATTCAGAAATGAGCTCTTCTGCAAGTTTCCTTTGGCTCTAACTGTCTGCCAGGCTTTCTTGGGTCTCCCGGCTCCTGTAGTTTCTTAGACAGGCAGGGATATGTAGCAATGTAATTTAGTTCATCTAAGGTTCCCTCATCTCTAGGATCTCGGTTAAATTCTTGGTTTTCCTGCTACTCACCCCCAACTGAGACAACGACCTCAGGCTAACAGAGTGGTAGGTTTCTTCCATTACTTTTATGTTTGTCACATTTAGCTGACGGTGTAACAGGTTTTGGCTTTGCACCCAAAATCAAGTCTACTCTCTCTAGAAACAAAGCTGATGGCTTTTGCATCCAGGAGCATGTTGGTAAAACCACTGTTCTTGCCAACCGAGCTAAGGGTTGGGAGAGGAGACAGCCCTAGGTAGGAAGTGCAAGTACACAGTTTCATCGTGCTCTTACCCAAAGAGGTAGCTGTTTTTAAAACATAAACACTCAATTTTGTTTGTCCACTTTTACTCAATTTCCAGTGGCCTAAAATGGTTGCTTTTGACAACTTTACCAATTTTATATTTATTTTGGAGGAAGCAAACTTCCTGACTTTTCCACACATTGTAGCTGTTGATCACAGTCAATGGTATAATTTTAAGTTATTTCTGGTGCTCAATTCTACAAATTAACATATAGATAGATAGAAAGATAGAGATATATAATATATATTATAGATAGATCTACATACATATACATCTATATAACATATATATTTTTAGTTTTGTATCACTGTTTAATATATAACAGAGCTAAAAAAAAGTATGTTCTGCTTAAGTTGAGTATGTGGTGAAGCCAAATATGAAGTTAAGTCTTCTTAATTCAAATGCTATGCTTTTTACATTACATCATGCCCCTTTAAATCAGAATCCAATTAAAGACACCTGAATCCAAGGAATTGGTGTGATTCAATGGAGCAGATAACCAACCAGTAGAAAAAAATGTACTTCTTTAGGGTGCCTGGGTGGCTCAGTCAGTTAAGCGTCCAACTTTGGGTTCAAGTCACAATCTCATGGTTTGTGAGTTCGAGCCCCGTGTCGGGCTCTGTGTTGACAGCTCAGAGCCTGGAGCCTGCTTCAGATTCTGTGTCTCCCCCTCTCTCTGCCCCTCCCCTGCTCATGCTCTGTCTCTCAATAATAAATAAACATTAAAAAATAAAAAAAAATGCACTTCTTATATTGCCAACCTGATTGCTATGACCCATGGACAAACATAGACCTCTGTGTAGGAAAGGCGTAGTAATTTCTCCTTATCACTTCCCTGCTCATGGTGACATGTCCATAATCAACTCGCTTCATCTGTCCTTTTCTCTCTACTTCTCTTATACCTCCAAAAAATGAGTTATAAGAAAATATAAAACTATGTGTTCACAAGTAAATGTTCAGTACTAACTCCTGAGAAAGGAAAATAGATTGAAAGTCACTTGCACCAGGGGCTTCACTGGTAAATTAGGAAACATAATAAACTTGCCAACAAATAGATGGATATGGAATGGATACCATGCAACAGATCAGAACTGTTGAGAGAGAAACTAAGTCTCTGCTTTGATGAAATTCATTTCCTTGAAGTACTGAAAATACACAACAGTCAACTTGTATTTTCTAACATCATTTTGTGTTGTAAACGTAGTCTTGGTTAATCTTTAAGCAATCTTCATTTTTAGAAAGACCTAAGAAAAATGTTTATAAATAATTTCAAGTTGTGTAGAGGGCTGAAAAAACCAGAGACCATGAGATTTAGTCTGCTATTCTGTGTCCTCCTTCATTTAATAAAAAAAAATCTTGATATTTCAAGTTATGAGGTATATAAATATCAAATAATTACATAAAAATTTTACTCTCAATACTATACATGAACATTTGCACTATTACATGTTTCTTGGACATAAAATCACTCAATAGGAAGGAGGAAGATGGAAAGTATATATAAATATGCACATTTTAATCCAGGGTATGAATACAGCCAATAAAATGGTGCACTAAATGTTTATGTTTATTTTTGTACTCTTTGGAAAGCGCTCCCAAGTTACGGTGAGTTGTCACTCTTTCCCAATTTTTCTCAAGGACCTACTGCCATAACAAGTAAGAAATTAGGAAATGTGTACCTTTAGACTTGCCAGTAATATTGCACAGGAAATGCATTATTCACCATTAGTCTACAGGATGAAAAGCATCAGCACCAAGACTGTCAGACAGGCTTATGGATTGGAAGAGAAGAAAGAGAGGATTTGGCCAAAGTTCAGCCCCTGAGCTCAGCCTTGGGCCTGAGCACCACAGAGACCGCCCACCCCACCCGAGATGTCTTGCTTCCACACATCCAAATGACACTGATTTACACGGACTCCAAACACCTGTTCCTGAAGACGAAAAGGAGACTGTAGCTTCGCAGACCTCTTCTGTCTAGTTTTCCTCCATGCACAAACTGTAGTGTGAGTTCTGATGTCAGCTTAGTGATGGGCCGTGCCATGGATTAGTAAGTTTGCCCCAAACTTTACATCTTTTAGTGTATTTTTACCTCTTATTAGAACACTGGAGGTATTTTTAATTGCTACTGGTGTAAGCTGCGACAAAGGAGCAAATTATGAAAACTCGTGGGCTTCCAAGGCACCTAAGTCCTTTATAACATATCATGCTACTACGGAACATGGATAGGGTGCCCTGTGTTTCCACCTCACTGCACTCAGTAGGTGACAGCTGCTTTTCTTACCACCAACTTACCAGTTTTAGGCTTTACATTTTCTTCAAGTACTGCCCATAGTAAATCTTGTACTTCTAAAACTAAAGTATTATTCTGCTCTGACGGCCCCACATCACTGATCTCTAATAAACTATTCACAGATGAACTCTATGTGTTGTCTCACATGGAATGCATAGTAAAGAAAAATTTCCCCTTTTTTTGTTATAAAGTTGACTTATTTGTTTTTGAGAGAGAGAGAGAAAGTATGCATGTGGAGCTGAGAGGGAGATGAAGAATCCCAAGCAGGCTCTGTGCTGGCAGCATGAATGGCTCAAACTCAGGAACCGTGAGATCATGACCTGAGTCGAAATCAAGAGTTGGGTCCAAGGGGCGCCTCCTGGGTGGCTCAGGTGGTTAAGCATCTGACTTTGGCTCAGGTCATGATCTCACCGTTTGTGAGTTTGAGCCCTGCGTCAGGCTCTGTGCTGACAGCTTGGAGCCTAGAGCCTGCTTTGGACTGTGTCTCTCTCTCTCTCTACAACCTCCCCTCATGCTGTCTCTTTCTGTCTCTCAAAAATAAATAAACTTTAAAAAAAAAAAGAGTTGGGCCCATTGGGCCCTTAACCAACTGAGCCACCCAGGTGCCCTGAAACATATCTTTTTATTAACTTCCATGGCAGTTTTTTGGAGTTTGAATTTTCAAAAAATTTTAAAATTGTTTAAATTATAGGGCAGTTGACTTAATTTTTTCTTAAATACTGAAACTGTTTTGCCCGAGAGTTCTTTGCTCCTAATCTTTTAGTTGGCAAATATAATTTTCAGCATGAGTTGTGTCTTGTGTCACTCATTTGCATTAGAAATACTTCAAAAAATTTTAATTCATCAATGAAGTTTTCATGATTTCTCAGAATGATACCACAATTACTATGCATATTCACAAAAATGTGTGTTTATATGTATACTTCTAATATAATGTAATACATATATAATTTATTAGATAACTTCCATTAGATAGATACAGGAATTTGGGCTTTTCCAGCTTGACCAAATACAATACAGTAAATTGTATGCAGTTTGAGAATGAGGTTAAAATTGGGTTTTCATAAAATNGGATGATCACTGGATGTTATATGGAAACCAATTTGACAATAAACTATTTGTAAAAAAAAATTGGGTTTTCATAATCTTTTTTATCATCTTGCTAAGATCCTGTTCTTGCACAGAGCAGATTCCCAACAAATACTGGTGTTAATACTGATGAAGAGACATATGACAATATCCTTATTCACCACTGATAAGGGTGTAAAGTGTATTTTACCATAAGTCTAGACATTTGAAACCACATATTTTTTATTATACTTTAGTGAAGACCATTCTAATGCTAATAAAATGAATGTTTTTTTAAAAAAAGAAATCTATGTTCAGCAGCAAAAAGTATACTTGATGAGGTTACCAAAAACAATCCAATATCACATACTTAAGCCTACTTTGAAATTATCCTAAGGTAAGTGCCATATTATTTCATCTTTATTCATGGATAGATGAAAATGTGATAGAATCAGTGAGCTAGAAATAGAAATAAATTCTTCTTGATATTTATCCTGATTAAAAGATTTTCAACCAGATTTTTAAAACCCAGCTTGCAAACATCTTTTAGATAAAGGTAGAGTTGGATAATCCCAAAGAGCATGAGGTAATTTCCTATGATGTCAGTCCACTAAGAAGAGGGTACAGCATGCACTTTCTTCATTAATTCATTCATTCATCTATTGAACCATACATTTATTCATTCTTTCTTGAGACATTGTTTAATAAATTATTTAACAGATATTTATTGGGCACCTACTATTACAGGTACTAAAGATCCGGAAGTGAATAAGATCGAGTCCTTGCCCTCAAAGATCTTATAATTAGGAGAAATAGATTTATAAACATGCAGTTATATCTCAAAACACAAACACAGCACTAGTGATATGCAACAATGTATTTTCAAACTCAACAAGGAAACCAATCCAGTTTTGGGGGTAAAGCATAAGGGATGCGAGAAGGTGTTCAGGAAAGCCTTCCTTGAAATTATTCAACTCTATCTAAGAAGCACAGTCCCTTTCAAAGGGGTTACTGAAGCAGAGGATAAAACTGACTCTGAACTTGAAGAGATCGCTTATCTTTTCCAAACTCCAGAGTTCCCACACCAATAAACTCAGGAAATTATCCTGAACTTGCTTCTGTTACAACATCCCATCATTCCAGAGCAAGAGGCAAACAGAAAAAAGCTCCTCACAGTTTCACCATCACAGTAGCCGGTTGTCCTCCCGAAGCTGGAGTATGCAAGGTCTTTAGGAAAAGTAAAGCAGCAGCACGCTGTTTGTACACACACTTGTAAAATAATTACAACGACAAGCACAGCCAAATTCAAATGAGGGGGGCGGGAAATAATCCAAATGCACACAGAGGGAAACCTTGCACAGAGGGGGAAGGCTAGTCTGTCAGCAACGGTGTCTCTCAGGCTATAGTCAAAAGAGCCTTGCCAACACCTGCAGGTGCACACTGCGGGAGCCGCCGGGGATGCAGCCAGGAGGGGGTGACGGCAGCTCTGACTCAGCGCGAGCCTCATCCTAGAGCGCACTTATCCATCTGCCAGGCTATGGCACACCCTTGCCATGAGTGCTTTTTCAGAGCACTAGTTGTTTTACTCTATGAGCCACTGTAGGAGAACCGGCAATGAAAAGAAAATTCAGGGGGGGAAGTTATCGAGGCATATGTGCCTTGAATTGGAATCCTGGTCCTTCTCACTTATTCACAGCATTGATTCGGTATTTGTGTAAGTAATTCAGTATATGTATATGTCTGTGTATTATCTATCTTCCCTTTCTCTTTCTTTCTCTCTCTCTCTCTCTCTCTCTCCTTATAAAACCTATAGAAAAAATTAGAAAATGAAGCAATCTTTCAAGATCAGGTAATTTTTTTTAAACTTCCCTTTTACCACCAGTGCTTTTTAAGAGGTTCATTCTGTACTGCACTGAAATAATTTTCTCTGGCTCCAACTCAACTTGCAAAATTACCACATTTAATAGCTTTAAAACTAAACTAATTTTGAGTGCACATGAATCAGGGTGATGTCACATAGCTCATTTTAATAAAGCAACTGAGGGCAGACTTAGGTGCAGCAAGTCACAGAACTATGTGCTCTGGTCCATAAATACTTAACACTTTCTGGAATGCTAAGAAGAGCTACCAGAAACACTGTTTTTTTTCCTTTTGTAAATGAGAACGATCGTCTTTTTTAAACTTTTTTTTAATGTTTTTATTTATTTCTAGGAGAGAGAGAGAGAGAGCGTGTGAGCAGAGGAGCGTCAGAGAGAGAGGGAGTCACAGACTGAAACAGGCTCCAGGCTCTGAGCTGGCAGTCAGCACAGAGCCCGACGCGGGGCTCGAACTCACAAACCGCGAGATCATGACCTAAGCGAAAGTCGGATGCTTAACCGACTAAGCCACCCAGGCGCCCCGAGAACGATCGTCTTTTAAGTAGGGCTGCAGATAGAGAACAGAGCGCAGTTGGCTGAGCCGTCATGGCAGGAGTCTTTGTTTACCTATTAGCCCTGTACAGGTGGTGGTAATTTTAACCAGCTTAAAAAAAAGCAATGGGAAAGACACATTAAAAGGACAAATTCAATGTTATTTTTACCTTCTTGTTAAATAAAGCCATCGACACCCATTAGTAGAAACCCAGTTCCTCCTGATGATAATGATAAAATCTTTTTTTAATCTATAATCCCTTTCATCATTCATTCATTCATTCACTTGTTCATTCATTAAAAAAAAAGGGTATTCAGGGCCTACTATGTTTCCCTGTGTGTCCCTATGTTTCAGACATGACCTGAACACTGGGTGCTGAAACATAAAGACGAAGTTCTTTATGTCAAGGACTTTATCATCTACTGGGAAAATGGACCCATTTTCAGACTTTTACAATACAATCTGATAAATGCTAAAGCAGGGATATTTGTGAGTTGAAATAATGAGAGAGAAAGGAGCACCTGGGACTGTGTTGGGATGGGGTGAGGTCAAGGACAACACTGACAGGAAGTGTCACTTGGATTAATACTTCAATCAGACTCGTTTCCGTTTGTTTCAGAAGCGAGCCTCACATGTCTGCAAGAGGGACCAGCATGTGCAAAGGAATGGCGAATGAGAACAAGGGTCAGAATCAGAGAAGGAAAAATTGTTTGATATGAATGAGAGAGGTGGGGGACTGATTTAATAGGTATGACACGAAGACCAAGTGACGTGTCCGTCTTGCATTTATATTATATACTATATAATAGATATTATATACTACTGTAAACTTTGAGAAAATATATAATTAAATTTAGTCTTAGACAACTGCATTAGTTTCTTAAGGTTGCTGTAACAAAATACCACAAACTCAGTGGCTTAAAACAACAGAAATTTTTTGTCTTATGGTTCAAGAGGTTTAGTCTGCCGGTGTCTGCAGGACTGGCTCCTGCTTGGGGGCTCCGAGAGAATGTGTCCCATGGGTCTTTCCTCGCTTCTGATGCTTGGCCAGCAATGCCTGACATTCTTTGACTTGTGTTAGCAGAGCTCCAATCTCTGCCTCTGCCCTCACATAGAATTCCCTGTGTGTCTCTGCCTCTGTGTTCAAATGTCACTCTTAGAAGGACACCAGGGATCCTGGTCATCCTAATAACCTCATCTTAAATGGATTACCCCTGCAAAGACCCCCTTTCCTAGTAAGGTCACATTCACAGGTACTAGAGGTTAGGACTTGAATAAATCTATACATTATGGGGGAGGGGGGCACAGTTCATCCCACAACCACTACTTCCCTACTGCAGGACACTAGTTGGTTGATAGAGAGGAAAACTACAGTCGTTAGTCAGGAGGCTACTGTAATAGTCTGGATGAGTCACTGAGAGCTTCAACGAAAGCAATAACCATGGAAATGACGAGGAAAGAGCCTGTAATGTAGATATTTGGACTTACAATCAAGAAGGTTTGATGCTTAATTTAAAAATCAGAACAATAATGGTGTTAGGGACTGAATTTTTATGTCCCTCCAAAATTCGTATATTGAAATCCTAACTCCCAGTGTGATGATACAAGGAGGTGAAGCCCCTGGGAGGTGATTAGATCATAAGGGTAGAGTCCTCACAAATGGGATTAGTGCCTTCGTAACAGAAACTCCAGAGAGCTCCCTCACCCTTACGCCCTGCAAGGACACAGCAAGTCAATGGCAGTGAATCTGCCAATGCCTTGATCTGAGACATCCCAGCCTCCAGAACTGTGAGAAATAAATGTTTGTTGTTTAAGCCACCCAGTCCATGGTATATTTTGTCACTGCAGCCAAAACAGACTAAGACAGAAATTGGTACCAGAAGTAGGGTGTAGAGGGACACTAATATAAGGATAAGTTTTCTGAATTTGTTCTGGGGTTTCTGGAGTGGGATCTTTAATCTGGTTAGATTTAAAGATGCTAATAACTTTATTTTGAGTAGTAAAGAGAGCATTGATAGTCTGTGGCATTAACTAAAGAGATATGCATTGGATATTCCTAGTCAACCTCTGATAAGAAGCAAAGAATTAGGTGACTGTATGTGATACTTCTGAACATTTTTAGAAAATATAATGACATTGGTTGGTTTTGCCCCTAATATCATTGTATTTGTAATGGTTAATTTTATATGTCAACTTGACTGGCCACAGGGTGCCCAAATTAAACATTATTTCTGGGTGTGCCTTGTGAGAGTGTTTCCAGATGAGACTAGCATTTGTATCAGTGGACTCTAAAGTGGACTGCCTTCCTCAACGTGGGTGCGGATCATCCTATCTCTTGAGCCCCTGAACAGAACAAAAGGTAGAGGAAGGATGAATCTCTTTCCCTTTTTTCCCCTGTCTCACTGCTTGAGCTGGGAAATCTTATCTCATCTTCTCCTGTCCTCAGACTGGGATTTATAACATTGGCTCCCCTGGGTCTCAGGCCTTCGGACAGGGACTGAACTGCACCCTGGCTTCCCTGAGTCTCCAGCTTGCAGATGGTAGATCATGGCAGTGCTGGGCCTCCATAACCACACGAGCCATTCCTCATAAGTCGCTGTTGTATACGTGCTATCGCTCTGTTACTCTGGAGATCAACATAGATGAGGAGATAAACACAACAGTTGTTGCTTCTGGTTGGACTGGAGCCAAAAATAAATATTTGCCTTAGAAAGACCCATTTTTAAAAATCCTCTTTATTGACTGCTTTACTTATAATTGGGATTTTCCATTAAAAATTCTGAGTTACTGATTTTAAAAAAGTTTTTTCATGTCTGCACGTTTCTCATATTCCTTTAAGCCACTTTCCTCAAAAGGCGCCCTCCTCGCTTGAGCGGCCTTTCACTTTTCCTATCATCCGTACAGTTATTCACCCTGAATTATCTCTCCTCAAATGAGGAAGTGTGCATTAAGTCATCTGGGAAATTTGTTAAAATGCACATTTTTGTCCCATCTCCAAATATTCTAAATCATTAATTCTAGAGTGGCAATCAGGAAATGGCCTTATAATCAAAGTGCATGTGGTCCTTAGTTACACTTGGAGAACCATTCCATATCCTTCCTGTATCAGAACATGTCTCTCATTTTGCAAATTCATGGGTTATTATTTTTGCTAATCACAAGGAAACTCAGTAGTGTCATTTATTACAAAGAACTCAGTCAGGATCAATTCAGCCATATCATTCAGTTCTACCAAGCTCTTATCTACTACTCTGTACGGTAAAACACTTTCCTTGATGGCATGAAATAGGTGTGCTCTGTCCCATGCAACTATTCAGGAGAACACGCATACATCACTGTGTTGCGTGTGACTATGTCTAACTTCTGTATCACAACACTCCATTCTTTCTCTTTCTGTAATGTCAAGTATATCTACCAACAGGCTAAACATTTAAGATGATCTATATGTTGGTGGTTATTTGGAAGCACACCCAGGATGAAGAATAAAAGAAATCTTGTAGAATTATAAAATCAATAGATTTGTGGGCCCAGGTGTGTTTCAAGTATTACCCTAATCAACAACAACTCACCTTTTCACAAATCAGTGTGCACATTCCACATACTTTCAGGTTTTAAAAAAAAGGGTGGGGCTGCAAAGGAAATAGGAAATTGCTCTACTTTACTGTAGTTTATAATCTTGCTAGGGAGGAGGTTGTTTTTTTTTTTTAAGTTTTAATGTGATTAATTCTAATCTTTCTCATAGGACACAAGTAATAGTGAGGTAGGAATTCAGGAAGATTATTCACATTACTAGACAGTTCCTTAATTTTATATTATTTTTAAGAAAAAGAGAGAGAGAGAGAATGAGAGAATGTGAAGCAGTTTCTTTGCCCTGTGTGGAGCCATAAGGGGCTCAATCTCATGAATGTGAGACTGACCTGAGCTCAGATCAAAAGTTGGATGCTGAACTGACTGAACCCCCCAGGTGCCCCAAGATGTATTTCTAATCTAAGCATTCTGTCTTCCTTTTCAGCATTATGATCCACCCCCCAGCCTCCTTCCTTTACTACTGCTACCCAGTCCTCCTCTGGCTGCTTCTCTGACCATGCTATTCACACTCCAGTGTTACTTCCCATTTTAAAGGCATTAAGTCCAACAGTCTCAACCTGTCCTCTTTCCCATCATGTCGGCTGGTCCTCTATTACACATGTAATTGTCCTTTATTACATCACATACTTCAGGTCATTTCAAGTAACTTTTAGCAATTTGGGTAACTTCAGCCATCTCAGGTCTTATCACCCAAATCCGCTCATAGCTCTTCTCAAACATTTCTCCAAGCATCACTGGGAGTCCTGAAACACCCTCCTCCCTCAACACTTAGTATCTGCTATGGACTGAGTTGTGTTGAATTCATACGTTGAAGCTCTAACCGCCAAAGTGACTGTACTTGGAGACAGGGCCTCTAATGAGATAATTAAGGTTGAATGAGGTAATAAGCGTGGGGCCCTAATCCATTGTAAGTGGTGTTCTTATAGGAAGAGAAAGAAAGATCAGATCTCTCCCTGTGCACACTCTCCCTGCCCCCTGCAAACACACTCAAAGGAAAGAGTGTGAGGAGCTAACGAGAAGGTGGCTGTCTGCGTGCCGAAAAAGAGTCCTTAACAGGAATCAAATCAGCCAGCACCCTGTCCTTAGACTTTCTGCCCTCCAGGACAGTGAGACATTACACTTTTGTTGTTTACGACACACAATCTGTGCTATTTTGTATGGCAGCACTAGCTGCCTGCTGCAAAATCTGATTTTCATTGCCATATCCACTTGTAAGTTTCCCTGGAATGACTCCATAGCCATTATGTAATCCACTTCTATCTAAATCTATAGTGTCACAGATTACCTTTGTTCACCACTTCTAGAAGAGACCACATTGGCCATGTATATGGGATGAATATATGCCTACACTTTAAACATGTGTAGGAGTATGACCATTGTATTCTATTATTGAATGCTTCTATATGTTCGTATGTGTCCATTGGTCTAGATTTGATAAACTTGTAGAGCTCAGCAATAAAAGCAACTATTGCTCTTACTAATCCTAGTTTACTTTCATGTATTTTCTTTTTAAATTTAATTTTTATGTTTACTTATTTATTTTTTGAGAGAGAAAGAGCAAGCCAGGGAGGGGCAGCGAGACAGGAAGAGAGAGAGAGAAATCCTAAGCAGGCTCTTCATTGCCAGCAGAGTCCAATGCAGGGCTCGAACTCATGAACTGTGAGGCCATGACCTGAGCCAAAACCAAGAATCAGACACTTAACTGACTGAGCCACCCAGGCGTCCCTCGTGTGTTATCTTTCTATTTTCATAACAAACTTGCTGGTAGGTTTTATTAAATTACAGCCTTGAAAACTGGAGATCGTCCCTTCTCCAGGTTATAAATCCACCCTGAGCCAGGATCTGAACACAGCCCTACTATACTCTTTATCCACCAGGCTTCTCTGTTTTAGGAAGTTAAGAGTAATGACTGTCTAAATCCATGTGCTCATTTTGTAGCATGGGGGGCCATGGAAACATGCATTCTTATTTATTTGGCCATTTGCTACAGTTTGTTATTTGATAGAGATTATGGCCATCACAGTGTTGCTTGGCCAGTGACAGTTTGGGAAGATTTAACTGCAGATTCAAAACAATGGTATGTTTATATCTCTCAGCTGAATCTCTGTAAGATGCTCAATTTTCCTCTAGCTGTACTAATATAGATATATAATTACTTTATTGTTACAAATAAAAACATCAATGAATTTTATGTTTTATAACAATATATTTTAGGATACTCGAATATTGAATTCCTTTCTGCTAGTTGACAAAGACCTTAAACTTGACTGATATCTGCCTTCAAGCATTACATGGATCTGTTAAAATTGGCATTTAAAGAACAGATTTATTGTTTGCTGATGAGATATTTCCTTTTATGTGAGTGCAGTACCTACTTGTTCATTTTTGACTTTTTGTCTAAGGTCAAATGTAGGATCAATTTAAAATTTTATAAGTCCCTGTCGAAAAGTCTGTCCTACCATAACCATGATGATCTACAAGGCTGCTTCCATCTCTCATTTCAATATGTGAAAGTTCTATTAGAATTTTAGGTGACAAATTGCTTGCAGCATGAAGCTGCAAAAAACAAATTAGAGAACTCCATAGCAGTGCTGTTAGGGCATTCTCTCTACCTATCAAATGGCAGAGTTTAAAATCAATTGGATTATATAAAATGCATTTCTCAGCTCCAGCTCATCTTTATCCTTTCCTTGAAAAATAAGGAAATTGAATGCAACATGGATATGAAACAGGACTAGAAATAAAAAATTTTTAAAGTATTGAAGAATTGAAGACCTCATCTTTAAAATCTAACACGTCAAAAATTTCTTAATGTCATAGGTTCTGCAGCTGTTAAAAACATGAAAAATGCCTCCCTGTTAAGTAATGGGATGAACATTTAGGAAATAAAAATGTGAGTCCATATTTTCCCAGTACGCAAACCAGGTGCGATTATAAATAATGTACTTTTCAGGGCAGCATTACCTCTTTGTAAGTAAAAGGTTTTCCCTTTTCTGTTTCTTTCACTGAGTTACTTTAAAATACTTTTAAATACCTGACTTTTTGCTGGCATTGTTCTTCTTATCCACCCACCCCAACCCATGGTTGCTTTTACGCATTTGCACAATTTAAGCTGTGGCATCTTCATGGGTTATCCATAAAATGCCGGTTCTAACCACCTCCTTACAGTTAGTCTCATTTTTCTAACTACCTGCTGGGCTTGACATTCTAGATTTCATATGTTACCTTAAGTTCAACATATCTAACACCAATACTATTTTGCTTTATAAGATTAGTACTTCCTCCAAGAGATTCAATGCTAGCCTATGGAACTATTATGCTTTCAGTCTCCCAGTAACAGGTGGGGGGTGATGCTGGATTCTATCATTTTATTCCCTCCTCAAATTAGTTATTGACTAAACTTGGCTTTTTTTTTTTTAGTGTAAAGTCCCTCTTTCTTTTCCAATAACACTCTTTTTTTGGGACTTTTAACATTTTTTATATAGATCATTGTTATCATTTTTTCTTTACCTCACTTTTACCTACTCCAACCCAGCCTTCACATTACTCATGTATATATCTTACTGCAAAAAATGTGATAGTGTTCTAATTGCTCTCTTAATTCCCTATTTCCCCACTTCCTAGATGATAAAGCTTCTTCTAACCACTTGGTATACAAGACTCTTAAAAACCCAAATTCTAGGGGCGCCTGGGTGGCTTAGTCGGTTAAGCGTCCGACTTTCGCTTAGGTCATGTTCTCGCGGTTCGTGGGTTCAAGCCCCGCGTCGGGCTCTGTGCTGACTGCCAGCTCAGAGCCTGAAGCCTGTTTCAGTCTGTGACTCCCTCTCTCTCTGACCCTCCCCTGCTCACGCTGTCTCTCTCTCTCTCTCGAAATAAATAAAAACCTTAAAAAAAAAAACCCAAATTCTAGGTTTCTTACAACCTTGTCTCTCACTACTTCCCTACACAATCTCTTTAGTTGATCCATGATTTCCTGCACATAATATATGGTACTTACCTCAATTATTCTATTTATATTTCCTTAAATGATTTTTCCTTATTTTTCATAAGGCCCCAGCTCCTGCAACCCTCTATACTGACTTCTCTCAAGCCCCTCCCTTCTTCCTTATTCCCAATTTCTAAATTCCTTACTGCCATATGTCTTCAGCATGTACACAATCAGTAACAGTATACCTGACCTGTCTCTCCATATGCTTTGTAATGTTCTGGAGGAAAGTCCTCTTTTTCTGTTTTTTTTATTACCTAACATTATATCTGTGTACTATATAGAGTAGTCTTAATAAGTATTTCCTTAGTCTTGCTGAAGATGATTATAAGGATGATATCGATTATGCAAGCACATGACTGTCAATGGAAACAATTTCATGGTAAACAGTCTTGGACCCTTTCACTGTCCATATTCATCACTCCCTCATATTTGACCTTAATTGAGTTGAACTTCGCCGAAGATTCAGATAATCAGAGAAGAGAAGAGAGGATGGTCTTAGAAAATAAACCAGTACATGCAGAAATATGGGGAAATTGACAGTAGTTGGGGAGTGAAAAATGAACGTGGCGTGAATAGAAAACTTGTTTACTTAGGATTCTAGTCAGATTGGAATTAGGTAATTATTACAATAAATGTAATGGTCCAAGATTGGAAATATTTCAAATGTCCATCAAGTAGAAAGTATAATCATTCATGGATACAATGGAACACTACACGACTATGTAAAAGAGTAAGCACAACTACATGAATAAGTCTCACAGACAAAATGAATAAATATTGTGTGACTTAATTTATGTTAAATTCAAATATAGGAAAAATTAATCTATTTCTAGAAGATAAAAAACTCATTACCTTCATGAAATAATGACTGAGAGGAGGTATCAAAAAAAATCTTCTGATACTCTGAGAATGTTCTATATTTTTATCTACATTATTTAATGTATATAAAGTAAAAACATTGAGCTATATGCTTAAGATTTTTTTTCTTTATTGTAACTTAGAACTCAATAAAAAAGCAAAAGAAAAAAGAATGTAGTAAAAAAGTAGGTTACATACCAGTAAAATATCAGTGCCATTTCTTGCTATTTTAGACAGAATTCTGATATTATCAGCAAAAAATATAATTTCAAGTATAGCTCTTTTGTGGATTCCCTGCACTCACATGAACCTAAGGATGAATCCTCCATTGTGAGCCTGGAGTTCAAGGTGGACTTGCCTTTCCCTGAAATTTTCTACCAGGAGCATTTAAAACAACAGGATCCATACACAAAAGACTCAGGAAATTTAATTACACTATAGTTATGGTACAGTAAGTTTACTAATGTTCCAGTGAATTAAATCTTTGATGATACAGAAAGACTTTTTATATCCCCCTCCTCATCAGAGCACTCAATAAACGGTAGCTATTATTTTCTGCCAAATACTCTGCAATACATTCTGAATACATGATCTCATTTACCTTGCACAGCTACTGTGTAAGTTTGGTACTACCATCTGTATTTTAGAGATGAGCTAACTGAAGTTGAGAAGTCAAGTAATTTTCCCATTAATACAAATAGTAAGTCGCAGAGTCAAGATTCAAAACAGGTCTGTCTGAGGGCAAAGCTTGTGTCCCATTAATTATTATACTCTACTGCCTGAAGAAACTTGGAAATGAAAAGTAAATGCAGAGGAAAATACTTTGGGAATGAATGTTGGGATAATAGTGCTTTACATTTCTCTCCTACCTCAGTCCTTCCCACATAATGAAATAAAGAATGAATATAGAATGAAACCCCATTTGTATTTATATGAGGAAAGGATACAAGCAGTTAATGTAGAACAGTGAAAAAGCCAGAAATTTAACTATGGATCTTTAATGAAAGCAATTTTAGAATGAGCTGCAGGAAAGTGTTCACTGAAGGAAATTTTAAAAGGTGAACTTTAGAAAGAAAAAACAGCTCTTGAAACAAAGGTGTGAGAGACAAGGAGAGGAAAAAAATACATGAGCTAAAAAAAGTATCTTTTAGAAAAAATAATGAAAATTAGGTTGAAATTAATGTGGTAATAAAAGATAGAATAAAAATTTTGGATAATAATCACTTTTAAGATGGGGATAACATTAGGATAACATTAAAATGGAGATATGATCATAAGATTGTTTGGGCAGAGAGTAAAATATTTGATATCATTATACATATAAAGTATTAGGTATAAAAGGGAAAAAAACTAAAAACAAATTAGAGTAAGAACACATAACTTCCAAAGAAAAAGGAAAAGATAAACACACACAAAAAAGAGGAAAACAAAGGTTTAGGAAAAAGGATAAATATAAAGCACACAATGACGGGAAAGAAATGAAACCAAAATTATTAGTAATCATAATAAATATAAATGGACTAAAATGATCAATCAGAAGAACCAGATGATCACTATGGCGAGACTTTTCAATGCTCACCAAAAGGTCTCCCTTTCTTCTTGGGTACAAAAAGACTCCACACCCCAAATGTCTTTAGCTCTGTGCTGCTGACTATGTTCTGGCCAATGAAATGTGAGCACAAGTACCAGATCCTGGCCTTTACCACATGAAACTCCCACCCAAGCATTTCCACAGCATTATCTTTAATTATCTTGATACAAAGGCAAAAAGGCCCTACAGAACTGGCCATGTGGAGAGAGTCAAGACTATAATATGAGGAATAAATACACTTCTATTTTATCTACTACATATTTTTAACAGCCATCTAGGCTACCCTAGTTGATAAAGTCAAATTGGATAAACCCAAAATCCAGTTATATATCTCTTAAAGGAGACACATCTAAAATAAAAGGATACAGATATGTTTAAAAGTTAAAGTACAGACAAAGATATGCCAGGCAAATACTGAACAAAGAAAAGCTGATAGAGCTATACTAATATTAGAAAGAATAGGGAAAAGCATTATTAGAGATTAAAGCTACTGCTTTTATTTTGTAAATGTTTTGTTTCTCCTAAAAGATACAAAAATTTAAACTTTTATGTGGCCCAAAGTTAGAATAAATAAAATAAAAACTGGTCAGAACTACATAGGCAAATTAATAAACTCCACCATTATAGCAGCAGTTTGAAATGTATCTTAGGGCGCCTAGGTGGTTCAGCTGGTTAAGCATCCAACTCTTGATTTCAGTTCAGGTCATGATCTCACAGTTTGTGAGACTGAGCAGGAGCCTGCTTGGCATTCTCTCTCTCCCTCTCTTTCTGGCCCCCTCTCTCAAATAAACAAATATTTAATAAATAAATAAAACACATTCTTAAAATTGAAAAATAGGCAAGTTTACAGAAGACTGTAATACCATAATTGTGAATAACTCTACCCTCGAGTTGAAAAATAACTATGTTGCAGGGACACACAAACCTTTATTAAAATGGGATTTTAATATGCTGTTAGATTCAGTTTGATAATATTTTATTGAGGATTTTTTATACCTATAGTCACAAGAAATACTGTCTGTAGCTTCTTTTCTTGTGATTTCCTTGTCTGGTCTTGGTATCAGGGTAATGCTGGTCTAATAAAATGAAAAAAGGATGTGTTATCTCCTCTTCTGTGTTTTGGAAGATTTGAGAAGGATTAGTGTGAATTTTTAAATAACTTATAAAATCTTCTAATGAAGTGATCTTGTCCTGGCCTCTTCTTTACTGAGAGGTTTCTCATTATTGAGCAATCTCTACTTAACATAAGCCTGTTCAGATGTTCTATTCGTTCTTGGGATAGTATCAGTAGTTTGTTTTTAGGATTTTGTCCATTTCATCTAGGTTACCTAATTTGTTGGCATATCATTGTTCATAGTATTCTCTTATAATCCTTTTCTTCTGAATTTCTGTAAGGTCAGTTGTAACATCCCCAATTTCCTGATTTTAGTAATTACATTCTTCTTTCCTTTTTTTCCTGAACACTATCACTAAGGGTTTGGCAATTCTGTCAAACTTCAAAAAGCCAATTTTCAATTTCATTGAGTCTATTGTTTTCTAGTCTCTATTTTGTTTATATCACTGCAGTTTTTATTATTTTCTTCCTTCTGTTGGTCTTTGATAGCTTACTTTTCTTTTTTAAATTATATTATTATTTAAATGTTTATTTAGTTTTGAGAGAGAGAGAGACAGAGACAGAGACAGAGACATAGGATCCGAAGCAGGTTACAGGCTCCAAGCTGTCAGGACAGAGCCTGACGCCAGGCTTGAATTTATGAACTGTAAGATCATGACATGAACTGAAGACAGATGCTCAACTGACTGAACCACCCAGGTACCCTAAAAAATTATATTATTGGCCTGAGATCTTTGTTTTTATTGTACATTTTTACAGCTATAAATTCTACCCTGACCATTGATTCGGCTGCATCTTGGAGGTTTTGGTATGTTTTGTTTGCATTTTCATTCACTGCAAAATACTTTTTAATTTCCTTTGTGATTTATTTTCTTTGGTCCATTAATTGTTTAGGACTGCGTTCCTTAATTTCCACACATTTGCAAATTTGCCAGTTTTCCTTCTGTTATTGACTTCTAGTTTCATTCCATTGTGATTGAAAAAGATACTTTGGGTGATTTTAATTTTCTAAAGTTAACTGGGACTTGCTTTGTGGGCTAACATATAGTTTGTCCTAGAGAATATGTGCATTGAAGAAATCTACGTCCCCTGATAGAAATGTGTATTCTGCTCTTTTGGGGTGGGGTGTTTATATATGTATATGAGATCTAATTGGGTTATACAGTCATGCAAGTCATCTATTTCTTTATTGTCTTCTGTCTAGTTCTATCCATTATTGAAAATGGGGTTTTGAAGTCTCCAAGTGTTACTGTAGAACTATTTACTATTTCCTTCTACTATGTTGATTTTTTCCTCATACACCTTGGGGGTCTATTATATTGTTACATTAGATATGTATATGTTTATAACTGTAATATTTTCTTGATATATTGCCCCATTTATCAATCAAAGGACATCAATTATAATGTCCTTCTTTGTCTCCTGTAACATTTCTTTATATAAAGTCTAAAAATAGATATAAGTATCTTATATCTTACCTAAATATAAGATACTAGTATAGCCACCTAGCTCTCCTTTGATTACTACTGCCTGGAACATCTTTTAAACTATTTGTGTCTGAGGATCTAAAGTGAATCTCTTGTAGATAACAAATGGTTGAAGCGTCTTATTTTATCCATTCTACAAATCACAGCCTTTTGTTAGTGTTATTGATACTATTAACTGTAGTACTTCTCAGTCTTTTTGGCCCCAGTTTTATTGAGAAATAATTGACATACATTATTGTATAATTTTAAGCATTAAAGACAGCATGATGTTTTGATTTGCATATATTGTGAAATGATTCACACAATAGGTTCATCTAACATCTGTCTTCTCAGACAGAGACAATAAGAAGAGGAAAAAATTTTATTCTTATAAGAACTCAGAATTTAATCTCTTAACAACTAACTTTCCTATATATCATATAGTAATGTTAGCAATCATTATCATGTTGCACAGTAAATCCTAGCATTTATTTATCTTATAACTGGAAGTTTGTATCTTTTGGCCATTTCCTTTTAATTTCAATCACAGCTTTTTAATTGGATAGTTTAATCCATTTGTATTTACTGTGATTACTGATAAGGAAGAACTTATTTCTGTCATTTTTCTATATGTTTTCCATATGTCTTATATCTTTTTATTCCTTAATTCCTTTATTATTGTTATCTTCTGTGTTTAATTAATTTTTGTGCCATATTATTCTGATTCCAGTTTCATTTCCTTTTCTGTGTATTTTTAGTTTTTTTCCCTTGGCGCTTCTCTAGGGTATTACAATTAGCTTCTTAAATTTGTAACAATCTATTTTGAATTAAGGACATTTTAGCTTCAACAATATACAAGACTCTGCGCCTATACAGTTCCATTCTTCCTCCTTCATATTGTCACAAATTATATCTGCATACATTGTGTGCTAGTAATATATATTTATGCTTATTTTTCATGCATGATTTTAAATCACAGGGTGAAAACGGCAGAGTTAAAAAAATACCACAGCAACATTGGCTTTTGTATATATCTATGTAGCTACCTTTGTCAGTATTCATTATTTCTTCACATGGTTTCATGTTTCTAGCTAGTATCCTTTCATTTTGTTCTTTTCTAAAAAAAATTTTTAAAGTAGCCTCCATGCCCGGCACAGAGCTCAAAATGGGGCTTAAACTCACAATCCCAAGATCAAGAACTGAGCTGCGATCAAGAGCCAAACACTCAACTGACTGAGCCACCCAGGCAGCCCAGTATTCCTTCATTTCTGCCTGAAGGCCTTCCTTTAGCATTTTTTATACAACAGGTGTAATAGCAAAAATTTGCCTTAGCTTTTGTCTAACCGGAATTGTCTTTACATTTCTTTCATTTTTGAAAGATGGTTGACAAGATATAGAACTAATTACAGTCAGGTCCTTTTTTTCTTTTAGCACTTTAAATATATCATATCATTAGTTTCTGGCCTCTATGGTTCCTGATGAGAAACCAGCTGCTAATCTTATTAAATATCCCTCCTATATGAAAAGTGACTCCTCTTGCTGCTTTTAAGATTCTCTGTCTTTGAATACTTTGATTATAATGTTTCTTGGTGTTAATCTCTTTGTATTTTCCTTGTATTTATCAGAGCTTTCTGATCTTGTTGGATATGTAGACTTACTTTCTTTTAATCATAATTGGGAAGTGTGTGGCCATTACTTCTTTATTTTTTTTTTATTTATTTATTTTAAATGTTTTATTTATTTCTAGGAGAGAGAGAGAGACAGCATGAGCAGGGGGAGGGTCAGAGAGAGAGGGAGTCACAGACTCTGAAACAGGCTCCAGGCTCTGAGCTGGCAGTCAGCACAGAGCCCGATGCGGGGCTCGAACCCACGAACTGCGAGATCATGACCCAAGCGAAAGTCGGACGCTTAGCTTAACTGACTAAGCCACCCAGGCGCCCCGGCCATTACTTCTTTAAATACCCCTTCTCACCCTCTTACTCACTACTCTCCTCTCATCAAAGCATGCTTGATGGAGTCCCTGGGACTCCATTTTTCTTCATTTTTTTCCTGCTCCTCAGAGTGGAGATCTTCAATTGACTTATCTTTCATTCTAATGATTCTTTCTTCTGCTTACTTGAATCTTCTACTGAAACTCCTTAGTAAAATTTTCAGTTCTGGTATTATACTTTTTAGCTCCACATTTTCTGCTTCCTTTTATAATTTCTCTTTATCAAGATTCTCTAAGATATATCATTCTCTTACTTGCCTTTATTTATCTTTTTTCCAAGAATTCTTTTAGCTCTTTAAACATATTTAAGATGGTTGATTTAGGGGCACCTGGAAGATAGTTGATTTAGGGGCACCTGGGAGGCTCTGTTGGTTGAGTGTCTGACTCTTGATTTGGCTCAGGTCATGATCCCGGGATCGTGGGATCGAGCTTCACATTGGGCTCCGTGCTGAGTATGGAATCTGCCTAAGATTCTCTTTCTCACTCTCTGCCTCTCTCCTTTGCTTGCATACCTTCTCAAAAAATAAATAAATAAATAAATAAGATTGTTGTTTAAAGTCTTTTTCTTTTCTTTTTTTTTTGGTTATTTTTTAAATGTTTATTTTATTTCTGAGAGAGAGAGAGAGAGAGAGACAGCATGAACAGGGGAGGGTCAGAGAGAGAGGGATACACAGAATCCAAAGACAGGCTTCAGGCTCTGAGCTAGCTGTCAGCACAGAGCCTGATGCGGGGCTTGAACCCATGAACCATGAGATCATGACCTGAGCCGAAGTCGGCTGCTTAACTGACTGAGCCACCCAGGTGCCCTAAAGTCTTTTTCTCTATTAAGCCCAATATCTATGCTTCCTCAGTGACAGTTTCTGTTAGTATTTCCTGTGATTGGGCCATACATTTTTGTTTCTTTGCATACCTTACCTTTATTTGTTGAAAACTGGAAAATCTGAATATTATAAAGTAACTCTTGAAATGAGATTCTTCCTCCATCCTCTGCAGGGTTTGTTTTTGTTGCTTGTTATGAGATGTAGTTCTTGAGTTAGTGTCTTTCTTATTCTTCTGAAGTCTGTCTTCCTAGTTATGTGTGGTCTCTAGAAGATTAATTTCTTAATTTTGTCATCAACTAGTGTTTTGACAGAGATTTTCTTGAATTCCTGAAGCCAAAATGAATGAAAGACAGACAGACAGGCAGACAGAAAGAAAGAAAGAAAGAAAGAAAGAAAGAAAGAAAGAAAGAAAAGAAGGAAGGAAAGAAGGAAGGAAGGAAAGAAGGAAGAAAGAAAGAAAAAAGGAAGCAAGTAAAAAGGAAGGAAGGAAGATACAAAGATACAAAACATAAAGATACAGAGACACAAAGAAAGAAAGAAAGAAAGAGGAAACCTGTCCCAGTCTGCAAGTTGGCTTTGTGCGGAGCACTTCTTTAAGGCTTAGCCAGGTCATTTATAACTGCCTTAGCCTTCACTTTCAGCTTGTGTGAGGCCTGGAGCTCAGCCAGAGGTGAAAACTTACGATTTTCCCATGTCTTTTCTGTGTTTTCACACTGTCCTGGGCATGTATGTGGCTTTCTGAATTCCAGATACATATAAGTGCTTTTCATTGCCCTGATTTCCCAAAGAAACTCTGTCCTACTTTTTCTTCAGGGGCTCTTAGCATGTCTGTTGCTTGCTTCAATGGTAATCTTTTGCTCCAGGCACCAGCAGGTTGTACATTTGCCTTTCAGTGTTGACAAAGAATATCCTCCTTATAGCTGCTTTTCTTCCCTGGGAGGTTTCCAAGTCAAATAAAATAAAAACAAGTCTCTTGCCTCACTTCTTTAGATAGCCCTCAGACAGGTCAATGCAGACAAATACAATTCTTTGAGAATAAGGTGTGTCTGATCTCTTTGGAACCAGAAACCACGATCCCACACTGGGAATGCAGGCTGCCATATTGAACACCAGTTCTAGACTGGAGAGAGGGGTGGTGGGAAAAGGCAAGGAAAGCCGATGTACATCTTTCCTACTGTTTTGAAACTGCCTTTCTCTCAATTTGTCATTTGCTTGGTTGCTGTAAACCTTTGACTATTCTCCACAATTCTGACAAGGTTGATTCTGATAGTTTTTTCCCCCAATTTTTGTGTTGTTGCTTGTTTCTGTAGAGAGATGCACCCTTGAAGTTACGTACTTTGCCATTTTCACCAACATCTCAGAAACATCATTCTGAATGCAGTGTTTTCATGGAAACGTTTAAGTTGTTCTAGAGTGATAGGTTTCTTTTGGTGTAACCAGAATTAAATATCATAATAATCTCCAATTACATGTATTTGCATCTAAAAACCTTTAATGAGTGTCTTATAAAAATGTTTGCCGAATTATTCAAAAAGAAGAGTGGAATATGAAGGTAATTAGCTGTTTTGCTACCAAAAGTGACATGGTCTAGTATATTGGAAATAACACAGACCTGAAAACCTCAAATCCTGGTTTCTCACTGTAGCTGATAGCTTAACTTGCTATATGGTTCTAATTTAGTTTTCTTTTGTTTTTTAAATCAGATTCTTCACCTGTAAAATAAAATTATTGGATTTGCTGATTTGAGAAGTCCTTATCGGCCCTAAATTTCTAGTGAGTGAAAGAACAGAGGATGTAATTCATAGTTTTTAGCTGAATATACTTCACAGATTTGGATTTAAGAGAATATTGAGGGGCACCTCAGTGGCTCAGTCAGATAAATGTCTGACTCTTAGTTTCTGCTCAAGTCATGATCTCAAGGTTTATGAGTTCGAGCCCCACATCGAGCTCCATGCTGACAGTGCAGAGCCTACTTGGGACTCTCTCTCTGCCCCTCCCCTCCTTGTGCTCTCTCTCTCTCTCAAAATAAATAAGTTTTAAAAAAACAAAGAAAGGACACTTCATAAATAAATTTAAAAAAGTATATTGAGCAAAACTTACATATAAATATAATGCAGCATTTGGGGGCAAAAAGCTGACTGTATTTCTTCCTAACTTGGCTACAGAAACGGGCTGAATGCTTAATGTTACATTGAATCCATTTAACTATTTTCTAATAGTGTGCAATGAATA
This sequence comes from Crocuta crocuta, assembly GCF_008692635.1. Classification (NCBI taxonomy): domain Eukaryota; kingdom Metazoa; phylum Chordata; class Mammalia; order Carnivora; family Hyaenidae; genus Crocuta; species Crocuta crocuta. The sequence goes on along the minus strand of NW_027532203.1, from coordinate 6,118,990 downwards.
TTTAATTTGCTAAGTGTCAATATTAATTAAAACAGGACAGATTTTGAATTTTATTTTACTTTTTTACTTTTTAAATTTTTAAAATTTTTTATAGTTTGTTTTTATTTTTGAGACAGAGAGAGACAGAGCATGGGTGGGGGAAGGTCAGATAGAGGGAGACACAGGATCTGAAACAGGCATCAGGCTCTGAGCTGTCAGCACAGAGCCTGATGCAGGGCTTGAACCCACAAACTGTGATATCTGACCTGAGCCAAACAAAGTGGATGCTTAACCAACTAAGTCACCCAGGCACCTCTTGAATTTTAAAATATAGAAAAATATATAAATAGCAAATTTGAAAGATTCAAAGAAGTCTGTGATTTTTTTTATAAAAAGAATATAGAAACATGTATAAGGTGGACTAATGAAAACTTGATACGCAATTGAAAAATAAGCAAATGTCTAATCATTTCTAAACTTTTACTTATTTGAATTTGAATGTTTTATTATTTCCCCAAAGACCAAAATGATGCTTGTCAGATTTCTACAGATGTGTAAAACTTCATATGTTTTTCTTTGAGATTCGGAATTTATCAAATAAATGCGTGTAGACTTAAAAACAGAGGTCGGATTTCACAATGTTGTCTAAAGGCACTTAACAGCAATCTGCCAACTAAAGCAATATTTAAGCTATAGAGTTTGGTGAAGAAAATATTTATTTTTCAAAAGAAATTCTGAAAAAAAATAGCTCTTATGTAAGTATGATTACACCTAAAGATAAGGGAAATAAACAATTAAGAATTTGGATTCCATGTTATTTTTGGTCACAGTTGATGCTAAACATAAAGTAGCATCAGAAAGTCTCTGTCCAGGGGCGCCTGGGTGGCTTAGTCGGTTAAGCATCCGACTTTCGCTTAGGTCATGATCTCACGGTTCGTGGGTTCGAGCCCCACGTCGGGCTCTGTGCTGACTGCCAGCTCGGAGCCTGGAGCCTGTTTCAGTCTGTGACTCCCTCTCTCTCTGACCCTCCCCTGTTCACGCTGTCTGTCTCTCTCTCTCCTAGAAATAAATAAAACATTAAAAAAGAAAAAAAAAAAAGAAAGTCTCTGTCTGTTACTACCTCATTATGAAGTGAGTACTTGATTGGTCTGAGAAATTGGACTGAGAAATTTAGCCAAATGTAAGACTTCTTTAAATCACTAAATGGTTTATAGTTTAAGTAATATTTCTATGAACCAAAAGTAATGATAGAGCTGGCTAAAATAGGAGCAATCAATGGTTTTGAATTCTTTTACATTGATAGGCTTTGTGGTACATTCTATAGATATATTTTACTTAACTTTCACAAAAACCATGGAAAGTGGGTCATATTGTCACTACCTTACAAACGAGGAAAATAAGGCTCAATAAGGCAGACTGCATTGTATTAGCCCTAGTAGACAGTTTGATGGGAATCAGAATGTAAGAGGTACTTAGTAAATGAAAGTAATTTTTTTTAAGTTAATTTATTTTGGGGGAGAGAGAAAGAGAGTGAAAGAGCAGGGGAGAGGCAGAGAGAGAGGGAAATAGAATCCCAGGCAGGCTCTGCACTGTCAGTGTGGAGCCCCACATGGGGCTTGAACCCTTGAACTGCAAATTATGACCTGAGCCCAAATCAAGAGTTGACACCTCACTGACTGAGCCACCCAGGTGCCCCTAAATGAAACTAATTCTTATCAGAGCAGCAGAGAGAGCCTTCAATCCTAGGTCTGTTTGCTCCAAAAGCTCTTTTCAGTATACCATGTTGCTTTTTCATGTATTAACAAAGCAAAACAAAATAAAACAAAATACCCAGTTTTGGTGCATCTCTACAAGATCACATAGGTGGTAGGGAGATGCCTTGGCTTGCCATTGGCAATGCATACTCTTTTCTTAGCTGGGCCCTAAAGAACTAAAATAACTGTGTGTGTTTGGAAACTCACAACTTCTCTGAGATGCCAATCACTGTCTAAAAAAAGAGGCTATAATAGAATTTTTTGGGGCACCTAACAAGCTTATTGTCGGTGCAAAATAACTTTAAGAATCAGTTGAGCCTCCCACTTCAATTCAGGTCATGATCTCACGGTTCATGAGTTCGAGCCTCACGTCAATCTCTGTGAGGACAACTTGAGCCTGGAGCCTACTTCAGATTCTCTCTCTCTGTCCCACCCCCCTCTGCTCATGCTCTGTCTTCCTCTCTATCAAAAATAAACAAACATTAAAATTTTTAAAAGAAATATTAAAATGTAATTTTATATATAATTTTATAACATAACGTATACAGCAGAAATATACCTTACATATAAATTACGGTGCATAGTATTTGAAAGAATAAATTGTAATTATATTAAAAATTACAATGATATTTTAAATATATGAAAATTCCACATTTTCAATTAAAATTTGACTAAATATGAACGACCCAAATAAGAGAATGAAACTAAAAGCATTTATTTCATTAAGTGACCATTTTTAAGTGTATTTAACTAATGATAATAACCACATTTATTCAGTACTTACACGTATAGGCAAGAGATCTTAACGTTTTATATGTATTTGCTCATTTAATCCTATTCATATATTTTAAACAACTTAGTGCTTATTTTTCTCGTATAAAATATTAGTGAAACATAGTGAGAGTTGTATACTGTAGCATGTATTTTCCTGATGCATTTAGATAGGTAATTAAGGAATGAAAGGGTTGGGCCAGGTTTATTAGTCATATTGAGGTTACTTTATAATTTGACTTCCAAGGGGCACCTTTCTTCGTCTGAGCCAAGATCCTTTTCACTTTCATTCTAGAATTTGTCAAGATAGATGCTGATAGGTCACAGAGAGGTTTTCCAAACACATGAAGCATCCTTTTGAGAGCTCAGCCAATGTTCCCATTACCAATTTATTTTAATGACAGCGTTCTGGCTGAGTGGCAATGAATGCCCAATCACAACTATATTTGCCTTTAAAATAGCAACTACAGGCTTAAAATTTTGGGTTGCTTTAACAACATTAGGTTTTCCAATTTGACCAAAAGTCACTCTCAGACTTAAGGTATCAATATTGGTTATCCAAGATGATTTTTATAAGGTAGGAGACAGTTTGAAAACTTCTTTTCTCAAAACAAGACAAGTAGAGTGAAGAGCAGACCTACTTATTTATATTTACATATTTCATTTATGTATTTATTCACATATAAGTTCTTGAAGGTCATATGAATTCTTTTGCCAAGTCTGAGAACGTGGCATCTTTTAACTCAGTTGCCTGGAAAATCAAGGCCAGGATTTATCTGCTATCGTCCTAGGACAGGGTATGACTTGGCACATTTTTAATGGGGAAAAGACATGGGGAATCTTTGCTCATTATGCCAGTGGAGGCTACACTATCTTCATTGTTGCCTTAGCAATGTTCTATTAACCTCATTTGTTCCTTCATTCATGAGTTCAATCATGTGCAAGATACATACAAAGATCTGAACACTGAGAGGTTCAAACAAGAGGCGATTCAATGCCCTGCCTCCTCATTTGGTAATGTAAGGAACAACGGACCATAATGCTCACTGGGCTTTCTTTATGAAAGGAGTTTGCAGTTTTTCAATATGAGTTCAATATTTAGAATTCTAATCACCCAGGAACTATGGAATGTACATATCAAATTATTTTGGCTTATTAATAGAACACATCGCTACTTCTTTTAGGGCTCTTAGCATTTTCTCCTGTCTTTAATACTTATTTATATATGTCAGTCCATCTATTAGAAGGCGAGCACAGCTGATTCATTTTTGTACCTCCTACAACAATTATCTCACTGTGCACTGGAGAGACTAAAAATGATTTACTCAATGAAAGAAGGAAAAAATAAATGACTGCATTTCAGGTTATTTGTTGCTAGTTATGGAACAGTTTTGATTTGCATTTTCCTGATTAATGATGTTGAACATCTTTTCTCTACCTGTTGGCCACTTGTATGTCTCCTTTGGAAATATGTCTATTTAATTCTTCCACCCATTTTAAATCAGGTTATTTGTTCTTTTGCTATTGAATTATAGGAGTTCCTTATATATATTGGGTCTTCCCTTATCAGATACAGGATTTATAAAGATTTTCCCCCATTCTGTTGGTTGCTTTTTCATTTTGTTTTTTTCTCTTGCTGTATGGAAGATTTTTGAGTTCGAAGTCTCAATTTTTTTTTAATGTTTATTTATTTTTCAGACAGAGTGCAAATGGGGGGAGGGACAGAAAGAGGGAGACAATATGAAGCAGGCTCCTGGCTCTGAGCTGTCAGCACAGAGCCTAATGTGGGGCTTGAACTCACAAACTTTGAGACCATGACCTGAGCTGAAGTTGGACGCTTAACTGACTGAGCCACCCAGGCGTCCTGAAGTCTCGGAGTCTGTTGCTGCTGTCTTCCAATTTGAAGTACCAGTCAGTTCCCCTAGCCTTTACTGACCAACTTCTGGAAATACCTTTATCTCTGCTAGGGATTCTGAGGCTTTCTCAAACCTTCTATGAAGAAGCCTGTTCCATGCTTCCTGCTCCCTCTTGTGGCAGTATTTTCAGTTTGGATAACTTCTCTTGCGGCACACCAGACCATGTGGCCACAACCTCCCTTTCGCTTTCCCAAAGGCAGAGCCAAAGCTCAAGTCTGTGGTCTCTTCATGGCCCACAGATTCAGTCAGCTTTTTGGGCGTGATTGTTAGCCCTCTGCCAAAGCTTGCTCTCAAGCCACTGGGGGTGTGCACAGGGAGCGGGCCACAGGGTAGGGGAGTATAGGTATGGGTGAGGCACACAGAGCTCTGGGGTTGCATGTAGGTGGGGGGCAGGGATCTGTGGGTAAGACATCCCCAGTGGCTCATGGGTAGGCTTCTTGATATAATCAGTAAGGCAGTTAGTAGGGTCCCTGTCCTTGCAATGTCCACGAAGAGTCCTACGAGTTGCTCTACCAGCCTCGTCCTGCTCTCCAGTCATGCAGCTCAAGACTCAGTACTCTGGATGGGGCTGGGAGGAACGGGCCTCTCTGGTAGCTACTCACACATTTGGGGGAAAATCATAGGCTGAGAAGGTGTCTCTTGGCACTGAGCTGTGCCACCTTGGAGGCAGGTGACGAGGATAAAGTAATTCTGTTCCTCTTGCCCTCCCCAGTGTGTCCAAATTGGTATATTTTTGCTTCCATGGTGTCCTACAACTTCTCCTCTGGAAACTGGTACTTTCGCAAAGGCTCCCTCACCGATGGCTGATTGTCCGAGGCTGACTGCATTCTCCACGGGCTTCCAGACTGCTGCCAAGAGGGCTTGGAGCTGGAGTATAGCTACTGCAGGGTCCACAGCCATGCCTGGGCTCTGTGAGCCTGTTACCCATCGCAAGGGTGAGTGAGATTCCTCCCGTGCTCAATCTTGGTGCTCCCAGAGAGGCACCTCAATCCATGGATGGATACCAAATCGTTTTGAGAGGGGATACAAGTGAGGGACATCTTACCTGGCCATGTCGCTGAGGTCACTGTATGAAAACTCATTCATTTTTTCAAGAACTGTGTTTAGATTATACGGATACGGACAGAAGAATGACTTCTATGTAAGTGGAGATGTATGTCACGGGGAGTGTACAGCAGGTGCTCAGGCAGGGTCTCACGAAGGGGTGATCCCCATGACCTTCGCTTTACAAGTTCAGGAACGAAAGAAGCCAATGAAGAAGGCATTTTGGTAGGTGATTTGGTAACTTATTTCATTTACTACTTCATGGCAAATCTATAAGGAAGTGTTATCTCAGTTTGTACAGATTAAGACTCAGACTCCTGAAGTCTGCTTGTTGCCCTGGGTTATGTAGTTAAGTAAGTGGAAGATCTGGGATACAAACTTGGGCTTATCTGACACTAACGCCACTGTTTTTTGTTATTTTTTTTTTTTTGAAAAGCTATATGTACGGGATTTGTTTGGGGCCAAATGGGCTTCAAGGGATTGACATCCATCTTTTGCTCGTCAAGAGGGAAAATAAAAGAAAAAAAAGAAAGAAAATCAAGCCAGCAAGCACCATACTGAGTAGTTGTGGTTTCCTCTCCAATTTGAGTTTTGTATCTAGTAGTCACTCAGTTTATCTGTACGTGCAGTGTTTTCTAGTGTCCTTCCCTGGGCAGCAAACATCGAGACTTGATACCAGACTCTATCGGCTCTGAACAGCATCACGTGTCTGGGGTTCCTAATTACACACACACACACAGCAACCATCTGCTCCTGATTGGAGATTTAAGCCACGTCGAAATGAGACTCACTTCTTTCTGATTAATATTTAGAAGATGAAGGAACTTATTTACCCCTTTTCTCCAGTTTACTTGTAGAACTTCACAAATGCCATCAGAGAAGCTTCCAGGGAAGCAACCAAGATCAGAATTACTGCCACAAAATCGGCAAACACTTCATTTGCAGTAATCTCTCAGCAATTTCAAGAAGATCTTCTAATGTAAATAATAAGAATAACTGGGTTGCAGAGAACTAGCTTACAACATCTGCCAACTTTGGACAAGCGTTTTTTCCCATATAGTACAGAACCTTAGCTTCTAAAGTACAGAAATAAAGTCTCTTTTATTAAAAAAATTTAATGCTTATTTATTTTAAGAGAGAAAGACAGAGACAGAAAGACAGAGCACAAGTTGGGGACATGCAGAGAAAGAGGGAGACACAGAATCCAAAGCAGGTTCCAGGCTCTGAGCTGTCAGCACAGAGCTCTCAACGCGGGGCCTGAACTTAAAGACCACAAGATCATGACCTGAGTGAAGTTAGATGCTTAACCGACTAAGGCGCACAGGCCCCCTGAGAAATAGTTTCTGAAAAGTACTGTGATATCCAACACAGATAAAACTAACAGGAAACTTAGTTGAAAGGTTTNAAAAAAAAAAAAAAAAAAAAAAGACATTGGTCATCAAATTATGCACCCAGCCAAATCCTAAATTCAGCAGTGGGAATAGAAAACAAACAGTTCTTGAAACAGGTTAAGGAAATGACAAAGATGCACCTTGAAATTAATGGACACCTACTATGTTTGCCTTTTTTCTACTACGTCTAACCTCTGTTGCTTAAAGCAATTTGGGTTGCTGGTTTCTCCCTTCTTTAAATAGCACTTGCAGTGAGCGATATTATAAAAACACAGGGCACAGTGTGAACAGCCAACAAGAGAATCATTTAAACAAATGGATTTGTAAAACATGATTGTTTTAAGCCTGTCCATGTCAGGACTGCAATTTGAATTAAACATAAGGTGACTTCTTTCACTGAATCAATAAGTGCAAATAACATTGCTTGCAACCATGTTTTATTTCACAGACAAAAATGGTTCTTAACAGCTTTCTGAAGGCTATGCTTCAGCCACCTGCTGTTAAAGTGGTTTGCTTTTTCTTGCAAAATTTGTGTTTTTTTGCAACATTAAAACAGGCAGACTTGCAGTCAGCTCACGTGGGGCTAGAGTGCAGGGATGTTTGGAAGGCACTTTTCTTAATGAACACCATAATTTCCTACATCCTTCCTACTGGCAAGTCAGAATAAGAGGAAACACAGAGGGGTTTGCCTGAAGCTAGTGTGCCTACAATTCTTACTAGTATCAGCTGACTTGCATTCAGAGGCAATTTCTACCACTTTCACAAAGACAGTCTTCTAAGTGGGCCATGTGAGCTTATGACTTCTAAAATGTTGGTTTTACTGGCATCTAATAATTCCATGGTAATCCTGGTTAGCGTGAGATTAAGGAACTAGATGCCACCTACTCTGTCCTTATTTATTGCTTCCATTTTGTAAAATAATATAGAGGCCATTCTAACATTTTTATTCATGTAGTTATCAGGTGTCTGAAAAAAAAAAGGAGCAGTATTGGGTACAAATATGTCTATAGCTGTCTTCAGCTTGAAATGTTGAGTGATTCTTGAATCACAATCTGGAGAAGGGAAGACTAATTAAACAAGAACATCATCAACTTTCTTGTGCTTGGCCAAATTCATAGAAATAAGTATCACCATTTTCCTATCTTATTCTAATCCTCTATTTTTAAAAAAATTTCCAAAACGAATACTTGAAAAAATGAAGTCCGTGATCTTCACAGGCCTTCAGGGAAGGACTATTTCATAGACATTAGTGCATATTTGAGATGGTCATTCTCTTAGTGCTTTGTTTCTATGATTTGGAAATCTATGTGTATTTTGTACACAATGGAAACAGGGCATTTGAAATTTAGACTTAAAAAAAAGTGGTATGATAAAACTGTCAGAGTATTAAATAAAATGAATATTTAGTTCATAAGCATTTCATGGATATTCATGAGTATATTATTAATAACCTGTATTATTTTAGAAAGTTGAGTAAAATCTTGAAAATTTCATAGAATAGTAATGTTTTCCCCCAAATAAACTTAATTCTTCCCCTAAAATAAATTAAATCATTTAAGTTAAAATTAAATTTTAGTTTTAGACATATGAAATACAGTATTACATTAAATATACACAGATGGGGCACCTGGGTGGCTCAGCCGTTAAGGGTCCAACTCTTGATTTTGGCTCAGGTCATGATCTTACTGTTTGTGAGTCTGATCCCTCCATTGTGCTCCATGCTGGCGGTGCAGAGCCTGCTTGGGATTCTCTCTGGGATTCTCTCTGTCTCCCTCTCTCTCTCCCCTTCCCTGTTCATTCTCCTCTCTCTCAAAATAAATAAATAAACTTTATATAGACACTCTCTTTCTCTACACACACACACACAGGCACACATATATATACTTAGGGAAAATGATGGCTTAATGTGGCTATTCTGACATGGGTTCTCCTATGATTTCTGCCCTCTGGTTTTTATATCTTGAATAATATCATTCTCTTGAGTATGACTGGGGCCTTCTGGAATGGAAAATGGCAAAGGTAAAGAAATGTTGAAGAAGAAGAAAGTTCCCATATCAGTTGAGTTTGAATTCACCAAAAGGAATATATTTTTCAGAGGGTCTGGCTAAATTAAGAGAAGTTCTTAAGAGAGGATTTGGGATTAGAGACCCATCTTGCAGACTTAAAAATGAAGTAAGCAGGCACACTGGAGAAAAGCACCTGTCAGGGAGTCAGCAGGTGGGCAGCTTCTAGGACCCTAGTGTGGCATACGGGCAAACAGCCAGCCAGAAGCTGGTGTCCTCAGATAGTTGCAGGGAAATGAATTCTGCCAACAACCTAAATGATTTGGGATGTGTATTCTTTCCCAGTCGAGCCACTAGATGAGAATGCAGCCCAGCCAACACATTGATTGCTACTTTGTGAGACAATAAGCAGTTAGAGGATCAAGTTATGCGATGCCTGGACTCTTGACCCATGGAAACTGTGAAATAATAAATATATGTTATTCTAAGCAACTAAGATTATGGTAATTTATTATGTAGCAATAAAAAAGGAATGCTCTTTTATACAGGTACCTAAATATCTTTATATCATCTGTTGCCACAACATCTCCCCGCCCTCCACCCCCTTTACACAATGGAGTTCAATTTGAATAGTCACATGGTTATTTTTTAAAGGAGTTATTTTAATTAATGCTCAAAACTTTGGAATGTAACACCCAAAAGATGGAAAATTCAAGAATAAACTGTATGTGAGTTTTAAGAAGTCTCACACATTCAGAGAAAATAGTAAAAGACACATTTTAGCTCTTTTTCCTTTGAAGAAAGTTCATCGACACTGAAAATAAGGAAAGAAGACTTTAACATAGCTCTTAGTTTGAATGACCAAGTGCTGAAATGAAGAAAGAGTAAGGGGGTAGGATGGGAAATTATTCTGTCATGATAGCCATCTGTGGTCACAACCAGCTCGGGGAGGGTAGGGCTGCCCTGGGACATAGCTCACCTCCCATGCTACAGAGACCTTTTCCAACAGGAAAGACAACAAGACTTGGAAAGACAGAAGACTCACCATGTAATTCAATTTCAGGCGAGACCAAAATGGAAACTTGACCCTTCGTATGTAGGACTTTCACAAAAGCAATGAAACTACCATGAAGATCTGAGTTCCCCGATTTAGGAGGATCCAAGGTTCCAGATCCTCCCAAATTCTTTTAAATCTGATGATTTACCCACCCACGCTTCAGTTTAAGAAAGTGAAAGAAACCATGGCAGCATCTACATGATTTTTGAAAGGACCCAAGGAGGATCTATGTCTACTATTTTGGGATGAATACACATGGTAAGAGAAATACAAATTGTAAATTAATACTTGAATATTTACACTCAGTAGCATTCAAAGTGATGCAAAATCAGTCACCTTCTCGTATATTTATAAAATTTATAAAAGTCCATTCTTCTACCAACCTATCAGAAATTGCAGATATTAATAAATGCTTGTGACTAAATGTTTAATATATTTACCAGAGATATTTGCACAATGGCTTTTTGAAAATCTATAAATTACATTACTGCAACTTCCTTTATTAATGCATTTTTCCCTCTAAAAAGCAAAGCATCAGTGACAATTACTTATAAAAGGATTAAATAAAACTGTGAACAATGTAACAACATTTAATACTAGAATGTAATTCTGTGTATTTTTTTCTGATGACTTTGAGATCTAGTTAATATCTATCTTGAGATACATACTTTCAAATGTGCTCGAAAATTTGCTCTTTGGGGGCACCTATGTGGCTCAGTGGGTTAAGTGACTGACCATATGACCTCACAGTTTGTGAGACTGAGCACTGCACTGGGCTCTCTGCTCTCAGCAGAGCCCATTTCATATCCTCTGTCTCCCTCTCTCGCTGCCCCTCTCCCACTCCTTCTCTCTCTCTCTCTCTCTCTCTGTCTCCTCTCTCTCTCTCAAAAATAAATAAACTTTAAAAATAAAAAACAAAATGTGTTCTTTTATATTTTTGCAATTATCATATATATTGAGAGAAAGTGCTAATTTTAACTTAATCAGGGCCACAAGATGATGAGTTGACATTATCACATATGATGAGTTGAGAAATATTTTTCTTACTCTTATTTTTGAAAATAAAAACTTTATTAAGCACAAGTTAAACATTTCCAATACAAAACCACTAATTTTATATGCTATAAACATGTGAATTTAATTTTACATATACATTTAAAAGATCAAAGTAGCGTCTGTCCCCATTGAACAAAGGAGAATAGAGAATTTTGTCTAACAACAGAACTACAATTTCCTGGTTTCAGATGAACCAGAAGCTGACTCTACTTACTACAGGTTGATGCTGAACCCCCTCATGCTCGTATGCTTGATCTGAGACTATCAGCTGACACAGCAGATTTTCTGACTCAGTCATTAGGAAATAGGGTGATTCAAGAATACAGGATTTTCCACGTGCTCCAATCTAAAGCAGCCTACCAGGAATTCTATCACATACTTAGTTTGACTTTATTCATAAGTTTCTTAACTATCAAATATTTTCTTCTTTACTTTCTATTTCACTAAAAACATCATTTTCAAGAAGGAAACTTATTAATGTCTTGTTTAACACTGAATCATGCATATCACATGACTAGGGGCTCAATTATATATTTAATAAATTATTTACGAGTATAGTATGAGATAATATTTACTTATATAAATAGATCAGAGATCACAGCATTTGAAAATTGAACCCCTAAGACAGAGATACAGATTGGCTGAATGCAGGTCAGTTAGCTGGCTCAGCCATTTCGCTCACTTTCCACTGAATCAGAGAGGAGATAGTTCAACTATCTACTCGTATAGTGGAATGGTACTGGTCATGCCGTGGAAACATTAGATCCAAACCTGGCTCTGTCAATGAAAAACGACTGCCTTTTAAAACAAATCTTCACTTTCTAGAATATGTTTTTATTGTTTATTTGTTTTGAGAGAAAGTGAGTGGGGGAGGGGCAAAGAGAGAGAGAGTCTGAAGCAGGCTCCATTGTGTCGGCACAGAGCCCAATGCTGGGCTTGATTCCACAAGGCATGAGATCATGACCTGAGCCAAAATCAAGAGCCGACACTTAACTGACTGAGCCACCCAGGCGCCCCTCAAATCTTCACTTCCTACAGTTTCTATTTTCTCATTAAAAAATTCCTATGAAATACAATTGTCTTACTTTACTTGCTCATAAAACAACTTCCCATAACAAAATAACTTTGGGAGACTCATATAACAAAGCTTCCCATTAGGGATATTGAATTCATATTTAACATATTAAAGGTTTTGAGAAACACAGAATAAGGTAATTTTTAATTTTTTAACCAAAATTAATTAGGCAAAATTATTTGAACACTAAACCTTTTACTTTTCTTGGTAAAACCTGTTGAAATCTCCAAAGTGCTGGTCAATACTTTTTTGGTAACCTGGACTAAGTTTTTGATTCTTTCAAAGAACTTTCACATACAGTATGATGAAAATATACAGGCAGGTCAGAAGTATTTGAGAATTTTTACAAAACAAGTAGTTCATTTATATTAATAAAAATTGTGTAGAACTACATAGTATAAAGAAGACATTTACCTTTTTATAAATGTCATTGAAATAGTTTCTAAGTACAAAACTATATTACTCTGTAAGGAAAACTTTCAATAAACTCCATAAGGGAAGTAAAGCAGTCCAAAATTTATGGTTAATATGAAACAAGACTACAAATTAGTGAAGAAAACTCTTGAATTAAAAAAGAAGCCAAAACAAAAATTATGTACAATGGGAAATGGCTAATATTATGCATGTAAAAGGAAAAAAAAAACCCCACAAAGCTAAAAATGTAAGAAGATACATTTTTAAAAAAACTATTAAGTATTCCACACAAAAATGTTTAAAAAAGAAGCAAAATAAACCAAAAGAAAGTAGCAGGAGAGAAGTAATAAATATACAAGCAGTAATTAATAATAACAATAATTTTAATGAATATATTCAGAAATCGTTCTTTTGAAAAAAATCAATAAATATGTAAACTTAACTTTAAAATACAGGAAAAAGCACAAAATAACAAAGTTAGTATTGGTAATGAGAATGGACCATAGATACAAAGGAAATTGAGACAATTATTATTTCAATTTTATGGAAATATATTTTAAAACCTGAATAAAGTACATGACTGTCTCAAAAATATAAGATACTAGAAAAATAGCAAGAGTGAAGATATTAAAACAATGAATGTCTTTTGTTAAATATTCTAGGTTCATCGGCATATTATAGATTTTTTGATACAATGTGGGTGATTTAAATTTTAGTTTAGAAAATAACAGAAAATACACTATGAGCCTAAAAATGCTCGTTCAATTGGTAAACTAGAACAGAACAGTCATATCAAAATGCATTTCGAAGCCACAATTTCACTACTCTTAGCCAATTGCGTTGAGCCTACAAGAACAAGCAAGGGACCTATGAAAGAAATAACTTAAAAGTAATACTATTGGGGAATCAGTGATACCATGATTAAAAAATTAAATGCTACTGCCAAGACATCTATTTTCAGTGTCTTGTCTTCTCCAGGAAGTTACTCTCTCTCTCTTTGGTGCTCCACAGTTGGCATCTACTTTAGCATCTATCATTCAGCACCATAATTACGTGTTTATATGTGTGTCTTAGTCACTGTCTCTTGAAGTCAGTGATTTTCTTATTTTATTCTGTATTCCAGGGATCTGCTACAAAGTTCAGCTCATTTTAAAGATCTGATGACTACTGAATTCATTAATTCATTCAACAAACACAAATTTTTTAGTTTTTGTTGTTTGTTTAGAGAGAAAGAGCGTGTAGGCCCACGAGCAGGGGAGAGGGGCAAAGGGAGAAAGAGAAAATCTTAAGCAGGTTCCACACTCAGCATGGGGCCCAATGTGTCAATCCCACAACCCTGGGATCATGACCTGAGCTGAAATCAAGAATTGGATGCTCAACCAACTGAGCCACCCTGGCATCCCAAATTTTTGAGTTTTGACTTCAGTTACTAAAAGAACTGTTAATACAACCCTCAAACCATGCATCTCTCCTGCATCCAAAGCCTTGTGATGGGCCAGTTTTTTGTTGGTAGTTCTTCCCATGCCAGTGAGAAAACCTTGGAAAAGCATACTCACCTGTCAATCTCTAGGTAAATAGAACTCAGTCATGTGGGGGGAAAATGTTTATAAGAATTTCAAAACAATTAGAAGAATATTACATCTAGAGTGAAGTGTTGGCCACATTAAAGAAAAACGTTAATGACAGAAATGAACAGAAGACAAATAGTAGGAAGAGAAGCCAGGTTTAGTCCACTGACAAATCTCTAAGAAGCAGCCAATACATCTGGAGGTAACAGTATGGCAGCAGAAGAAATCTCATGATTAGAGATGACTGTTTGCTTAGCGTAGGTTTTGTCTTTTTGCATAATAACTGGTATCTCTTCAAAAAAATAAAACTTTCTTATCATTACGGCTCACGCAGTTCATTAGGAAGAGGTGTGTTCCTAAAAGTCTAAGTGACTTTCTCAGGAGAGGAGTTTCTGATTGGGTGCTCAGTGCAATGGCAATGTAACTCATTAACCCTTTAGATGCCATTTTCTACAGCCCAAAGATTGGGGACAATTTGAAGAAACAACCTAGATTGTGTACAGACTGAATATTTTTTCTCCAAGTCCACAGGCTCAATTATTAAGAGTATCACTGATGCATAAAACTCCCTTACCCAACTGGTTCAACGTCCTTCTTAATTGAAGGGCCCTCTAACTTTAAGAGAGTTCCAAGTGATTCATTAGGACAAGACAGAAAGGTGCAAAAAATGTTCTTTCCAAAGTTCTGCTTTAAGCTGGAGCTGTGCCCAATGACTCACTATTACTCTAAGTTAAGGGAGCACAGGGAAGCCATCAATCTTCAGAGTACAAAACTATGTGAGCGACCCAGGAGGCTGATGCCCGCTTCCGAACACAATGGCATTTCCACAAAGATCTAGTCAATGCTCCTGTACCGTTCCTTTCATCTTCCTTTTATTCTTCAATTTCTGTCATCCTTGAGTTTATCAGAAAGTCCTTCATGCAAAAAAAATTTTTTAATATTGTACTTCTATTATTTTATTCAACTCACCCTAAAATAATTCCTGAAATATGAAATTAATTCTTAAAAGAAGTAAAAAAATGTGAACATAGAAATATATTACATCTGAATAGTCACAGTTCTGGCATGAAAAAAGTACTCACTAAATGTCTGTGGAATAAGTGAATATTAATTCCTTGTGAAATCAGCTGAACCCCTCATACAGTCTTTACAAAGTAAACAAAAACAAATTTCTCTAAATGTGCCTGATATTTAAACGCTATATCTGTTTGTTTGCATGAGAAAAAAGATAATGAGTGTGACATTTGTTATACACAAATAAGCTAGATTTGTAGGGCATGTTGCCCAGAGGCCATTTTATTTAATTTCAGAAATTAGCCCCAAGGTAGCTGCCACCAGGAGGCACCAGTGAGAACAGCATAAAAATCTAACTTCAAGCCAGTCTTCCTTCCTCCTTTCCTCCCTGCCTCCTTTCCTTCCTTCCTTCATCTCTCTCTCTCTCTCTCTCTTTTTTTTTTACAAGGCTAACGGAAAGAGACATGAAAATATATTATCCAGTCATGGGGTTTGATTTATTCCCCCCTAGAAACTCTCTAATTGACAGAACGTCAAAATAAAAGTATCTAAAACTTCAATATCTACGTTTACACTTTACATTAAGAAAATACCACTTGAAGCAAAATGATAAGAAAAACTATCATCGAAGTTGGAAGAGCGGTCATGTTAAACTTGTATTGGAGCTGTCAAACCTGTGTTATAAACCAAAACCATATGGGCTCAAAGGGGCTCCACTTCAGTTCCTCCTGTCTAAATTCTTCTTTCCACCTATCCCTGGCCAGACCTACACTGCTCACCGGTTCCTGGCTCTAATTTTAGGACTGCTCCCATGGCATCTGAAGCGTATGGAGGTTTATCAGTTCGGCCTACTCCAAATAGCTATTAAGTCCAAGGTTCTGTTCACCCAACCAGGCACCAGCGAGGATCTTGGTTGGCAGCTCATCTCTTGACCCTGCAGGCTCTATCTACAGCAGGGCTCCAGTCAGTCCCTGTGCTGGTGGAGATGCGTGGGAATCACTCTGACACACTGAGAATTAAATCTCTCCATGTTGAGTTTCACCTGACAAACATTAAGAACTAGCAAAGGATCTGAAAGACCATATCACCAGATGTCTTTCCTTTTCTCGGGGCTTCCTCTTTCTTAGGGCTTCATACACTGGATACAGCTAGCATCCCTCTCATTTGCAATTAATTATTAACTTGTCTCCTCCTTATTAATGTCTCCTGTCTGACCAGTGCTATAAATTGGTTATTCAACAGTCACCACATGTCAAAGGGTCACTGCTTTTTTTTTTTTTTTTAGTTTATTTATTTTGAGAGAGAGAGAGAGAGCATGAGTGAGGGTGGGCCAGATCGAGAGGAAGAGAGGCAGCAGGCTCCCCCTGGCCACAGAGCCCGACATGGGGCTCAACCTCAGGAACCATGAGATTATGTATGACCTGAGCTGAGATCAAGAGTCAGATGACACTTAACCGACTGAGCTGCCCAGGCACCCTAGGGTCATTGTTTTTTAATCTAAAACTTTTAGACATTTTAACATCTGCACATTTTTAACATTTTAAACATGGAAAACACAGCTGTATGCAATGGTTTTCTCACTGTAGAGAAGGTTTTCATCTGATGGACAGGCACAAGAGCTCATACCCAAAGCACCTGTGTTCCAGCACTTGAAGCCTAGCAACACTTACCTGGCAGCTCAAATCTGTTTTACCCCAAATTGCGCGGCGATTTATTTTAGTCATGTCTTTTCTATTACACAAGGTTTAAGCTCTCCATAAGTTTCTTTATGAGTTTTTTCCTTGAAGAAAAATAAGTGTTTAAGCTATCTAATACAAAATTAGCCTATCTTGCAATGGTTATTTGTTTTCTAGGCTAGCAAAGTATAAAAGAAAGTATAAGAAGGAAGAACATGTGTTGGCTCAGTTCTAAGAGAAGGGAGTTCTCCTGATTTTCTTGTGCCCTAGAACTTGGTGTTTGACCTTGTCTGATCATCTTGGCTTCTTTTTTCTGATGGGTGTCCAATGAGATCATCTCTAAGGAGATTCTTGATCATGACATCCTATGAAAGTCTACTATTTGATGTATAGCTTTATGGTGAAACAAACTCTTTGTTAACTCTTTCATACTGCGATTTAATCTAGTGTGAGTGGGGAGAGAGCTTATTCTGGGCCCTTACATCTAAACACTCTGACTTCTCCTTGGCCCACTAAGGAAAGAACATGGAATCTGCATTAAATAAATGTATGTGAGAAAAGGGAGGAAGAGGGAAAGAAAGAGAGATGGAAGAATGGAGAAAAGTAAACAAGCAAGCAGGCTCTCCCTTCAAAATTGAGAATACTCCATTCACCTATAGTGTAAAGGACAAACTAAATTATGATCTTTTCCTAGAAACTAACAGCCTTTACAATTTGTTTTCATTGACACAGAACCCCCCCACCCAACTTTTCAACTTTTCTTCCCAGTATTTCTTTTCTCTCTTTAAATTATGGGAGTAACGTTTGCCTTCCAACACTGGCTCTCCTCTGTGCTCTTAAGCCCTGCATTTATTCAGTATAATTGACTGCATGACAACTTGAGATACAAGTAATGTTAGGTCAGCAATCTAAGTCACATATCAAACTAAGAAGGTATTATGGGACAAATCACATTTTAATCAGTTGGAGCTTAGATAAATGCAGGAATATTGATAGCATTTATGGTTTGTATAACAGCCTGTGGTGTGACAGAGCAATAGCACTTTGAAATATAGTCAGTGGATGTTAATTAACGGTAAATCATAATGGAACTCCTGTGGTATTACATGATGTCCATGTGAATTCTCTAATAATTTATAATGCTTGATGTGATCCCACAGCATGTGACAAGAAGTGTGATTATTTGTAGCCCTGCTTGATCTGCAGCATAAAATCTACTTTACAGGCAATGGGATATGTTGCTAATACACACCCACCACCAGGAGTATTCCTTTTACAGAGGCGTTTCAACTCTTCCGGAATCAAGATATGGCATCAAGTGCTCAAGTAAACCATAATTGTACAGTGACTAAACATTATCTCACAGGAAATACACAAATACATTTTTTTTTCCGGGAAGTAATAAGTAGAAAGTAGTTTCTTAATTACTAGTTCCTAGCTGCCTGGTCTCAGATGCCATGATTTAGAGTCCCTAATGCTCTAATCTTAGACTAATTGCATCCTTGACACCTAATTGTTCTGTTCCATCCTGACAGCCACACTGTTCTTTCAAGCGCTTCCTGGGGAGGTGTGAGAGGGAAGGGGAAGAAGAGACTTATAATAGCAGACTAAAAAAATTAAGGATACTTAGCCCCACTCCCAAAATTTTTCAAAGCTTTTAAATTTCAAGAGAAGAAGAAGCATGCCACACGTTAATGATACGTTTCCTCTACATTATTAAAGTGCTCCCACCAGTGTTATACTAGGTGACTGACAAATGAGTCAAAAAATGCTAAAAAATGCTAATCGGATTCAACTGGCCTGTTTTTTTTTTTCCAATTTGTACCCATAAATTAGCTCTTGTTAATCTACTTGTAAATATCGGTTGCAAAAATATGAGAAGCAAATGAACAGTCTTTAAGCAAATGATGCACACTTTCTTCCAGAACCATCTTTCCATTTCCCTGCCCACTTATCCATACATTGAAATTGGAGCTAGAGAGTGAGGGGCAGAGAATTTCAACTAGAGTGAAGGACTTCATTTATTTCTTTCTGTGCAAAGCCAACAGGCCCTTTGCCTGTAAAACCAAATACAAATTTCTTCTTTTTGAAAATATCACAGAAGCAGCTGCTCCTCAGCTATTTTGAGTGGATTTTCTGAGAACAGCTTGTAGCTGCAATATTGTATATGGTGGATGGTTGGCAAAAGCCTGGCTGTGGGAGGGGAGTAAGTAAAATCTAAAAACCAGTGCAAACTCTGGTAATGATAAATGGGGGTTGGGGATGGAGAAAAAAAAGCCATGCCCCGAGACAGAAATAAATGGATGGGAAGGCACAATTACCCCAATTGCAAACGTGTTAGCCTTTCCTACTTAAATCAAGCTTAACATTTCTATTTTTTTAACTTTCAATTTTTTAAGTTTTATTTTTTTTATTTTTGAGAAAGAGAGTACAAGAGGGGGAGGGGCAGAGAGATGGGGGACACAGAATCCTAAACAGGCTCCAGACTCGGAGCCGTCAGCACAGAGCCCCACATGGGGCTCGAACTCATGGACTGCAACATCATGATCTGCATAATCGGACACTTAACTGACTGAGCCACCCAGGTGCCCCTTAGCATTTCTAATTTGTTAACAAAATTTTAAGTGAGAAAAGACAGAGATTAGTGGTAAAGACAACAGAGAGAATCCAAAAGAATAAAGAAAGAGACATAAATTCAAGTGTAAGTGAAAACTGCAAGCTGCAGCAAAGGCAACAGGAAACAGCCTCCTCACCTGTCTGCCAGGCTGATGACAAGTCAGCGAAGGGGGAGCTGGTATATTTGTTCCACACCAGCTTGTATGTCACATCTCTGGTTAAGGCTAAAATGTTTTCACATTCCTATTCTGGTTCATAGTCCCTAATCCCTGAGTGCAACAAGGAAGCAACAAGGAAGCATGGGTAATCTTCCTCGGGACCTGTGGATCCTGAGATAGTAGCCAAAGTGTCATCATAACAGCATCAGTATCTGAAGTCAAGCTGAGATCACAGAGAACCCATGTTCTTAGTAATTAGAGAACCTATGGGTTCTTAGAATCCATGTTCTCAGTAATTAGAGATTTTCAAAGCAGGCGTTACTTTGAGACCTCAGGCTGCTAGAAAACAAGCTCATGACAGCCTGTTTGTTATTCCCCAAGTCCCATGGGTCAAGCACTTTCCAGACCTTGGATACTTAGGTCAACAACCAAGTCAAGCTCTGACCTCTATCTTCCCATAAAGAGATCTTTGTGTTCATAACAGCTTCGCCTCCATTTGTTTCAAAAATTTAGAAACTTGGGGCATCTAGGTGGCTCAGTCGTTTAAGTATCTGACTCTTGATTTCAGCTCAGGTCATGATCTCACGGCTCGTGAGACGGAGACCCGTGGTGGGCTCTGTGCTGACAGTGCGGTGCCTGCTCGGGATTCTGTCTCTCCTTCTCTCTGCCCCACCCTGCTCTTTATTTCTCTCAAAATAAATAAATACACTTTTTTAAAAAAGGAAATATACAGTTGTCCTGACTGACTCACACAGCTCTATTTTTGATATTTGTGTTTGACTAACCCCTCATCCCTACCCCTAATCATATTTTTGAACACATGTAGATACTCAATTTGAGAAAAAAAAAATTCATAGATTGATGACTCATCTGACGCAAATAAGAAAATTCTAGTGTTTTGAAAAATTTTAAACTGGTCCATAAAATATACCCCCAAATAATGCATTTATTTTGAAGAACTGTCCTTAGGGGCCCTTTTGTGACTTCTAGTGCTTTGGAAATCTGAAAGAGTGTTTTGGTTATCACAATGGTTGGGAGTCATTTCTGGAATTTAATGTAGACGGGTCAGGGAACTAGATGGCTGGATTTATACTTATTGTTCTGTACCATTGAAGAATCACCTTGCATTTTGCCAAGACTTTCAGATATCCCACAGGACATTCTTTGAGATAAAATATGTTTATAATATCCTAAATTTATGGTATAACTCTGTTTTAAGTATAAACATCAGGAGGTTTTTTTTTTTATTGCATGGATTTAATATACATTGACTATTCTAGGAATGACTATAAGACTGAATCTTCTTTACAACTTTACCAAGAGCTGATTACCATTTTGTAAAACCATCAGATCCATGGAGATGCCACTCATGAAACCCAAATTACAACACAGGGCACCCACAGCAGACCGCCAATCTGTGGCAGCCACACTCATGGTGATTCTACCTGGAGGTTAATTTGCTTCCCCTGTGTAGTTTTGTCCAAGCATTTGCATCTTGGGAATATAGATATACTTTCCCTAAAAGAAACCTCACTAGCTAGACCAACTACACACTTATCTCTAATTACTGTTTACTTCATTTGCAGGAGATTTTTCTTACTAGCATGTAATTGCCACAGGGCGGAGGGTCTAGTTCCTGGCCCTCCATGAATAGTGCATGCTTAGGCAACTTTTAATGAGAACCCTTAACTCTCTCCACTTGGTCCAAAGTCTTCTTTGTTCCTATGACTCTTTTAGTCAGATTCTGTCACTTTTCTGTTTTGCTTCCCCCTCCTCAAGATCTGACTGATAATCTTTCTGGAATATAATACTTCAACCCCTTCTATGCTTACTAGTTAAGCTTAAAACTTCCCCCCCCTTCTCCTAAAGAATCCCCTTCCCAGTCAGTACATAATCCTTGCTCCTAGATGATAAAAAATATCCAAATCAAGCCAAATGTTCTCTTTTCCTTTTCAGTAGGGTAGATAAATTGACATAAGATTCCAAGGCAAATAGATTCCTATGACAGAAGTACATACATTAGACATCAGAGCTATTAAAACCAGCCAAGTACGTTCCCTTTCTCTGACTCACCTCGTTCTAAGTTGCTTATTATATTTTGCTTTCTTTATAAAATTTCCTACAGAGATGAAACCAAATTGATTAACTGGCACAAGTTTTGTGTACTCTTTGTGCTTACATTAATCATTATAAATCAATAAACTGACCTTCTTATTTCTAAGTAAATATTTTGTAAATTTAGTTGCCCTATTCTGTTCCCTGGGTCCAACGAAGTCTGAGCATGCTGGCAAAATAAAATTCATGGATAAGAAAAATTGAGAATCAGACTGTATGTCAAGTATTCACTCTCAAAACTATGAAGAAACTTAAGTTCCCAAGGAGATCAGTAAGTCCTGGAGATTGAATGCACCGTATAGCGAATATAAACAACAAGACTGTATTATAAACATCAAATTTGTAAGAGGAAAAAAAACCCAAAAAACAAAGGAATAAGATCAAACTACACAGAGACAGTATGGTGTATAGACGAAACTTAAAACTCAAACTTTACAGGAAAAAAACTCCCTGAAATTTAACCCAGGTGTAGCCATTCATTACAGTGTGGCAATGAAGAACTAAGTGTTACTGAAAGCAGCTATGCCCGCCGCTAATCACCAATGCCAGCTTACATGTTCTTGAGGTAGTCCCCAGACTTATTTTAAATGCTTAACACACACACAGATACCCACACACACATTAGCTTGGTATTTTCTGTTTTTAAGTGTCTTAGATGCACATGTACCTTGCTGTTTGCACTAATAAGAATGGATTCTTTCATAAAGAAAATGGCCCTCATTCTAGAATTAAAGGAGTGTCTAAGGAAAGCATACACAACAAAGGCTTCACCTCTGGGTATTATTCCAGCAGCTCCCATGTTGTTCTGGGATGCCATCAGCTATTAGGATGCAGTAAACCAATTCCAGGCATTTCCTGATGTCTGAAGTACAGACAATTGCTGACTTCATCCCCACTCCCTCCTTCTTACTTTTTGGCATTGAGAATAACAGGTGTGCCATACGAGGGCACACCTATGTACGCAGTGTCCACAGGACATGTTTTAGTAGCAGCTACTATACTCTCCCAGTTCAGCAGAAACTATAAAAGCAATCCTTTTGAATTTTTTTTTATGTTTTATTTATTTTTAGAAGAGAGAGAGAGAGAGAGGGAGACAGCGTGAGCAGGGGAGGGTCAGAGAGAGAGGGAGTGACAGACTCTGAAACAGGCTCCAGGCTCTGAGCTGGCAGTCAGCACAGAGCCCGACGCGGGGCTCGAACCCAGAACCGCGAGATTATGACCTAAGCGAAAGTCGGACACTTAACTGACTAAGCCACCCAGGTGCCCCACAATCCTTTTGGAAACATCCACCATAACTACAGGGATCACCAGAGTTAGGGACTCGTGCTTTATATTTTAGCTGACTGCCAGTGCCTCAGATTCTATCTATCTTTTAAGGTGAACACTACAAAGTCCTAACGCTAGACTATGGATGCCCATGACAAGAAAATGCCAGGTGATACTTAGACCTTCCCAAGCTACCACAAGTCAGGATAAATCTCTGCTTGAAACATATGTTATAGTTTTAGTTTAAAAAAAAAAAAAGTTTTCATCTTGTTTAAGCAACAGAGCCTTGCAAATGCTGCATTTGCTTTTGGCAAATCCATAGATCTTAGGGTAGAGGGAATTGATCAAGCACTGTCAACATTTTAAAGGCTGGAATTCTTACAGGAATCCCCCTCAGACGCATCAGTTAAAACAGGTACAATATTATCTACCTTACAAGGTTGTTGTGAAAGTTAGACATAAAATATACAAAGGAATTTGTACATAATAGGAATTTAAGACATGACAGCTTTTACACTCATTATCATAAATCAGAACTGGCCTGGATTTTCCACTCTAGTAAGGAGAAAAACTGTGACGTATCCCAACAGCCATTATGAATAAAATTCATTTTTTGTCACATTTAATTGTAGAAAGTTTTCAAAGACTATTCATATAAAGCAAACAAAAAGTTTCTCAGAAATCATTAATAATTTTACAGATTCAGAAATGCAGATATCCAGCCTAATCTGCCAGATTTTAAGAAAATTTGCAAAAAAATTAGAGATAAGCAAATCTCTATGCTCAAACTGAATCAACATAAATGAAACTCATGTTATTGTGTGGTAGTACTATTGGTATGCTGTTGAATTACTATGTATTTGGGCCATCATTTAATAGGTTTGAGAGACTGGGGATATAGGAGGGAATATGTATTTCGAATTGTGTGGCTTTAACAATCACGTGGAATAGATTCACAAAAAAATATGTGTGAATGTTGCATATTTCACTCAACGAGTTTGTCATGTTTCATGACCTTCAGCATATGTAGGAAAAAACCCACAAAAGACTTGAGTGATCAGATCCTGAGCATACATGTATTGAATTCATACAAAGAAACAGGTTGGCTATTCAGGGCCCATTGTTTTAGGATATGTCGTCATTAGAAATATGGGGGGAAATATCCTTGGTGGACGATCCCTGAGGAAACAGTACTAGTCTAGCTAGAATTGTGATATAATGCCTGTCAATCCATGAAACTTTTATGTTGTGCTATATTTAAAAGGTGAAAAACTTAAAATAAAAAAAATAATGCTCTTGAAGGAAGGATTTTAGGTATAAGACATCACCTTTTGGCAACAAACAAAATACAAGAGAACTTATCTCACAGTATACACTCTGCTTATTTCTTAAAAACAGAAGAAAACAGAAATAAACTAGAGTTTTTACCCACCATAACAACTCATAAGGGATTCTCATTTTCAGTCTGACAGCCTGAATGTCAAATGTCAAAAATTTGACAGCCTGACATATATAATGAAAGCCCAAACTATGAAGGGACACAACAGATTAATTCTGAGAGAAAAGAAAGGAAACCATATATTGTATTATCCAGAAGAAAGTATAATCTCAGAATAAGAGTCATCTAAAAGGATAAATAGGATATAAAATCTAATGAGATGCAGGTACAAAGAATCAAGTACTGAAATACATTTGCAGATGCATAATCCTGTGGAATTTTAAATGTATCAAATAATTATCAGAAGTCTTAAAATGTGGAAATTATTTGAACTGTGTCTTCAGAAATATTATATGAAATAAAAACAGACTTAATTATTTAGAGCAGTTT
Source organism: Crocuta crocuta (assembly GCF_008692635.1). Classification (NCBI taxonomy): domain Eukaryota; kingdom Metazoa; phylum Chordata; class Mammalia; order Carnivora; family Hyaenidae; genus Crocuta; species Crocuta crocuta. Next base: position 6,094,289 of record NW_027532203.1, on the reverse strand, counting down.
TAGGCTCCNTAGTGGGGGGCGGGGGGCAGGGGGAATCATATAATAATCACTACAGAAAAGAGTATGCACAAATGAGTCTCCACAAAACTGGAAAACAAATGAAGCCCACTGAGGTATGGGATTAGTCCTCTGTATGAAGTAACACAAGAGATTTTCTGAAGACATGTCACGGAAAAGCCTATGAAAATACACAATCAATAGGATAACAACCAAACCATACTATGATCACAACTAAGAGTTCTGAAAAATATTCCCTTTACTTTTTCTTTTAACACAGTCTCTCCTCATACTGAATATACACTTCCTGAAATCTTAAAAAAAAAAAAAAAAAAAAAAGGAGATGCCAAGTAACTATGATTGATTAGTCAGCTTCTGATACAGACTGGGAGAGGAAGTCCCAAAGGGCGACTCCCGCATTTAATGAATAAATACAACCATTAGAGCCACTGGGTCCTTCAAGTAACTTCTTCCTTCAGTTTCAGTTCAGCAGATACACTTCTGACTATATTTAGCTCCTTTTACAGACTGGGAGAGAATAAACTGACCATTCCATACAAATTTCCAGCCCGTTTACATTTACATTTTTCATTATACATTAATTGGTGACATTCCAATTTAAAATTATGCATTTGTTTGAAAAAAATTTAAAAGGACATAAGTTTGTTTTTAGTATCTGTATATTTACAACTACGTGAAAAGTTAAAAATGTTTTCTTATAAGTAGCAACAAAAAGTGTAGGAAATGCAACATACAATGTCAAACTAACTGTATAAGTGATATAAGGAATAAAGTAAGATATATGCCTTCAGTATGAACTTGCGAGAGGTTAAGAAGAGACAAAAAAATTTAACATATATAGGATTATGGTTTCTATTCCATTGTAAGAAGCTGGAAAGACCATCATTTCTATCCTTATAATGATAACAAATGACAAATTGCAAAGTTCTCAATTTCTCTTGAATTCATTATAAAGCTGAGGCCACAAGGCAATAAACTAGCTCAAAATCTAAGGAAAGACAAGCTCATATAGGGAGAGATAGATTAGATGCACCTGCTTAACTGGGACAGCTACAGCCAGACACCGTTACAAAGGATTCAGCTAGAATTGTTCACAAATTGGTGGATGCTGAGTATGGGTGATGAGAGTGTGGAGCCCCCTGGGAAATGCAGATACAGGGATTCAGATACCCACTTAAAAGCTCTTTTCACTGGACCTCACTGAGTGAGTTCTAAGAAGGCATCTCATCCCTCCTGGTGCAGGCCTGGGGCAGGAGAATAGCAGCTGCTGGGGACAGGCACAAAGTCCTACTCCAATCTTTCTGTCCTGTTAGAAGGACCAAAACATTAAATGTCTAGGGAAAGGGCAACAGAAACCATCATCTTTAGAGCACTTCTGTGAACTCACTGATGTGATAAAAAGAGAAAAAAAAATATTCTCTCTCCCTGGCTGAAGGACAGCAATAGGAGCAAAGCCCAGAGTTGGAGAATGAGACCAGTAAGCAACCCACTCCGGAGCCAGGGACATGGCACCTACTTAGGACCGAGGCTTAACTCCTTCTCTTGCTCCAAACAAACTAATGAGCAATAACTAACAAGTAACAGTGAAACATTGCTAGGAGAGGTACAGAAGCATAGAGAGAAACACTCCTAGAATATCACAAAGGGGCGACCTAAAGCTGAGCATAAGGGGAGCTATTGAGAAAAATCTGCTGGAAGTCCATGACAAACCGTACTGAAGCCTCAGGCAAAAGAAAAACTGTGTCCCTATTCACACTCATCAAAATACCCTTTCATATTGTGAGCCAAGTGAAAAAAGTGAATAAAAGCCCAACACTCAATACACATACCTCTTTATAAAGCCCAAGTTGCCCAGTGAGTTTGCACACCAAGGTCAATGTTCATTAACCTGCCCAGCAAGGAGGCAAGCCCTGGGAACCACAGGCTGTTCCCACAGACAATAACATAATATAGTAAAACAAAATGACAACAACCTGTCTTTATTTTAAAGTTTGATATTTGTTCATCATGGTTTTTTTCCCATTAATTTAATTTCTTAAATACTGGATTAAAATATTACTTATCTTGCTGACAGAGTTTTTAGCATGCCCTTAAATTTTACATCTAAGGCAAATGCCTCACTTATGGCACCCTAATCCCAACCCTGTCTTCCAGCAAATCAGCCTCTCTCCTTAACATATATACCTCCAGAAAATTCTGAGATCTATGTATACTGAGAGTACCACAGCAATTACAAATCTCAAACCCAACTCAACTCCTCACTGTTTTGACTAAAATACCCAAATAAAGCCTTAGCAGAAGTAAAGGAATGCCCATTACCAAGCTCTAATAGAAAGGTAGACTACAGTGAAGAGCAGATAGATAGTTTTAGCAGAGATGGACACTATAAGGAAAACATCAAGTGAAAGTGTTGAAAATGAAAAACACAGTAACACAGATGAAAAATGGGCTCGTTAGTAGATGTGGCACAGCTGAGGAAAAAAGAATCCGTAAATATGGAGATGAGTCAATATAAATTACTCAAACTGAAATAAGAAGAAAAAAGAGTTTAAGAAATAAAACAACAACAGAAAAAATAGAACAGAGTATTTGTAAACTATATGACAATATAAGGTTTGCTGGCATAAAGGTAATTGGAATCCTAGAAGGAGAAGAGAAAACAGGGCGGGCAAAAGAAATATTTAAATAATGGCTAATAATTTTCCAAGTTAAATAACAGATAACAATATATAGAAGCAAAAAGCTCAAAGAATTCCAAACGGGATACATACCAAAACAGACCAAAAAAACAAATATAAGGTTTGTCTTATCTTCTTCATTCTACTGTAACAAAAAGGCAAAGAAAATATCTTCACAATAGTCAGTAGGGGGAAAAAGACATGGTATATGCATAAGAACAAAGATATTTACAAAAGACATTTTCTCAAACACCATTCCTACCAGAAGACAAAAGAAAGAAATAGTCAAAGACCTGAAAAGGGAAACAAACAAACAAAAAAATCCTGCCATGATTCTATATTCATAAACAATATATTTATAACTGGAAGAGGATTAAAGACTTTCTGAGACCAAGGACTCTCTGAGAGAGGGAGGGAAACTGATGTGATACAAGCCTAGCAGTGTGCAAGCAGCCCCAATAGGGGCCAACAGCATTCCAAACTGCTTTGTGCCCCAGGAAGAGGGGAAAATAACCACACACACCATTCTGACTGTGGTTGGAGCAGTGGGCTGGGGACAGACATCTGGTCTGAGAGCAGACCCCACCGATCAATGCAAGCTTATCAGGGACAACACAGGAAAAGAGCCCTACAGTTTGGTACCATTGTATCTCTGGGAAAATGCCTGATTTGACAGAACTCAAGCCGAAAGTTGCCACAGACTCACCCACCAATAACACACGAACCAAACTCTGCCCTCAAAAGGCAATGAGCGCCATTGCAGATGACTGGAATGAAGGCAAAAGAAGCTCACCCTCAACATGGAGTACATATAATACATGCAGGAGAAAACCTTGAAGTCCCAGGTTCTGCTGAAAAGGGGATATTGCACTGCAGGACACTACATGACCTCTTCTTCATAAAGCCATTACTTTTAAGAGTAGAAAACACAGCTGACTTTCCTAATACATAGAAACAGACACAGAGAGTTAGACAAAATGAGGGGATAGAGAGATATGTCCCAAATGAAGCAAAAAGACAAAATCTCAGCAAGAGATCTAAATGAAACAGAGATAAGTAATATGCCTGACTGGAAATTTAACGTAATGATCATAAAGATACTTACGGAACTTGAGAAAACAGTGAAGGACCACAGTGAGGCCCTTAACCAAATAAAAAGGAACCAATCAGAGATGAAGAACTTAATAACTAAAATTAAAAAAAAAAAAACAGTAGTGGAATAAATGGTAGACAAGAGGAGGCAGAAGAATGGATCAGTGACCTGGGGAACAGAGTAATAGAAAGCAGTTAATCTGAAGAGTAGAGAGAAAAAATGGTAATAAAAAGAAAAAATAGACTCAGGGAACTCAATAATACTATCAAGCATAATAACATTCACATTATAGGCACCCCAGAAGGATAGGAGAGAGAAAAGGGGGCAGAAAACTTATTTGCAGAAATAATAGCTGAAAATTTCCCAAGTCTGAGGAAGGAAACAGAAATCTAGATCCAGAAGGTACAGAGAACCCCCAACAAAATCAACTCATGAAAGTCCACAAGACACACAGCAATTAAAATGACAAAAAGTAGTGATAAAGAATTTAAAAGCAGCAAGAGAAAAAAAAGTTACATCTAGGGAAAACCCATTTGGCTATTAGCTGATTTTTCAACAGATACGTTATAGGATAGAAGGAATGGCATGATATATTCAAAGGGCTGAAAAGAAAAAGAATCTACAGCCAAGAATACTCTATCCATGGCTATTATTCAGAATAGAAAGAGAGAGATAGAGTCTCCCAGACAAACATAAGTTAGAGGAATTCATCACCACTAAACCAGCCCTACAAGAAATGTTAATATTAAAGGGGACTCTTTGAGTTGAAAAGGTAAGAACCAGCAAAGCAGTAAAACAAACAAGCAAAAACAACAACAATGTATTTAAAGAAAGTAGATCTATAAAAATCAAAGGACTCACAAAATAAAAGGTTGTAAAGTATGACACCATATCCCTAAAATGTGGGGGGAGAGGAGAAGAGTAAAGAATGGGTTCAAACTTAAGTGCCCATCAACTTAATATAGACTGCTCTATGCCTATATATATTTTGCATATAAATATATTTTGATTATATATATAGTGTATATATACATATATATGTAATATTGGTATATATTGTATATGTATAATATATATATTATATATATAATATATTATATATATATATATAGGTAAGCTATGCAAAAATAAAGAGAAAGGAATCCAAGCATATCACTAAAGAACACCATCAAACCATGAAAGAAGAGAGCAAGGGATTAAAAAGGAACAGAGAAGAACTACAAAAACAACCATACAACAAGTAACAAAATGGCAATAAGGACCTGTCAATCATTACTTTGAATGTAAACAGAAGAAACCCTCCCATCAAAAGACATAGGGTGATGGAATGGACAAAAATTGCTATGAAACTAGAAATCAACCACAAGGAAAAGTCTGGAATGAACACGAATACATGGAAATTAAGTGACATGCTTCTAAACAACAAATGGGTCAACCAAGAAATCTAAGAGGAAATCAAAAAATACATGAAGATGAATAAAAGTGAAAACACAAAGGTCCAAAATCTTTGGGATGCAGCAAAAGCGATTCCAAGAGAGAAATTTGAGAAGTTTATAGCAATATGGGCCCATATCAAGAAACAAGAAAAATCTCAAATAAATGACTTCATCTTATACCTAAGGAGCTAGAAAAAAGAACAAACTAAACCCCAAACCAGAAGGAAAGAAATAAAGATTATAGCAGAAATAAATGAGTTAGAAACTAAAAACAAACACACACACATACACACACACAATAGAACAGATCAATGAAACCAGGAGCTGCTTCTTTGAAGATATCAATAAAATTGATAAACCTTTAACCAACCTCACCAAAAAAAGGGGGGGGGGGGAGGGACAGTGTGTGCATATGAGAGAAAGATATTCAAATTAAAAAAATCGGAAATGAAAGAAAACACATAGCTGACACCAGAGAGATACAAAGGATTAAAAGGGAATATTATTAAAAATTATGCCAACAAATTGAACCATCTAGGAAAAAAAAAATGGATGAATTCCTAGAAACATATAATCTCCCAAAACTAAATTAGGAAGAAACAGAAATTTAAACAGATTATCAACAATGAAACTGAATCAGTTAATAAAAAAACTCGTTACAAACAAAAGTCCAGGAACACATGGCTTCAGAAATGAATTCTAACAAACATTTAAAGAAGAGTTAATACCTATTCTTCTCAAACTATTCCATAAAAAGAAGGGAAAGGAAAACTTCCAGATTCATTCTATAAAGCCAGTATTGTTCTGATACCAAAGCCAAATTGAAACACTACCAAAAAGACATCTAAACGCCAATATCTCTGATGAATATTGAAGCAAAAAATATTAGCAAACTGAATCCAACAATACATTTTTAAAAAAGTCATTCCTTGGGGAGCTTGGATGGCTCATTTGGTTAAGTGTCCAACTCTTGATTTTGGCTCAGGTCATGATCCCAGAGTCGTGAGATGAAGTCCCACATTGGGCTCCACAGTGAGTATGAAGCCTTTCTGAGATTCTCTCTCTCTCAAAAAAGAAAAAATCATCACCACAATCAGGTGGGATTTAATCCTGAGTTGCAGGGGTGGTTCAATATCCACAAATTGATCAACATGATACATCACATCAACAGAGAAAGGACAAAAGCCACATGATCATTTCCACAGATTCAGAAAAAGCATTTGACAAAGTACCATATCCATTCATAGTAAGAACACTCAACAAAGTAGAGTTAGAGGGAACATACCTCAAAATAGTAAAGGCCATATAAGAAAAACCCACAGCTAACATCATACTCAATGATTAAAAACTAAGAGCTTTTCCCTCCCTTAAGAACAGAAATAAGACAAGGATGTCCACTTTTACCACCTTTACTTAACATAGTGCTGGACATCATAGCCACAGATATCACACAAGAAAAAGAAATAAAGGCATTTAAATTGGTGAGGAATAAGCAAAAGTTTCATTATTTGCAGATGACTGGATACAATATAGAGAAACCCTGAAAGACTCCAGCAAAACACTTCTAGAACTGGTAAATGAATTCAGCAAGGTGTCAGGATGCAAAATCAATATGCAGAAACCCATTACATTTCTATACACTAAAAATGAAGTATAAGAATTTGAAATTAAGAAAACATTCCCATTTCCAATTGCACAAAAAAGAATAAAATACCTAGGAATGAACTTAACCAAGGAGGTGACCTGAACTCTGAAAACTATAAAACACTGATAAAAGAAACAGAAGACACAAATAAAAGGAAAGATATTTCATTCTCCCGGCTTTGAAGAAAAAGTATTATTAACATGTCATAGTACCCAAAGCAATCTACAAATCTGATGCAATTCCTATCAAAATACCAACAGCATTTTTTCACAGAGCTAGAACAAATAATTGTTAAATTTGTGTGTAACCGCAAAAAACCCTGAAAAACCAAAGCAATCTAAAGAAAGAAGAACAAGCTGAAGTTAATCTAAGTCAGATATCAAGATATACTACAAAGCTGTAGTAATCAAAACAGTATGGAAGTGACACAAAAATAGACACATAGATCAGTGGAACAGAATAGAGAGTCTAGAAATGAACCCATAATTATATAATCAATTAATCTTTGCTAAAAGGAGACAAGAATATGTAATGGGAAAGACAGTCTCATCAACAAATGGTGTTGGGGACACTGGATGGTCACATACAAAAGAATGAAACTGGACTACTTTCTCACATCATCCAAAAAAATAAACTCCAAATGGATTAAAGACCTAAATGTGAGACCTTAAATCACAAAAATCCTAGAAGAGAGCACAGGCAGTAATTTCTGTCTTTGGCAGCAGTATTTTTCTAGATATGTCTCATGAGGCAAGGGAAATAAAAGCAAAACTAAACTTTGGGGATTACTTCAAAATAAAGAGCTTCTGCACAGTGAAGGAAACAATCAATAGGACTAAAAGACAACCTACTGAATGGGAGAAGATATGTGCAAATGATATATCTGACAAAGGGTTAGTATCCAAAATATATAAAGAAGTTATAAAACTCAACACCAAAAAAATGAATATTCCAATTATAAAACTGGCAGAAGACATGAATGGATATTTCTCCAAAGACATACAGACTGGTCAACAGACACAAGAAAATATCACTCATTATCAGGGGAATGCAAACCAAAACTACAATGAGGTATCATCTTACACCTATCATAATAGCTAAAATTAATAACACAGGAAACAACAGGTATTTGCAAGAATGTGGAGAAAGGGGAACACTCGTGTACTGTTAGTGAGAATGCAAACTGGTGCAGCCACTGTGGAAAACAGTATAGAGTTTCCTCAAAAAGCTAAAGACAGAATTACCATATATTCCAGTAATTCCACTACAAGGGACTTACCCAAAGAATACAAAAACATTAGTTTGAAAAGATACATATACTACTATGCAGCATTATTTACAATAGCCAAAATATGGAAGCATCCCAGATGTCCACTGATTGATGGATAGAGGAGATATGGTATATATACACAATACAGTATTACTCAGCCATTATAAAGAAATGAAATCTTGCCCCTTAAAACAACACAGATGGACCTGGAGAGTATTATGCTAAGGGAAATAAGTCACAGGGAAAGACAAATACCATACGATTTCACTCATACGTGGAACTGAAGAAACAAAACAAATGAACAAAGTGGGGAAAAAAAGAGAGGAAAACCAGGAAACAGACTCTCAATAGGAAACTGATGGTTGCTGGAGGGGAGGTGGGTTGGGGAATAGGTTAAGTAGGTGATGGGGATTGAGGAGGGCACTCGTGATGAGCACTGAATACCTTTGATTTCATAAAAAAGATAGTAAAGTATCATAGAAAGAAGTGACAGTATATGTCTCTTGAGTCCAGAAAGGGTAAAGGGAAAATAGGTCAAGTTGCAAAATGGTAAGAAGTAATATTGAATATGAATATTTAAGAAACATATATATGATCAGGAAACTTCAACAGTGCCTTGATTGAAAGTATTTATGGAATAGCAGTCCATATTAAGGTAAAATCCATACATATGTGCATTCCTCTCTCCCTCTGTGTGGTGTGTGTATATAAACCATCAATAGAAACATCAACAGAATTTTTTTACTGGCTAATACGCAGTTTTATTTTAAAATATCCACTCTATATTACTAACATTTAAAAAATGATCTATTATATTTATGTGTTACTTATATCAAAACAAAAACAACAACAATAACGAAAACCTAAAAATAAATCCCGTAATACTGTTCCTTCTGAAGAGTGGCTCTTATTTGAAAATTTTTCTTTAAAATATTTTAATTTTATTTTTAAAGGCTACATTTTTCCTCTTGCTGAGCTTTACAAAAAATGAGTGCTAAATATTTATATTAATCTTATGATTTACAAAGCTCTTACGTGTATATTTTCTCATTCAATTCTCACAACAGTTTTATGGATTAAGTATTAGTTTCCTCATTTATAAATTGGAATAAAAATCAGAGCAGTTAAATGTCTTTTCCCTTTTTCACATATTTAGTATATGGTAAAAGCAGATTTAAAATAAGGGTTTTCCCTATACCACAGCCAGCATTCGCTACAGTTTTATTTGGTTTCTCGTACTCTGTTGCATACTTTAAAAATTCATTGTCAGGTGCTATGGAAATTATCTTTTACACAGATTAAGGTTTAGCCCTACTATTATGGTTAAGGGCTTAAAGACTTGAAATGGTCTTTGTTTGCACATTAAAAAATTGTCTATGTAGAAAATTCTAGTGATCCTACAAAAAGTATTTCCAGAACTAAAAAGTGAGTTCAACCTGGTCATTGTATACAGGGTCAAAGTACAATCACGATACTGCCTTCCATTATGACTTGATCATTTGGGGGTTTCTACTAAATGAATTGGTTACTTGACATGTTCTGTCAGTTTTGCTTTACCAGAACCCCATCATCTCCCAGGTTTTTGGGGCCTTCCAGAATTGTTCAGCTTGGGTTTTCCCCCTTCTAAATGAACAAGCCTAGAATTCAGCAAAATAAACTCAAGGTAACCTATGAGGTTTCAGGGAGCATTTCTGCATAGCTTCCTCCTCTCTGACATTCTGCTCATTTTTCTGGCCATGTCAGCCACTCTCAACTTCTGTCTCAGTCTCTACGATTCATCAAAACCTCTGGGCTCTGCTGATGTAATTTAGTAAATGCTAAAAGATAGAAAGATGAGATTATTGGATGGTTCATTTCATTTTTTTTCCTGCTCTCTTAGGGATTACAATTATTCACTTCTTGCTTTCTAGTGTTTAAAAGTTGCTATTTCTTATACTGTCCAGTTTTCTAGTTGTTTTCAGCAGAAAGAAAATCTGATGCTGATTTCTTCATAATGGCCAGAAACTACAAGCTTTAATTATCACACTAATGTAAACAGATCCATTATACTTTAGTGTAATATTTACACTAATAGCAAAACACAATATAAGATTTCAAAGACATTTAATGGCCACGTTACTATGATTATTCCCCATCCTTCTGTTTATTTATTTTGAGAGAGAGAGAGAGAGAGAAAGGGAGGGAGGGGAAGAGAGAGAGGGAGAGAGAATCCCAAGCAGGCTCTGTACTGTCAGTGCAGAGCCTGACGTGGGGCTCCATCTCATAAACCATGAGATCATGACCTGAGCTGAAATCAAGAGTCAAATGCTTAACCAAGCCATTAGTTGCTGAGCTTTCCAGGTGCTCCTTATTCTCCATTCTTATTTGAGCTACTGAAATGGAAAGTTTGAGATAATGATTATGCTGATTAGCTAGACTATGACCTTCTAAGCAGATCATGTGCAGAGATGTTTTAAAAATATTTTTCTATAGAAATAGTTTCAAATGTATAGAAATCACTTGAGGATAATACAAAAAACCTCTGTTTACCTGTTTTAGTTTTCTATGTGGGTAACAAATTAGTACAGACTTAGCTTAAAATAGCATGTATGTGTTATCTCACAATGTACATGAGTCAGGAGTCCAGGCATATGGCTTAGCTATGTTTCTGCTCGGAGTCTATCAAGATGTTAGTCAGGTACTGTTCCTTTCTGGAGTTGAGGATCATCTTCCACCCTGACATGGTCATTGGCAGAATCTGGTATTTTGTAGCTAAAAGAGCTCCCATTTTCTTGATGGCTGTCAGCTAAAAGTTACTCTTGGCTCCAAGAGGTCACCTGCCATTCCTTGCCAGGCAGCCTTCTCATAGACCTTCTCATAACTCAGCCACTCGATTTCCTCAAAGCCAGTGGAAGGGTGTCTCTGACATCTAGACTCTCTTTTACAGGGCTCTCCTGTTGAGATCAGACCCACTCAGGATGATCCCCTTTTGATTAACTGAAGGCAACTGAGTTGAGATCTTAATTACATCTGCAACATCTCTTCACCTTTGCAAGATAGCAGAGTCTAATCAGGGAGTGGCCTCCTCAGAGTGCCACTCACACCCAGTGAGAGGGGTTTTATAGGGTATGAGCAACAGAGGGTAGAAATCTCGGGTGTCATTTTAGAATCTACTGATGGCAATATTCTATACATGGTTTCCCTGTTTTAATATTTCTGCCACACTCACATTTGCTTTCCTTCTCTGTGTATGTGTATGTATATATGTATATACATGTGTGCATATGTGTGTATAAATACACACGACATGAGAGTATGCTGTACACATCTTGTCCATCCACCCCATAAAACTTTGTGTATATCGACTAAGCAATAATATTATCCTGCTATCTGCAGTGCACTTTTTAAAAACAGGAAATTTAACATTGATATTATACTTTGTATAATCTGTAATTCATATTCTAGTTCCATTGACTGCCTCAGTAATCCTTTAGAGCATTTTTTTTTGCAGTGAAAATCTAGCCCAGAACCTATGTATTACATTTAGTTGTCATGTCTTTTTAGTTTCCAATGACCTGAAGCAGCTCCTCAGCCTGTCTTAGTCTTTCAAGTCATTATTTCTGAAGAATATAGGAGTTGGTCTCTAGAACAGGGATTGACAAACTACATCCTACAAGCCAAATTCAGACCTTGGCCTGTTTCTCTTCAGCCCTAGAACTAGTACGGTTTCTGTATTTTTAAAGGGTTTAAAAACAAAACACACACAAAAAAATGTGATAAGAGTCATGTATTTTTTTAAAAACTTTAAAAACTCCATAAAATGCTTCAAACCTAAAATATTCTCTATTAGCCCATTATCAAAAGGGTCTGCAGATAGTTGTGCTAGAATATCACTTACCTTGGCTTCATTTGGTTTCCCTATGATACAATTATACTTATGTGATGAATTGTTTGGAAACTTTTTATTGACAGTATGTTCTTTTCAATGTATCATGGCTGGAGGCACATGGTATCTGTTTGCCCCTTCCTGGTGCTGTTAGTTTTGATCGCTTGGTTAACCTGGTTTCTTCACTCTATGGTTAGTATTTTTTCTTTGTGTAATTAATAAGAAATATTTTGGACAACACTATAAGTTCAGGTAGATATTATAAAACCTTTCCCTTAAACGCAGCATCTATTGACGACCATGATAGTGCTTTTCTAAATCCATCGTTCTGTTCACATTTATTAGTTGGCATTTTATTTACAAGGAAACAGTTTCTTTTCTCCATATACATTTATTTAGTTACTTAGTTAATTGCTAATCTGTTGTCAATATAGACTCACAATTCTTATTTTATTGAACTGGCTATAATCTATGATTGCCCTTGTTTATTTTGGTCAAATTTTCTCAAGCGTTTCAAGTGAAAACCCCTTCAAGTGGGTTGAGAATCAGAAATTACAGGAGAATGATTTTCTTGTGAACAAAATAATTCAATCTTTTATGTGAATCAAAACATATTTTATATTTGGGATAATTTTTGTCCCTTACAATTAGACATCTTAATTTCTTAATATGAAATCATATGTTTCATTAAAAGGAGACATACATCTCTAAGGAAGGACAAAATTACAGAAAACTGGAAATAAAATCTAGGACACACACAAGGAGTCAAATAAGGTAAGGTATAAAAATTGCTCTGTTATCCTGAAGTTACTACAACTGATCCGGAAGGGGCAATGGGAAGGTCTGGAATGCTAGCAGTGGAAAGGTCATGGCTTTAGGACTCAATCATGATATTGAGCCTCTTTTGCAACTTAGATTTGTTTGTGACTTTTAGAAAGTGATTCAGCCTCTTTGAGTCTCAATTTCATAGTGTTAACATATACATTTAGCATAAGCATTAAATGAGATTATGAATTTAAGGGTCTATAGGCAGAAGGCACTCAATGAATTGAGTTACTGCTGACAGCTGCTGGTGTGCTTACTGGGGAAAAGTGCCTTTATCGTTTTAATTTTAAAGTAATAGCAGAACAAGTAATTGGCAGGATTTGATGCTCAAATGAGAAAGCTTTAAGTGTAATGCTGAAATAGCCAGTTCATTATTCATTCCAGTCAAGGCTTCTAATGCATAGACAAAACTGATGTGTGTGAATGAATACTAAGAACTGTGACCAAATCTGTGAGAGAACAGCTGATACAATAGCAGACACTAATAAGTTAAGTACTGGGAAGATGTTTCCAACTGCTGCTGATGTTCTCAGATCAAACACTGTTTCCTTTATTTATTTATTTATTTATTTATTTCTAGGAGAGAGAGAGAGAGAGAGAGAGTGAGCAGGGGATGGTCAGAGAGAGAGGGAGTCACAGACTGAAACAGGCTCCAGGCTCTGAGCTGGCAGTCAGCACAGAGCCCAATGCGGGGCTCGAACCCACGAACCGTGAGATCATGACCTAAGCGAAAGTCGGACGCTTAACCAACTAAGCCACCCAGGCGCCCCGATCAAACACTGTTTCTATGAAAAATTGTGTGAAATAGTAAAAAAAAGAAAATGAAGCACAAAGAGAAGCTAATGGATTTGCATCATTATCTATGAATGAATCAAGAAGTTATGTGAAAATCTGATAATGTCAAATTTCAGAGAAAATTCTGCTGAACTATCTGTACTTAACAAATTTTGGTATTAAAAAAGACAATGCAGAAATCACTACAGAGAGAGAATATTTGTGACATTAGAATGATTGTCACACCCAACCCTCCTACTGATGTAACCTCCCTCAGACACAAACGATTTTGTAAAGTGAAGAAAAGCAGAACTTAGTTGTTGCGGTGTTAATTGAAAGACCACAGGGTTAAGGAAGTGCTTGTTATTTTGACTGAAATCTGGCTACTACTTCATATCATTTTAATGAATATAAAAATATAATCCCATTATTACAGTAAGATAATGAAAACATTTCATTGTCAGTCAAATTTTGCTTAAATTGGATACCAAAATGCTCAGTAATATTTAAGTCTTACTGAAATGCAAAAGTCGTTCGAAAAGATCCAGTACATCCATCCTGAACTGGATGTCAGTTGTACTGACCTAGCCAACAGGCACATTATTTGATGACAGCAGGCAGGAAAATTGTACAAATTATGGCATAAGTTAAAAACCCAGCATTTTCAAAGGCAGCCCCATCATTCATGCTTTAATAATAATATCAACGCGCAGCTAATCTAGGAGACAGCCGTGAGTCTTGCCAAGAGGGAGGACTGAAGGCCAATATTTACCAAGGAAAGAATGGCTCATGAGGGCAGCTGCGGCACATTTAAAGTTGCTGTGATTTGCCCACAAATATTCTAAGATACTCAAGGTCTGGTTTAAAACAATCAATAGGCACATTTAGAAGATGAATTAAGGTATTTTACAAAGGGCTTATGATGCAACGGGGGAGAGAGGAACTCTTCATTTACCTAAATGAATATTCATTTCTTGGAGATTTTTAAAGTGTTGGACTAAAGTTTAGCTAGTTTCTCCAAAATTCAGCCTTGGTTGGAAGTAATGACAAATGAAATCAGGCTGACTCATCTTTCATAATGCTTCTCCATCTGTTCTCTTGCTTTAGACCTGACTGCCTGTAGCTGGGGCTCATACCTGGATGCCTGTAATCCTGAGATAAACTTGGCAGTCATTAGCACATGGTTTTTGAAGACAACGACACAGATGAAGCATTTAAGGTGGAGATATAATGTGAGGAGAGAAGCTGACCCAGAAATGAACCCCAAAGATTGCCAACATTTCTGCTAGAGAAGATGATGTTTAACAAAGGAGCCTGTGAAGGAGTAGCCAAAAAGGTAGGTAGAAAGCCAGGGAGTAAGGTGGAAAATGGACTGAGACATCAAAACATTTTGAGAAATAGCCACAGGATTTGATAATATAGACTTCTCTGGTTAAATCTGCAGGAATAGTTTTGGCGAAGCCTTGGAGGCAGAAATGAGATTGGAGTGTTTGGAAAGTGAAATACTTGTGAGAAAATTAAGAATGTGTATGGGCACAACTGTTTTCAGGAGATATCATGGAAGGAGCTGTCCAAGCAAGTGTAAGTGGGGTGTCAGAGATATAAGAACATATTTAAATGATGAGAGAAAGTTAAGAGTACAGAGCAGGGCTAAAGATTTAGTGTGGGGAAGAGATAGCACACAAAGAAAATATCTCAGAAGGCAGGACCAGTTCAGCTCCTGAGAACACATGAAAGTGTCTGCCTTTTGATAGGACAAATATGGCATCAATTGCAACAGCAGGAAAGAAAGAATACATAAAGATGCAGTTAAATTTGTAGATTTAAGAAAGGTTTTAAAATTGACAACCTTGCTCAATCAATACCTTTTAATTACACAGTCACTTCAAAATCTTCAACCAGACTCAAGAGACTCCTGCATGGATTTTTAAAAATATTATAGCATGCATCTTTATACAAATATATAAATCTAGCTGGAAAAAAAGTTTCATATCCCCACAAGTATTCATTGTAATCCTAACCTTCCTATTTCTTCCCAATGTCTCCTCGTATCTGAGTTTGATCTGTTCTGCAAGCCTAATGCAGACTCTTCCCTTAATAAAATCCTTTTACTTGTTCAGAAGTCTATACTCGAGGGGTGGTGATGAACAGAGACGGGATGTTCTTCATTTAATCAAAAATGTACACTATTTGTTTTAGAGCATGGGTAGGTAGGAAGCCAGAAAGACTGGTTTCTTAGAGAGCCAGAGATAATCCGGAATCCATCATGACGTTCCAGACAGGAGGAAAACCCTGCTTACACTTAGGCAGGAGGTTGGCAGAAGTGGCTGGACTTGAGAGACATTCAGGAAGTATATGCAACTCTATGATATTTGTTAAGAATTGATTATAGAGCCCACATGAGAATGAGTGAAGATGACTTCCCCAGGTTCTGTTTAAAGCTTGCCATAGCTAGGATTAGCCACCAAAATTCCACTCTGTGAGGAGGAATTAGGGAAGATAATGCATTTGGTTTGGCCATGATGACTTGGGGTCCCTATTGACAGATATCCAGGAAGGACTTGGTGACAGAGAACTAGAGCTGAGGAGAAATCCAGGCTGAGTGTACAGATTTGGGAATCATCATCATCTACCACTAACTTAATTTCCACGTGTAGATGTGGATATGCTCATTTAAGAAGAGACAGTAAGTGGTGAGCTGAAGAAATAATAATGGCACAGAAAGAAACAACAAAAACCAAAAAACATCTGGAAGGAGAATATGAATAGAGATTCAGAGATGTGGGAGAGGAATGAGGAATAATGTCAGGAAATCAAGAGAAGAGACAGTTTTGCAGAGAATATAGGAGCCAACATTGTGGACTATTACACAAATAAGGACTAAACGCAGCTTATAGCTGATTCCCTTGACAAGGGTAATTTCCGTGGAGAGACGAACATAGATTTCGAGCTGCCATGGGATGCGATGAAAGGACAGCCATGCCTTGAAAATTTATGTCAGTTACCAATCTATTACCTTTGCTCCAAATATACCTTTTCAGTATCTGCTCTGTGGTAAACAACAGAATTCCTTTAAATATGTCTCCTTTCAAGTGAGCATGAGGCTAAGCATTCTCAGTGTAGACACTGAGGGGGAGGGGGAGGAGGGTGACACTGAAAAGGAAAGGGGCTCTCCTATCATTTCCTCTTTTTTAGGATCCACAGGTAGGCTTAGTAGGTGTGAAGATAGCTAGTGAAGTCTGCCCCAGCTGGCGTCCCTGTAAGACCTTGTAGCCTCAGCCTAATAACCTTTCTGCGACCTCCCTACTCAGAAACCTGAGCCCTATGCACTGTGTGGGTCTCCTGCCACCGCGGCTCCAGAACTCCCATGATGAGTTATATACACCTATGGCACCAAGGCTAGTCACCTGCTCCCTTCCTGCACTCTAAAGAGTGAGTGTGCTAGTTTTCTATTTCAAATATTAATTAATCACCACAAATTTAGTGGCTTAAGCCACAAATTCATTGTCTTCAGTTCTGCAGAAGTCCAACATGGCTCACTGGAGTAAAACCAACGTATCAAAAGGCCTGGTTCCTTCTGAAGGCTCTTGGGGAGAATCTGTTTTTTTGCCTTGCCAGCTTCTAGAAACTGTCTCATGGTCCCTTTCTCTATCTTTGAAGTCAGCAACATTGCCTTTCTAACCATTCATCTGTAGCCACGTCTCTGACAACAGGTGAGAAATGTTCTTCACTTTTAAGGACCCAAGTGAGGGGCCCCTGGGTGGCTCAGTTGGCGAAGTGTCTGACTCTTTGGTTCAGGTCATGATCTCGCACTTGTGAGATCAAAGGGGCTTTGCAATGGGCATGGAGCCTGCTTAAGATTCTCTCTCTCCCTCTGCCCCTCTCCTGCTCACGATCTCTCTCTTTCTCTCTCTCTCAAAAGAAAGGACCCAAGTGATTATATCGGTCTCACCAAGATAATCCAGGATAATCTCTCCATCTCAAGGTCCTTAATTAAATGGCATCTTCAGAGTTCATTTTACAATATATGATAAGATATTCCCAGGTTTCCAGAATTAAGATTTGGGCATTTTGGGGGCTCATTATTCTGCCTACCACAGTGACTTACTCCTATCCCAGAAACTCCAGATTAACTCTAGCTTGGCTAAACCCAGCAAATTTCTCTGCTATCTAATGGCTGAACCACACCTCCTCCAATTAGATCTGAACCCCTTCCAAATTGTCCTTTCTTGGGTATTCTCCCACAGTCCTAGGGTGCCATTTAGAGTACACCTTATTTTACACCTTCCTCTTTTATCAGTCAGTACTTTTTTATATTAAACTTCTTGTTTAGCCTATTGTGTGGTTTCTATCTCCCGACTAGATCTTAACTCTTATAATTTATCTGAATATATTTTCCAAAGTAACCTATAAATGGAAAGGAAGTACTTAAACTATAACAGAAAGAATGGAATAAAAATCAAGAATATTAGTTTTAGTTTGGTTTGCTTTGCTTAGGGAAAAATGTTTAGCATTGTATTAAGTTGATGGAAATAATTAATAAGGACATAGGATGAAGGTACCAGAAAAGAGAATAGTTTGAAAGATGAGACTAGAATCTATTCCAGAAACTGACAACACTGGTTATCACTCATGAGAGGCTTTTTTAAAAATTCCAATTTCAAAGCCCTATCGTAATTCTGATCTAACTGACCTTGATTTAATTGGAGATTCTGGTTTAACTGGTCCTGGGTAAAGCCTAAGCATCAGGCTAGAAGTAGGGAGGCACCAATGGAGCAGCTACAGGCAAATGTGTAGATAAGAGGGCTGAAATGTTATTAAGTCCCTCTATGATTATCTCAGTTGTCTCTGAGAAATTGAAGGCAATGTCATATACTGACAGTGTGGCAAAAATTGTGAAAGGTGTTTTGGACCTTTGGTTTGGTACCCACGAAGATACCCACCATGTGTAAAACTCAGTGTTTAAGAATATGGATTAAAAGCACAAAACGGCTCCTCATCTCTCAAGCAACTCACTCCTTCAGTTGAGAGACTTTACAAAATAAATATATGAATAATAATATTAATAATACCAGGGAGGATGTGTTCATTTTATAAGAAATCATGAAGGCAATGAAAACGATGAGTTCAGAGGGGAGAGATAAACTTGGATGGATGATAGGCCAAACTTTCAGGGTGAGAAACTTAAGATGTGCACTTTGAAAGAAATATAGAAAAGGATGGAGGCAAGTATTTTGATACTGAGATGGGTGTGCATCCCACTTCAGAGTTTCTGAGCAGATCAGCCTAGCTAGAGTAGAAGGTTTTAAAGAGGATAATGTGAGAAGCTGAATATATTGGTTAGGTCAGATTTAGTTTGTACATAAGAGCTACACACTATATATTAAGGGGCTGGAGATACCACATTAAGGAATTTAGGCTTTATTTCATGGGTGATGAAAAGTCACTGAAGTGGTGTCTTTTGCATCCTTCTCTCTGTCTTCTGCAACACTCTAGTGAGTATTGAAGATGTGCTGAAAATTCCTCAGGCCACCTCATCGCGGCGTCCCAGTGACATGAGGCATGGTTATGAGTACGTAATTAAGCAAAACATGTTGCTAAATACAAAATGTATACTTCAGAATACCATAGGTAAAAACAATGTAAACACTTAAGTATAGTTAAAGGTTACAGTAAAGGTGGAGAATGTTTTGAAATATCACATAACTTTCCCCCTTCTTGTATAGTATTTGTTTTGCTCTTTGGCTTTATGTGGGGTTTTGTTTACTTCCTTCAATTACTCCCCATAAAACAGATCCACGCAGTTTGCTACCCGCCAAAAAGGAAAATGCATGCAGCCAAAGCAGTGAAGTTAGTCTAGCCTTCACCAGGCTTTTAGACCACAATGAATTTTTATGCCCTGTCTTTTCAAAGAGAATTGATTTCCGTATTAGGAACAAAGCTCAGAGGACTGCCCAAAGAATCAATGCTGACATGAGGGGTAGGGGGAACAAGATCTTATTTCTGTTATTTAAGAAATGCTAACTCATGGGAAGAAAAAAGTTTCTCTAGGACTGTGAGTGGAGGGCGGGGAATCAAAATGGAGTGGAGAAGAGGGACAAGATTTGAGACAGAGAGTCATGATTAACAATAAGGCTAGAAATCCCAGTTGGGATGGAATGAAAACCATCTACATAAGTTTGGCTGAATCTCCCCATACCTAGTCTAGGAAGAATGTAAGCCTTTCAGAGGAGTTCTACATTTGAAGCATTATAGACACACGCTACCAAAAGGAAAGAGGAGAAATGGCTGATTAAGGTTCGGGTAGGTGAGACCAGAAGCAGCCTTACCTCCCTGGTTTTATGTAGGAGCAGAGTGAACTGAACATCAGGGTACGCTCGCCCCTGATGTGTATGCGTACTTCCAAGGGTAATAGTTTTTGAAGGTTTCATTGAAGTAAGGTGTCCAGATGTTTGACTTCCAAATGTATTCACTCTGTCCAAAATTTTACTGGTGTCAGAACTCACCCCTTCTTTAAAAAAAAATAAGAATAAAAGAACTCACCCCTTCTCTTTTTACAATAGTTTCCCATTTTACAAAACAAGAACATATCCTTTGGCACACTGCCCCAGTTGTAAGAATGTATGTGACACTAAGCGAAATAAGTCAGGCAGAGAAGGACAAATACCATATGTTTGCACATATAGGAAGATTAGGAGGAACTTAACGGAGGACCATGGGGGAGAAGAAGGGGGGAAATGGTGGGGGAGAGGGAGAGAGGCAAACCATGAGAGACTCTTGAATGCTGAGAACAAACTGAGGACTGATGGATGTGGCGGGGGGGGGGGGAGGAGGGCATGGGGGGGGGGG
>NW_027532203.1:6062800-6073763 GCF_008692635.1 Crocuta crocuta | reverse complement strand
GGGGGAGGGGGCAGATGGACATGGAGGAGGGCACTTGTGGGGATGAGCACTGGGTGTTATATGGAAATCAACTTGACAATAAACTATTTGTAAAAAAAAAAAAAAAAAGAACGTATGTGACACAAAACAAAAAGATAATTTGAATGGTAATTCCTGTTGAGAAAATAAGTGCCTTTAATAACTGATAATAACTGAGTTTAAAAGATGATTTTTTTAAATCAGATGATTATTGAGTCTTTATTTTCAAAAATTTAGATAGAATCTATACAGCTGTCAACTGTTAAATCATTAAAAATATTCTTGATTAGAGATCCTTTCTAAAATCTGCGTATAATCAGGGAAGACAGAAAAAAAACAGTTGAAGGGCATTGCTATCATAAAACCACTGTCATCCCCATAAACATATGTATGTGGGCAAGATTTCTGAACACATACATTTATTAGTAGAATGGATTATTAGTCTTGTTTCATTCAATATTCATCCATAAATTCTTGAAATAATTGGAAAAATCCTCATTTCTCTCATTATGGAATGGATTTTAAATGATATTTTATCTTTTGATTTAATAAATATGCATTAAATGTTATATTTAGGTTCTTTAAATTCACAAGGTACTAATAATAATGGAATTGATAAACATGAATAAACATATTGTTTTAAATTTAAAACTTATGGTCACAGACACTAAAAAACCCTACCAGTTTTTTTTTTTTAATTTCATAGAAAAGTATGGTAGGCTGAATCAGATTTTGCAACACTAATGCTGCATAAAAAGCAACACAAAACCTAAATATTACACAACAGTAAGCATGTATTTGTCCGTTCATCTGGAGCAGCTGGTGGTTGGCTTGGTGACTCTGCTTATTTTAGCTGGTCTTGCTCACACATTTGTGTTGTCTGACTGTTGGCTAATGTAGGGGACACTCAGATCTGTTTCAGGTGTCTTTCACTCTGCAGTGGACGAACTCTGGCAGAAACCTAAGAGAAGGCAAGTCCCGTCTCTCAAGAGCTTCACAAGCCTCTAAATCACATTTCGCAGCATGACATTGGCCAAAGCAAGTCATGCAATCAATCCCAGAGTCAAAATGGGAAACAGTACAAAGTAACATGGCAAAAAATGGGTGATGCATTAGGACCATTTTTGCATTCTACCAGAGGGTGACAATTAAGACTTTCAAGTATTAAAATATATTAAGAAAGAATTCCAAAGGGGAAATGAAATGGAAACATGAACTATAGAGGTAAAGGACTAACATAAATTTGTGACTTTTATTTTTTTTATTTTAATTTTTTAATGTTTATTTTTGGGAGACCGAGTGTGAACGGGTGAGGGGCAGAGAGAGGGAGACACAGAATCCAAAGCAGGCTCCAGGCTCTGAGCTGTCAGCACGAAACCTGACGCAAGGCTCAATCTCGTGAGCTGTGAAATGTGTAACTTTTAAAAAAACATCAGCTCAATGTTTTTAATATGGATGGTAGTGAGTATCCAATCATTGCATATATATTTTAAAAGCAATTCAGCACTTCTATTTTAAAATGTCAATATTTATAACACACTAAACTTACATTCTTTGCAACTATTTAACTTTATGATGAAATGAAACTAAAAATGTGTGAACAGGAAATAGATTTGCAACAATAGTTTAGGGGTGTGTAAGCAAAATAAATTAAATTCCACTGATACTGAATTTCCAGAAACTAAGCAGAGTGTGGAGTTTGTGAAAGACAGCAAAGTAGAAAAGGCCTGAGTCAGATCAAAACATTTGTTTGGAAACCTTATAAAAAGAGGTAATAATATTATCAGAGCACATCGGACACTTGCAGTAGAGTGTAATCCAATCTTTTTTGGTAAAGTTCTGTGTATCCTATGAAGAGCCCCTATATTAAGTCAAAATATTCTAGGCATTATGGCACAGCTAGAAATCCCATACCAAAATTTTTAAATTAGACCTTAGGTGTGGGTAATTGCAGAATTGAGACAGGAAGGGATGAACATGGCCTCACAGATTGGTAGTATGGAAAAGGTAAAGAGAGGGAAGTCTCATCATGAAACCCTATCCTCTTTAAGATTAAGACTTATAACTTCTATCATTTGCCATATACCCAAGTTCAGGAAAGTTCACTCTGGCAAATACAGGTCAGGAAAGGCACTGAGCAAACAAGCCAGATGATATCACAGTGGCTACAGTGAGAATGGAGGCTAATGGTGAGAAACCAGAAGGAACAGCATCCTGACAGAACACTCCAAACTATTTACTCTGTAAAGACCAGAAACACAGCCACCTGTCCCTACCCCTGGCACTGTATTAGATTCCCTGCACCCAGGCAGCATCCTGGGAAGGAGGATCCCAGGGAGGATCCTTCTCAAGATTCCTTAAGAAGTGAGTTACCTCCTGATATATGGCCTACAAAAGACAATTAAAGGAGAAGAGACCGAGATGTTTTAATTAAAAAGATTAAACGGTTTCTGACAACCATATGAATGTGTGAGCAAGATGTAATCTGTTATAGGAAAATGCATTCTCTATATCTAAGTCCTAGTGTCCTTACATTGACTCGACCACAAATAACAATAATATTTATAAAAACAGAACTTATGTACATTATAAGACAGCAAGCAAAATTTATACAGTTTATTTTAAGTAGCCATTTGGCTATTTTAGGATTAATTTTATAGTATTTTCTTTCATATCTTTAAAATATTTGA
The DNA here is from genome assembly GCF_008692635.1 of Crocuta crocuta. Classification (NCBI taxonomy): domain Eukaryota; kingdom Metazoa; phylum Chordata; class Mammalia; order Carnivora; family Hyaenidae; genus Crocuta; species Crocuta crocuta. The sequence goes on along the minus strand of NW_027532203.1, from coordinate 6,071,055 downwards.
ATACTTGATACAAACAAAAGAATACGTGCATTAACTCAAATAAATAGTACCAATGTAAAGTAACTTAGGAAAAATATGTAGATGTTGGGGTAAAAATCATCCATCTACATTAGAAATTTCTTATCAAGTCATTCTAATTTTTAATGCAAGTCATTCTAATTTTTAATGTCTAGATTGTAAAATTCTTTCATCCGCTCATTTTATAAATGTGCAGCTCTAACTTTGATGGAAAAAACTAAATTACGCAAGTATCGAGATTTAATCCTGTCTGAAGCAAGCAAATTAACTAAATGATTTCTCAATTTTCCTTCAAGTCCTATGATTTAATGAGGTTGTATAAGATGATACACTACACGTGATATGTGGACATGCTGTCAGCATTGAGTGTTTTCCTTTAGAGATGGGGCTTCGGAGCCTTGACAGTAAGGGGAATGTGACCTTTCGTTGAAGGACTGAAACTCATTACATGTATTCATGAGGTTTTTACCAAAACCCATTAAAGCAATTGCTTAGACCTCTTTGTTGTGAGGTCAGAAAAACAGGCCAGGAAATGGTTTGGAGTGTTCTTTAGGACCGGCTTCCAGCAGACACCTAGGATGGATTTGCCAGGTAAATGACTAACAGGTCTGTGTCAGTCACTGTCTAGTCAGGAGACAGAAATCATAACAGCTTCTTTAAAGAGAGAACTTAATATGAGAATTAGGTTGTTATGAAGAATTGTTAACCCCACTGAGACACGATGGAGGGAGCATCTAGAGGAAGCAGTGACCTCACTCACACCTGGGAAGATACCTCGGAGAGAACCTTCAGGGAACTGAAAATCAGACCTGAAAATCGGGAGGGTACACTGGTTTGTTGATCCTGTTTTTGCAACTGTTACCAAAATTCCAAAATGGAGATAACTGCTGTTTTTCTAAAGGAACTGCTTCTTTTGGGGTGAAGAAGTAATTCTAAGGGAGTTGGGAGATATTGTTTAAGGATACAAACCAGCAACGAGGAGACGAATAAAGCCTAGCGATGTAATGCACGGCACAGTGGTTACAGACAAAAAATACTGTGTTGTAAACTTCCGAGTTGCTGGGAGGCTAGGTCTTAATTGTTCCCACCACAGAAAGGGACTGATGCTCATATGGAGTGCAGGGTGTTAGCTAACACGGTGGTGATCATGCTGCTACACACACACGTACCAGATCAACACATTATACACCTTGACCCTGTATGTCAATTATGTCTCAGTGAAAACACATCAAAGAAAGAAGCATGAAACGAAGAAAACAAGTCGCCCCTTTCTCCTCCAGCTTTGCGGTGCGTGTCTAGCACCTGTATCAGCAGTCTTGCAAGGAGCGGACTGCCAGGCAGAACTGTGGTTTGCAGAGCCCCAGGTCCAGCAAGACGAAGCAGAGCAAAGAAGGGTGAGCCTGAAGCTAAAAACCAACAGCTTAATAACTGGGATGGATTAAAAAATAAGGACAGCAGCTTGTCAAAGCTACAGAACACGAATCTATGAAAGCAGACATCCAGAAGGCAAATACAAAAATACTAGAAAATGATCAAGGGGCGCCTGGGTGGCTCAGTCGGTTAAGAGTCCTTAAGAGTCCGACTCTCGGTTTCAGCTCAAGGCATGATGTCACCGGTTTGGTGAGTTCGAGTCCCATGTCAGGTTCTGCACTGCAGAGTCGGCTTGGGATTCTCTCTCTCCCCTTCTCTCTGCCCTTCCCCTGCTCACCCTGTCTCTCTCTCAAAAATAAACTTAAAACATGTTTTTAAATTTTTTAATGTTTTTTAATTTATTTCTGAGAGAGAGAGAGAGAGAGTGGGGGGGAGGGTCAGAGAGAGAGGGAGACACAGAATCTGAAGTAGGCTCCAGGCTCTGAGCTAGCTGTCAGCACAGAGTCCGACATGGGGCTCGAACCCACGAACCGTGAGATCATGACCTGAGCCAAAGTCAGACACTGAACTGACCAAGCCACCCAGGTGCCCCTAAAACATTTTTTTAAAAACATGATTGAAATGGTAAATCCCTAAAATTTATATGAAATTATCTTTGCAAAGAATACAGATTTCTGCCTTGTAAGAGTATCAGTTGCTGCTAAGCAAATGTAACATCTTTATACTTAATCAGAAGACGCTGATGCTGAGGGGTGAAATTTCAGATGGCTAGTTCAAAATGTACTTGGGGCTCAGACCCACACTTTCGGAGTGAGTAGAAGTGATGCGGATACCACGTCAGCCTTGGCTCTCTGAGACTGACCAGCTCAGGAGACATTTTTGGGGCAGGACAGAGCACGACACAGACTCATTCTGATTGTTCAGATAGGTCCTAATGAGCAAAACCACCATCACTGAACGAACCTTTTGGAAGCTGACAACCTAGTCCCAGAACTTAATCCAAGTGCTATGTGTGACTCCCACACAACTGGGCTGTGACACATGTGTGAGGGCCTTCTTTAGCAATAACCCAGTACCCATCTGGAAAACACAAGAGGGCATGTACGCTGCATTTTGTGTTGTATATGTCTTCTTTTCCTATCCTGCTGATAATACTCTTTTACTTCTCTCTAGGGTTTATACCACAAACCACATGTTAAATAAGGCTATAATCAAAATGGAGATCCAAATAGTGAGTAGGAAAGTATGCTCTAAAAAGATACAAAAATTTTCTTTCCAGACTTAGGAAGACACTGAAAGTTAAAAGTTAAGAATCTTTCCCAAAATTACAGACCTAAAATTATGTCAGAATTATCAGACCCCAATCCACTGACCCTTAATCCATTATAATTTTCATTGCATAATGTCACCTTTCTAATATCAGTATAAATAATTTTAAGGATCCCATAAAGCATACCAGATATAAATTAGAATTATTTCTTAATTCAAAAGCTAAATTGGATGCGGCCATGACATGGGCCATTTTCATTTCCGGTTGACGCTATAGCAGTAGGCTACAGAAGGCCTGTTACATAGTTAAGGACAGCTATTGCTGTCCCCAGAACCATGTGCTTAACTCTGGCTGAATTAATGAACACTGACTTATAGAAGGTATATTATCAAATGCCATTTTCAGAATGCACAGGGAGTAGGAGAAATTTTAATTCCTTTAACAAAACTATTACCAGATTCTCGAGTACAAGGTACATGGGAAGTGCTGAATTAATAAGATGAAAAGGACATATTCCCTCTTAGATTCTTAGAATTCACATTCTTAGAATGTGAATCTTTTGGATCTGAGCCCAGGGTGGCTCAGTCAGTTAAGCATTTGACTCTTGATTTCCGCTCAGGGATTTTCTTGGGATTCTCTCTCTCCCTCTCTCTGCTCGCTCTCACTCTCTCTCAATCTCAATAAACTTAAAAAAATTCACATTCTAATTGAGCCATCACATCAGATAAAGAAGATCTGTAAAGTATCAACTGTTATGTCAAGATGGATACAAAGCGCCATGAAATAGAGACAGAACATGAGATCTGTGTCCTCCTCACACAGGGACTGACTCATTTCTCTTTTTATCCAGTTGTAACACATACCCAAATCCATGTTTACCCCCATAATTAGACACCATAGAACAATTCCTCAAATTATTAGGAACATGTTCCTCTAGTTTGATAACATCTAATATAACTTAGAAAACAAGTAGCAGACTTTCAAAGGTAAACTAAGGTTCACACGCAAATCTTGAAATGAGTTTGGGTGAACCATTTAAAATAGTGTTGCCCTCCATTAATAAGGCTTTTCCCAAAGTATTTAGTGGCACAAAATTTATAGCAGGCTGGTCAGCAATTTGTGTGTGTGAGAGAGAGAAGAATCAATGAAGGTTCTTAGAGCCTGACAAAATGCAATGACATAACAGGGCACATGAGAAAAGAGGCTCAGACAAACAAATAAACAAATAATGGAGAAAATGGGAACAAGTGACCTATCAGGAAAACTCATTTCACCTTATGTACTATTATTTTTCTTCTATATGCTAGAGACCTAGAACATACCAAAAACTGGATGATGAGAAAATAATTTTAAATATATATATATATGCTCACACACATATAATAGGCACAGAAATTAACAATCATTTGTTAGGTAAATCTCTAAGCCCCACCAAATTTTTTTGGTGATATCCAAAAAAATATCCTCAGTGTATAATAAAAATAATGACTGTCTTCATTGCTTCTAGGTCTCTGTCCTCTCTCTCTCTCTCCCTCTTTCTTATAGTTTACTTAAAATGAACCATTTTCACTCAGAGTACACAGCAGCCTGAAGGCAGAAAATTCTGTATTTTGAGATGCCAAAGTAACATCAGGAATAAGCCTTTGCCCACTTTATGCCAGTGTATCAGACCTGAGCCTGTTTTCCAAGAATCAGAAACATGACTATCTGCAGCAGGTTATCTCTGAGACAGAAGGACACTAACAGATTCTAAAGGAGAGACAGCCCAACAATTTAAGATCTGTTGATGAGTCAACCTACGCAAACCCTGTATCACGTAAAATTTCCATGCCTGTCCCCAGCAAGCAGCCTTGAAACTGCAGCCCTGAAACACATCAAGTTGAGTCCTTGACAATTGCCTTCTTGATTTCTGCTTTCAATAAGCTCTTAAATAATTTGTTTATCACTTGGGCCATTTGGTGATAAATGGAGTTTATTTAGTGTGTCCTCTAATTAATTAGTTTGCTTTCTGTGCTATTAATGGAGGCACAAGTATATCCATTAGCCCTTTGGGAGTTCTCTTGCACACAGCCTTTGAAAAAGGAATGTTTCACAGCCTATAAGGTGCTGACTCTTGGTAATGCTGTTTGGGCTTTGATAGGAATTGGAAGATTTTCCCAGGAAATCAGGTTTTCCTCTAGCCCAAAAGGGAAAATAAATATCCACAGGATTGTGCTTCTTTTGAAGTGGCTGTAGTTTCACTGCAATTTCCATCCAAAGCAACATGCATTTTGTCAGGCTGAGGTTCAGCCGTTAGGTTGCTAATTAAGTTAACAAGTGCTGTGTGCTGCGTAATTTGGCAACAAACTATCCTACAGACTGTTCAATAAGAACAGTAAATAAGAAAAGCAGTATTTCCATAATGATTCTGTTTTTTAGCTTGGAATTAGGCTAAAAACTATAATGAACCCTATGAAGGGACATCTGATGCATGTGTTCAAAATGCAGAAAAGGAGAATATGCTGCTTTCCTTGTTGGACATTCACACCTTTTATTTACAGATTTACTGCATAGTGTAGCTGAAATAGGGGTAATTGCCTGTGTACATTTTTAATTCATCATAATTCAAAAAAAAATGTGTTTCTCTGCCCAACTTCCTTCTTACGGCTGTCATTTTGCCCAACTGCAAATTGACTTTTAGTAATGAATTCCGTTGCAGTGAGCTAATTGTGGGTGTGATTTATTTTCTTGTTATCCTTGGTTGATGTGCCTCTCCTTCAGTTGTAGGGGTTAAAAATGAAATTCATTGATTCATTTATTCAACAGATATTTCCTGAGAAGCTACTTGTGTGCCAGATATTGCACTAGGCTCTGGTGACTCGGAGGAAAAAATGCAGCTAGAGTGCAATCTTGATAGAGGTTCCAAAAGAATAACCACGTGCTTATTCCATCTAATAAAACATACAGTTTCCGGAGGAATATTCCTGGACTAAGGTCTTGGAGACCAGCACTCAGGCATGTGCTGTATAAAAAGACCTAAACTCAGTCACTAACCAAGGAAAGAAAATGAAACAAGTGAGTTGTTTCCTGGACCTCATTAGTTCATTTACAAAGTGGAAGTGAATGGCTTACTTGTTAAAGTCCCTTTCAGCAGATTTCTTGAATAATCCAAATTCTCCCATGACCTATACTTAACCAAATGCTATCTCCTCAACCTAGAGTTCGTTTCCCCTTCCCTCTTCTACTTCTACATATTAAAAGACTACTCAGTAAAGTCTGTGGTCTACTTAATTCTGTTGTATCAATGTCAACTTTCTAGTTTCGATGAATGTACTGGTTCTCTAACATGGTGCCATTAAGAGAAGCTGGGCAGGGAGTACATTGGAACTCTCCAGGCTATTTTGGCAACTTCTTGTAAGTCTGTAATTATTTAAAATAAAACGTTTTATTTTTAAAAAATGCCCCCAAATTCACAAACTATCTCGAAAACAAAATTAAAACTGAAATCAGTCTCTTCTCCCCTTATCTCTATTATAACATTTTGACTGTCTTTTAGTTACTTACAAATCCACCTGCCTCTCTTGATTTTTAACTCTGAGAGACAGACCTGCATCAGATCTATCTGTGCATCCTTCACAGACCTTACAATAGTTGCTTTTCTAACCCAGGTTCATTCAATTAAATTCAACAAACTAGGTTCAAAACACTGGTTAAAACATTCCCTTACATCTCTTATCTCCACAGGGAAGCTCTGCTTTACATCCTGTTTCCCTTTAGCAGCATTGGACAGAATCTATATGCAGAACATGTATACGCATACAAGTTCATGTACTCATTTTTTCAAGGTGCCTAAAAGTAAAATGTGACTGGTAGTAATACTCACCTGGATACCAAGGACAAAGAGTTAATTAGCCAGCGATGGCAGACTATAGTATATAAATAATGGAGCATGACAGAAATAAGGGTTATGTTATATAAACGTTCAGGTCCTGCAATATCCCATCCTGGGTATGGTTTTCAAATGGAAGACAATTCAAATAAAGTACACTCCTATTTGGTTCTGAAGATGCTTTCCCTAAAGCTTTTTGAGATCCTGAGACTCCAGCATTGAAACATACATACATAATGTGGATACCTGGATACTAACACAAGAAGGGGATGCAAAAGGTCATGTGTACCCACTTATGACATATGTTTGTAAAAGTTGTGAGCAGTTGGGATTAGTCAACTGTAGCTGCCAAGACAGACATTCATTCCTATATATTCTTACAACTTGTTAAATAGTGATCATTGCAAATTATTAAAATGTAATTTCAGTAAAATTAAAATGGAATTAAATTAAAAAATTAAGTCAGCGGCAACCACTTTTTGAGAACATAGGTCAGGTATTGAAGGAAAAAAATAATCGTATCCAGGATAGAAAATTGCAAAACTAATAAAAAATTTTAATTGTTTATAATGTATGGTTTTTGTGCTTGATTTTGTCTCTAAGAATAACTGATGCATGTCTTGAAATATTCAATCATATATAAATAGGCAGAATGTAATTTCTAATGATTAGTCATTTTCCCCAAAATTATACCCTGTTGGGTATAAATATAAATTCCATTTTGTCAAAAATTCACATTAAAAATGAAAAATAAAGTTTACTGTTTATCTACTTTATTTGAATACCAGTTAAATTATAATTTTTAAATGATTTTAAAATTTTATTTTTTTTTTAATGTTTTATTTATTTCTAGGAGAGAGAGAGAGAAAGACAGCATGAGCAGGGGAGGGTCAGAGAGAGAGGGAGTCACAGGCTGAAACAGGCTCCAGGCTCCACGTTGGCAGTCAGCACAGAGCCCGACGTGGGGCCCGAACCCACGAACCGCGAGATCATGACCTAAGCGAAAGTCGGACGCCTAACTGACTAAGCCACCCAGGCGCCCCTATAATTTTTAAATGATTTTAAACATTTATAAGATTATAATTTTTATAACAAATTCTATTTTAAAATGTATATATGTTTTATAATTTTTTTAAAACCCGGTTTTATATTAGCAATCTTTCCTTTATTTGCCTTTGATCTAAACACATAACAGTGAAACTTATATGTATATGAAAGTTGCTCATCTGACAAATTGTACCAATGTGACAAATATGGCCAAGACAATGAATATAATTAAGTCCACTGATTTCTTTATTAATTTGAGCTATTTTGGTGACCTTAATAAAATTAGGGAGGTACCATGCTGGATATATTAAAACACAATGTGTATTAGGATTTTTAAGTTAAGATTAATAGGAGTCCAATCAGAAAGCTAAAGAACTAAACTAGAATGGTCATTTTTATGTCAATATTAATAGAAGACAGAAGACAAACAGAAGACAAAGCATGATCTCTATCACTGCAAGTACCTGTTTAAGAGTCGTCAGTTATCTTAAAAGCCACAGGCTAAAGGGGTGCCTGGGTAGCTCAGTTGGTTGAGTATCCAACTCTTGATTTCGGTTCAGGTCATGATCCCAGGATTGTGGGATCGAGCCCCAAGTCAAGTTCCATGCTAAACATGGAGTCTGCTTGGGACTCTCTCTCTCTCTCTCTCTCTCTCCCCCCCCCCCCCCTCCTCTCCCCTCC